>NC_090651.1:74425720-74728316 GCF_040937935.1 Hyperolius riggenbachi | reverse complement strand
TTTCCACTTTTAATTTGACTTATGAGCTGTACACTTTAAGGAAAAAACAAAAAAAATTGTTGGGAAAATATAATACAAAATACCCAAAACACATAATAAGCTGTTGCTTACGTGTGCACACTAACACTTTGTTGAAAGAGACACTGAAGCGCTAAAAAAAATATGATATTATGATTTGTATGTGTAGTACAGCTAAGAAATAAACATTAAAGGTAGCCATACACTGGTCGATTTGCCATCAGATTCGACCAACAGATAGATCCCTCTCTGATCGAATCTGATCAGAGAGGGATCGTATGGCTACCTTTACTGCAAACAGATTGTGAACTGATTTCAGCCTGAAACCGTTCACAATCTGTTGTGGGGGTGGTGCTGCTGCCGCCGCTCCCCTCCCCCGCCGCATACATTACCTGCTCCGCCGGCACAAGTCCCGCTGTCACCGCTGTCTTCTCCGCTCTGGTCTGGTCTGGTCTCCAGCATGCTTCACTTCTTCCTGCCCGGCAGGAAGTTTAAACAGTAGAGCGCCCTCTACTGTTTAAACTTCCTGCCAGGCAGGAGGAACTGAAAAATGCCGGAGACCAGAGCGGAGAAGAAGCAGCGGTGACAGCGGGGGCAGTCGCGCCGGCGGAGCAGGTAATGTATTGCCTCTCTATTGTGTCGGTCGTCGGGTACTCGAACGCCGCTAGCGACGCGCTCCCTACCCGCAGGCGATCGACGGTAATTTTCCGCATGGAGCGATCGACGGGATCGGACGAAATGGATCGAAATTCGGCGTGTAGTGCGAACGATTGGCAGTAGATTCGATCCCAGTGATAGAATCTGCTGTCGAAACGGCGGCAAATCGGGCCAGTATATGGCCAGCTTAAGATCAGATACATCAGTCTAATTGTTTCCAGTACAGGAAGAGTTAACAAACACCAGTTGTTATCTCTATGCAAACAAGCCATTAAGCTCTACGACTTTCAAAGTCGTGGAGAGGGCCCGGCTGTTATCTGACTTTTATTATCTCAACTGTTATTGAACTATTTACTTTTTCTCTGCCAGAGGAGAGGTCATTAGTTCACAGACTGCTCTGAAATAATAATTTTGAATGCTGAGTGTTGTGTAATCTGCACATATTACAGAATGATGCAATGTTAGAAAAAACACTATATACCTGAAAATAAAAATATGAGAATATTTTCTTTGCGGCTAATCTTCTAGTAATTATTCATAGTACACAACCAATTCACTATATCATATTTTCTTTTTCGCTTCAGTGTCTCTTGAAGCGACTTTTGATTTCATTACAGCATTCGGTCTTCTTGGGTAGGAGTGCATGGCTCATCTTGTCTCCGCAATATTTTCCCACTCTACCTTGCAAAAGTGCCCCAAATCTGCCAGATTCTGAGGGCATGTTATAGGCACAGCACTCTTCAGGTCTCTCCACAGATTTTCAATTGGATTCTATTCTATTGGATTTTAGTCTGGAATGGGTCATCCCAAAACTTTAATTTCCTTCTGAAGAACCCAATGTTTTGTTGGTTTGGATATATGCTTGGAGTCCATTGTTGTGTTACAAGGTGAAAAATCCTCATCTTTCTAACAAACAATCAAAAGAGACTGGTATTTGGAGCTTTTCTGCTTACAATAAAAGTTTTATTGAAACATAAAAATACAATCCATAATTACACACAAATGTACACAATATTGCATATATAAAATGAGTTACAAATAATCCTTGACACTAAACAACAGCCAAAGATTCAACAAGAAATCACTGGTATTTGGAACTTTTTTCCTCATATTTTTATTGATTTTTATATTTATAACAAAACATAAAATAATGCATCAGCATACATAGCTATCAACTTGAGGTATAATTGACAGAAATATTGGTATCTTGGTATTGGAACTTTTCATAACTCACTCTACCTTAGCTAAAGCCCCAGTTACAGTTGAAGAAACACAACCCCAAAGCATCATACTGCCACCACCATGCTTAAAGAGAACCCGAGGCAGTTCCTTGGGGGGCAGATGGGACACAAAAGCATGTCCTCTGCCTGCTGACATGCCTCTGTGTCCACACACTGCCGGTCTCTTCCCCCCCACCACCACCACCGCGCTATAGTCCCACCAGATTAGCAACAATATTTGTCGCGATCTCGTAGGTAAACACAGGGAGAGGGATTCCCTGTTCAAAACTGCCAGGGGCGTTCCTGCAGGGTTTCCAGAGCTGCCATTGGGTAGCTCTCTCTCCCTGGCCGCGCCCTCTGCAGCTAACCCGCCTCCCTGCACGCTGCGAGAGACGCACAGTTTCTCAGTGCAGCATCGTGACTTATAGGTCATGAAAGTGAAAGTGGGCCAGTGCGGTGGGAAGCAGCATTTTTACCTGATCCGCTCAGCCACCCAGATCAGGTAGCCTACTTTTTTTTTTAGCCCACCTCGGGCTCTCTTTAAGGCTGTAGACACACTGTGAGCGCTTTCTGAGTGTTTTTCTGACCATCAGCTCTTTCTGAGCCTTTTTGTAAAAATGCTTCAATTGACTTGCATTAAAATCACGGTAAAATCGCAATGAAATCTTGAAAATCGCAATTAAAGTGCTCACAGTGTGTCTAAAGCCTAACCCTGGGAATATTGTTCTTGCCTATATAAACCTTTCTTATAAATTATAAACGGTCAGAATTAATGAATTCTGAAATTTTGCAAGGAATTCTGAAAAATCTGAATTTTACGGATTTTGAATTTGCATTGCAAAATTGCAATTTTTTGAGAATATATTTTCACACTGACCAAAATGTTACTTATGGTTGTTCACAATAGGTTACAATTTTGCTTATAATTTTTGCTTTTCACATAAAATTTTAGCATTTTCACAAAAAAAAGGACCAACAGATGGCTTGCCAATGCACTGAGGGTGTTTGGGGCTGCTGTACACACCCTAGGTTGTCTGCAGAGGTAAAGTTACTCTGTGGTATATATATATATATATCAATAGGAATACATAATGGGCAGCATGGTGGTGTAGTGGATGGCACGCTTGTACTTACTGTGATAGGGTTGTGGGTTCAAATCATGCCCAGGACACTATCTGCACGAAGTTTGTATTTTACCCTCCTGTTTGCATTGGTGTTCTCCCACATTTTTAAAATATATTAACATGTTACTTGATCGCCCACCGCCCAAATAAATGGTTCTAGAGCAGGCATGGGCAAACTCGGCCCTCCAGCTGTTACGGAACAACAAGTCCCACAATGCATTTGCCTTTATGAGTCAACACTGTGCTGCAATGCATTGTGGGACTTGTAGTTCCGTAACAGCTGGAGGGCCAAGTTTACCCATGCCTGTTCTAGAGTATGGTACACTATCACCAGGGTCGGTTCTAGTACCAATGGGGCCCCCGGGCCAAATATCTGGGGCCCCCCTTACAGACACCTCCAACCAGAAAGCGACATGAGGCGCCCTTTCATGCCAAATCTCCCCCCCCCCCCCAGGGACCCTGAGTCGGCTGCTGTACCTCCCGCGACCCTCTACCTTAACTGTGCTTCCTGGAACCCCTGCAGTCTTTGGCTACTGTTTCACCTGTTCTGGTGGGTGCACTGCCCTGTCAGTATGTGGCTCCATGCACCCCCAGATTTCATTCTTACAGGGGCACCTCTCCTTTAGTACCCGGCACATGTAATAGCATGCCACAGGTCACAGAGAAGATGCAGCTAGAGATGGCTCGAACCTCCGATTTTAGGTTCGCGAACCTTGAACGCAAACTTCCGCAAAAGTTCAGGTTTGTGCGAACTTTCGAACCCGCCATAGACTTCAATGGGGAGGCGTACTTTGAAAATTACAAACATTTATGCTGGCCACAAAAGTGATGGAAAAGATGTTTCAAGGGGTCTAACACCTGGAGGGGGGCATGGCGGAGTTAGACACACACCAAAAGTCCCGGGGAAAAATCTGGACTTTACTAGAGTGACCATATTTTTGTGGGTTCAACCTGGGACGGGGAGGGGGGCGGTGCGCACGAAAAGTGGGGATGACTGAGCGCGCAGCGGCGAAGACTGGGGGGGGGGTTTGCGCCGCGCCGAAAAAATGGGCGTGGCCATGACATTGTATGGGCGGAGCTAACGTAATGATGTAACAGCGAGGCATAAGAAAGCAGTGTTTACGCCATGATGTGGACAAACGAGACTTTGCATCATGGGTGTGCAGAAACTGTGTGATGCTAATAGTATACCGTAACCACAAAGCAGCAAACATAGCCATCTATGACCATTAAATAATAAATGTAGTAACAGTTACCCCGGACACCAGAAAATAAACGCAATAGGCAACATGTCAGCACAAAATAACCGCAATGCGGGCAACATGTCAGTACAAAATAAACGCAATGCGGGCAACATGTCGGTACAAAATAAACGCAATGCGGGCAAACATTTCACCAGAAAAGAAACGCACTGCAGGCAAACATTTCGCTAGAAAAGAAACGCACTGCGGGCAAACATTTCGCTAGAAAAGAAACAATGCGGGCAAACATTTCACCAGAAAAGAAACGCACTGCGGGCAAACATTTCGCTAGAAAAGAAACAATGCGGGCAAACATTTCACCAGAAAAGAAACGCAATGCGGGCAAACATTTCGCTAGAAAACAAACAATGCGGGCAAACATTTCACCAGAAAAGAAACGCAATGCGGGCAAACATTTCGCTAGAAAAGAAACATTGCAGGCAAACATTTCCCCAGAAAAGAAACGCAATGCGGGCAAACATTTCACCAGAAAAGAAACAATGCGGGCAAACATTTCGCTAGAAAAGAAACAATGCGGGCAAACATTTCACCAGAAAAGAAACGCAATGCGGGCAAACATTTCGCTAGAAAAGAAACAATGCGGGCAAACATTTCACCAGAAAAGAAACAATGCGGGCAAACATTTCGCTAGAAAAGAAACAATGCGGGCAAACATTTCGCTAGAAAAGAAACGCAATGCGGGCAAACATTTCGCTAGAAAAGAAACAATGCGGGCAAACATTTCACCAGAAAAGAAACAATGCGGGCAAACATTTCGCTAGAAAAGAAACGCACTGCGGGCAAACATTTCACCAGAAAAGAAACAATGCGGGCAAACATTTCGCTAGAAAAGAAACAATGCGGGCAAACATTTCGCTAGAAAAGAAACGCAATGCGGGCAAACATTTCGCTAGAAAAGAAACAATGCGGGCAAACATTTCACCTGGAAAAGAAACCTAATGCGGGCAAACATTTCACCTGGAAAAGAAAGCAATGATTTACTCACCTGGCAGAAGTGTCCGGCCTCTGGCGCGCTGCTCCGTCCCGGGACCGTCTTGTTCCTCCTGCTCTTCTCTCCCGCGCTGACAGGGCTACGGCAAGATGGCGCCCGAAGCCCTGTACTGGAGACACAAATAGGTCTCCAGTACAGGGCTTCGGCAGCCATCTTGCCGTAGCCCTGCTCGCCTGCCGGTGTCGGAAACAGACACCGGAAGAGGAGGCTGGAGCGGGGCTGCAGGCAATGCACTGGCACGGCGTCTACAGACGCCGCTGCCAGTTCATGCGGAGAGAGTGGCCAGAGTCCCGAGGCCGGGACGTCCCGCTGCTGAAAGCGGGACGTTTCCCGGGACCTCATTAAGCCTGGGACAGCGGACCCCGAATCCGGGACGTGTCCCGGGCAATCCGGGACGTCTGGTCACTCTAACTTTACGCACAGCAGGGTTTAAGGGCAGAAATCACATTTTATTGCTAAATTGGAGGCCTAAAGTGCTTAAAAACATCTTGCATGTGTATACATCAATCAGGTAGTGTAATGAGTGTACCGTTTCACACCGACAGAGTAAACTCACTGTGTAACGCATCGGAAACAGCTATTTGTGTAGTGACGACCGTGCTGGACTGGTACGCACCATGGCGAGAGTGCAGGAGATGGCGGTTTTCAAGCCCATATGGTCGGGCTGAGGTAGCTGAATGACAGAACAACAGTGACTGAGTGTTCAGCTGATCGAATTTGGTCTGTCCACAATGAAGCAACGACCTTATTATCTATCTTCTTGGGTCAGGTGTGCCCCCCAACCCCAATGCACTCATTTAGCCGGTCATTGCTTCATTGTGATATGCGCAAGCCCCTTCACCGCGGCAAGGTAACGATCATGAAGGGGAATTGACACATGTACATGCCTTTTGTTTTGTTGTTGCAGCCGCAGTGCAGCCAGAAAAATTAGGCAGGCATGTACACGCACCAGAAAAATTATTATAGCGGCCTTAAAAATTCAGGAATCCACCTGGAGTCCTGGACCCAGTTGGTGGTGGCGGAGAAGGCAGTCAAGCGGCCTGCAGGCAGAGATGCTGTGTGGGGACCGACTTAGTCTTGGAGCAGAGAGTCACACGGCGTGCAGACAGGCCTGACCGTGCTTTGCAGACCAGGCATCCGTGGTCAGATGGACCCTTGACCCAACTCTGTGTGCCAGAGATGACACCACTTGCCTTGCAACATCACGGTACAGTTTGGGTATCGCCTTTTTTGAGAAATAATTGCGTGATGGTATCTTACACTGTGGTGTGTGGCTTTGCTTTGTGTGCTGCTTTTCCTCAGGTGGTCATCCTATTGCAGTTTGTGCTTTGTAATCATGTGCCTTCGTAAGGTAGTTGTCCCTACGCGGGTCTTGATCTTTCCATGGCTCAATTTTTGGTGGCAGAAAGTACAGGTGGCATTGCTCTCATCTGAGGCAGACACACACAAAAATTTTCACACCGCTGAGCCCTGGGAGGATGCCACTTTGGTGATGGCTGCCGACGGAGTGTTAAGTGAGGTGCCAGAATCAGAGCAGGAGGAGGAAGATATGTCACGCTTCCGTGCGGAAGCTGAGGAAGATGAAGTGTTCTGTGTTAAATAGTCAACTACGTCCTGACAATATTGGGGGTTGATGGCACATGCCTTCTTCTGAACACTGTACTTTGGTCAAGGTACGCACAAAATCACGACAGTGCGACCTCGAACAGGCCTGCCAGGTGGCCTGCCTCTGCCTATTGTTTTGTCCATATTGGGGGGGATGAAGTGAAAGGTATGCACTGACTTGACTAATACAATGTGCGGTTACACAGGTGCAGTGAAAAGGTTGCAGTGACTGCTGGTACAACAATGTGTGGTTACACAGGTGCAGTTAACAGGTATGCATGGACTGGTATATAAAACAGCGTGTGGTCACACAGGTGCAGTGAACAGGTATGCAGTGACTGGTATTACAAATGTGCAGCTGTCACACACACAGGTACCCTAAACAGGTATGCAGTGACTAGTATTACAAATTTGCAGCTGTCACACACAAAGGTACCGTGAACAGGTATGCAGTGACTGGTATATAATATTACACTGCGTGCGGTCACGTAGGTGCACTGTACAGGTATGCAGTGACTGCAGAGGCGTAGCTAGGGTTTTCAGTGCCCGGAGACAAAGACAGTTTTTGCGCCCCCCTCCCGAAACAAAATGGGTGTGGCCACTCATCAGAATGTGGTCATAGTCATGGGTGGAGCCAAATGTTATTAAATTAGCCATATGTGCCGCCTTACCCTTTCAGAAAGCCAGATGTGCCCCCTGTTTCCCCCATTTAGATAGCCAGATATGCCCCCCTTTAAATAACCTTTTTTCTGCTGCTAACGCTTCTGCGCTCCTCTGCGGAGGGAGGAGGAGAAGCAGGGGCACTTCGGGCAGCCAGCGAGCCACCTTTCATTTATGTGGGGGAGCAACGGGTGTGCTGAGTGCCCTCAAAGTGCTGCGCCCGGGGACACATGTCCCCCCTGGTCCACCCATAGCTACTCCTCTGAGTGACTGGTATCAATACAATGTGCAGCTGTCACGCACACAGGTACCGTGAACAGGTACAGTGACTGGTATATAACACTGTGTGCTTCTGTCACGCAGGTGCATTAAACATGAACAGGTATGCAGTAATTGGTATTACAAATGTGCAGCTGTCACACACACAGGTACCGTGAACGGGTGCAGTGACTGGTATATAACATTGTGTGCTTCTGTCATGCAGGTGCAGTAAACATGAACAAGTATGCAGTGATTGGTATTACAAATGTGCAGCTGTCACACACACAGGCACCGTGAACAGGTGCAGTGACTAGTATATAACACTGCGTGCTTTTGTCACGCAGGTGCAGTAAACATGAACAGGTATGCAATGATTGGTATTACAAATGTGCAGCTGCCTGTCACACACGTGCAGTGAAAAGGTAGGCACTGAATGTGCTGGGCCTGGCAGTGGCACAGTAGGAATTAGCAAGGGGCCAAGGGCCAGCTGCGACTGACTGACAGGGCTATATATGCAAGTGTCAGTGGGACACACACACAAAAAAAATGGATCACAAGAACAACATTAGCTCTCAAAATAGCTGTTGGTGGGTGCTTTTTAGCAATAAGTATCAGCAAGGAGCAAGCTAACAAGCCTAACAAGAGCCTAACTAAGCTTTCCCTATGTCTAAAACAGGTTCCTCTCCCGTCTCCAATTACTGCAGCCACACCGAGTGAGGAAAATGGCCGATGTGTGCTGCCTTATATAAAGGGGGGGGGGGGGGGGCTCTAGGAGGGAGTGTAGCCTGATTGGCTTCCCTGGGTCTGGTGACTGTGATGTAGATGGTCAAAGTTGAGCCTAATGATGTAGTATAGGGGGTGGGTCGAACTTGCATATAGAACCACCGAAGTTCGCGGGAATCGGTTCGCGGTCGAACCGTTTGGGCCATCTCTAGATGCAGCCAGCGTTATGTGAAGACAGGAGAGTGTGGAGCCCGGACAGGGGAGACGCTAGTCTGCTGAGGACTGTGCAGGGCCTCTAGGGAGCAATAGGTAAGTTGGTAGGTTTTGGGGCAATTACCTCCTTTGCCTCTAGTAGCACCGGTCCTGACTATTACTATGCTATGGAAAGCTAAGGAATAATTATGAGCTCCTCTTGAGGAGAGTTAATGACATAACTATGCACTCTGTAAATTGCTGGAATAGATTTTTGCACTGTAAAAATCTATAATTATAATACTCTGTTAAGTGCTGCTGAAGATGTAAACGGATGTAACATACGTATGTAAATGCATGATAACAATAATTATCTGCAAGGCTTGTCAGTAATAAGCAGTGCCATCTCTTGCCACTGGGTGGCAGTGTGACAGTGTGGCGTGTGAAGAACTGCAGGTTGTTAGTTACAGTTGCAGATACAGACACCTGGGCTCACATCCAGATACTAATATAAACATTGATTCCCAGCCAGAGGACTGTGCAACATTTACAGGAGTGTATGGAAATTCCAGAGGTATAATAGAGAGCTCTTCACATTCCTGCCTGAATAGAGCTTACAAACTTCATATAAAAGAGTTTAACAGCATTCATAGATAAATGCTTATTTATTTATTTATTTATTTGTTGTATTTATAAAGCGCCAACATATTACGCAGCGTTGTACATTAGTTAGGGTTACAGACAATATTTAGGGGTGACAAACAGCAATATGACAATACAGGAATACAAGAAAACCAGATCACACAGCACAGTATGAGTACAAGGTAATGCTTAGTCAGTCACTGGATGGGAGCATGGAGATTAGGCAAGTTAGGTTCACTCAAATGCATAGCATGGGTGCACAGTAATGGAGGTGCATGATCAGGGAGGACACAAAAGGAGTGAGGACCCTGCCCAAAGGCTTACAATCTAGAGGGAGAGGTAGGGACACGAGAGGTAGGGGACCAGAGTTCGGCTGTGGGTTTAGAGCAATTGTGAGGGGTGGTAGGCAAGAGTGAAAAGGTGAGTTTTGAGGGCCTTCTTGAAGGTGTTGAAGGAGGGGGCTGCCCTAATGGGTGGAGGTAGGGAGTTCCATAGTGTCGGAGCGGCTCTTGAGAAGTCTTGGAGGCGTGCATGGGACTGGGTGATGCGGGGGACGGTCAGGCGAAGTTCATTGGAGGAGCGGAGTGAGCGGCTTGGTGTGTATCTCTGAGTAAGATCAGAAATGTAGGTTGGACAGGTTTTGTGGATGGATTTGTAGGTCAGACACAATATCTTGAATCTGATTCTGGACTGGATAGGAAGCCAGTGGAGGGATTCACGGAGGGGAGCCGCCCTGGTGGAGCGATGGGAGGAGTGGATAATTCTGGCAGCCGCATTCATGATGGACTGCAGTGGGGCTATTCGGGTCTTAGGGAGTCCAGACAGAAGGGCATTGCAGTAGTCGAGGCGGGAAATTATGAGGGCATGGATGAGGAGTTTGGTGGTGGCAGGGGTCAGGAAAGGGCAAATTTTACAGATGTTACGAAGGTGGAAGTTGCAGGACTTTGTGAGGTTTTGGATGTGGTAAGTGAAGGAGAGTGCGGAGTCCAGGGTGACACCCAGACAGCGGGCTTGAGAGGTAGGGTGAATAGTAGTGTGGTTAACAGTGACTTGCACATCTGGGAGGTCCAGGGATGACCGGGGTGGGAAGATCATAAATTCCGTTTTGTCTAGATTTAGTTTTAGGAACCTAGCGGACATCCAGGAGGAGATGGCAGATAGGCAGGAGGAGACCTTGTCCATGGTAGTGGTGGATATGTCAGGGGTGTGGAGATAGATTTGAGTGTCATCTGCATACAGATGATAGTTAAAACCCATGGAGGAGATAACCTTGCCAATGGAGGATGTGTATAGGGAGAACAGTAGGGGGCCAAGGACCGAGCCTTGGGGGACTCCCACTGAGAGGTGGTTGGGGGTGGACGAGGACTCATTGAAGGAGGTCGTGAAGGAGCGGTTGGAGAGGTAGGATGAAAGCCAGGTCAGGGCGAGATCGTGAATGCCCATGGATTGGAGGGACTGGAGGAGTAGGGGATGATCTACTGTATCAAAAGCTGCTGAAAGGTCAAGGAGGAGGAGAATGGTGTATTTACCTTCAGCTTTAGCTAAGGCAAGGTCATTGACCACTTTGGTGAGAGCCGTTTCGGTTGAGTGGGCAGGCCGAAATCCAGATTGCAGTGGGTCTAGTAGTGAGTTGGCATTGAGGTAGTGGGTCAGGCGTTTGTGAACCAGACGCTCAAGGAGTTTTGAGGCGAAGGGGAGGAGGGAGATCGGGCGGTAGTTGGAGGGTAGCGAGGGGTCGAGGGAGGGTTTCTTGAGCAGAGGCAGTACAGTGGCCTGCTTGAAGTCTGAGGGGAAGGTGCCTGTGGATAGGGAGAGGTTAAACATGGTAGTGAGGACTGGGGCCAGATCCGTGAAGTGAGGCTGAAGTAGATCAGAAGGGATAGGGTCAAGGGCGGAGGTAGTGGTATGGGAAGTCTGCAGTAGGTGGTTGACCTCCTCAGTGGTAGTAGGAGTGAAGGAGGTGAGGGGAGGATAGGGTGGAGAAGGAGTAGGTTGTGAGCAGGTGGGAGGTGAAGATTGAAGATTGGATATTTCCTGACGGATGGAGACTATTTTGTTGGTGAAGTGGGTGGCTAAATCTGTGGCAGAGAGGGAGGAAACAGAAGGTGGGGGGTGGGTTTAAGCAGGGAGTTGAAGGTGCTAAAAAGACGCCGGGGATTGGAAGCTTGTGCTCCGATGAGCTTGGTAAAGTATTCCTGCTTCGCATGAGCAAGGGCAGTGTGGAACTGCTGCAGGTTAGTCTTGTACTGTAGGAAATCCTGGTTTAGTCGAGTTTTCCGCCATTTTCGTTCAGTGGCGCGTGTTTCCCTCTGGAGGTTGCGAGTATGGGTAGTGCGCCAGGGCTGGGGGTTAGGGGGTCGGTTGCGGCGGAATATTGGTGGAGCAGCTTTCTCTAGGGCTGATGAGAGAATTTGGTGATACTGAGCTGCAGCAAGATTAGGACAGGTTAGGGTGGGGAGAGTGGAGGATAGGCCATGGAGGGAGTCAGCAAGGACGCCAGGGTTGAGCTTGCGTAGGTCTCGCTGCCATCGACCAGGTGGGTGGGCGGGTAGTTTGGAGGTGCCTTCCGTGAGGAGGTTGAAGGCGAGAAGGTAATGGTCTGAGGGTGGAAATGGTGCGATGTCGAGGTCTGCAATGGTGGTGGATTTAGTGAATATAAGGTCGAGAGTGTGACGTGCAGTGTGAGTGGGGGCGTTGGTGTGTTGTACTAGGCCATGTGAGTTGGCTATGGTGAGTAGCCGGGTCGCAACAGAGTTCTTGGGTTCATTGATGGGTATATTGAAATCCCCGAGGATGATGGTGGGGAGGTCAGAGGAGAGGATGTGTGGGAGCCAGGAGGCAAGGTTGTCGAGAAATTGTCGTGTGGAGCCCGGAGGGCGGTATAAGACTGCAACAATGGCTGGGAGGGGATTGTAGAGGCGGATAGTGTGGGCCTCAAATGATGTGAATTGTAGGGAGGAAGGTGGAGTGAGGACACGGAATGTGCAGGATGGGGAGAGGAGCAGACCCACCCCTCCCCCGGTCCTGTTGTCTGGTCTGGGGGTGTGACTGAGGTGAAGCCCCCCGTATGAGAGGGCAGCCTCTGCGGCAGAGTCAGAGGGGGTGAGCCATGTCTCAGTGAGTGCGAGGATGGTGAGGGATTTGGAGAGGAAGAGGTTGTGGACCTCTGTAAGTTTATTGCGGACGGATCTGGCATTCCAGAGACCGCAGGGTAGGGGGAGCATGTGCTTGTGAGTGGGATGGATGGAAATGAGGTTGGGGCGAGGATGGGTGTTGAAGTTATTTGTGGACAGAGAGCTGTGAAGCGGGTCAGCAGGGGATGCTTTTCTGGCAGCAGGCTGTGGCCCAGGGTTAGGCGATATATCACCAGCAGCAAGTAAGAGTAGGAGGGAGAGAGTAAGCAAATGTGAATGGGATTTAAATGTTTGTGAGGTTTTTGAGCTGCTGGAGGGAGAGAGAGATTTCAGGAGAGCTAACAGTTCATGAGAAGCTGAGTAAGGTGAGCAGAGCAGAGCAGAGCAGATGAAATGAATATGGAGTGAGGTACACTGGGAGGATGCATATTGCAATGCAACTTGTAGATGTTTGCAGACAGGCAGAACATAAGAAAAAGTGCAGTAAACATGGTAAGTGTCAATGATTATCAGCAGGAAATTTCCAACTCCTAAACAGTTTATATGAGTATGCAGTTAGTGCAAGCAAACCTGTGTACATAAAGAGTCTACTTGGTAGTGCAACATATGTCCAGCAGTGGCATTTTGAGCAACAGCATTGGAGGCAGTTGTGGATGCAGAGTAGTAGTTTCCAGCAGAGTCCTTTGGCTGTTGATTCCTGTTTGAATTCTTGGTAAATTCTTGGTAAATTCTTGGTAAATTCTTGGTAAGTTGTTGCAAAGCACTTTGTAATAAATGGCACTTAGGAATTAAATGGCACCAAATGACCTAGGCCACAAGTGACCTTCTTGCAGCGTTTAAATAGGTATGATAGCTGCCATGGCTGAAATGGAAGTGATTCTCAATTAGAAATTGAGAAAACAGTTCAGCTGGGGATGGGAGTGGCTACCAAAAAACAGGCATGTAATAAATAATTGGTGGTCACTGGGCTGGAACACAAGGATTCACAGGATGTAATATGGGAATTTACAAACACTGCTGAACTACTTAAATTTATATTAAACAATCTTAGTAGCAATGTATGCAGCAAGCATACCAATTAAACGGGAAGATAACGATTGCAGTCCCAAATTGTAAGGCAGACTTTTGCAAGGAATCAGCAAGCATACCAATTAAACGGGAAGATAACGATTGCAGTCCCAAATTGTAAGGCAGACTTTTGCAAGGAATCAGCAAGCATACCAATTAAACGGGAAGATAACGATTGCAGTCCCAAATTGTAAGGCAGACTTTTGCTTACACGTTATTGGAGATTATCTGAATAGAGGATATAATTAAACAAAGGCAATAAAGTAGGGCATGAACTTCAACACACAGCAAACTTTCTGCAAAACTTTTGGAAGAAATGCTTTGGCCAATACGTCAGCTGACTCGAGCTAATGCTGTGATTGGAGGGAAGCACCGTGTGGGCCCCTCTGGTCCAGGGGTCCTGGTGTGGTCGCAACCTCTGCAGCCCCTATTGCTTCGCCACTGCTAGGTAATATAACATTCTTCCTATTCCTCATACATTATCTGTGCTACAAGCAGCTGTTATCACTCCCTCATTCCTTTTAAAGGCTGCCTAAAAAAGATAGCAAGCAAGATGCTAAAACCGTTTCCACAGGCCGCAAACCCCTCCCTGTTTTCTCACATGTGAAATCAAAAGCAGAAAGGCAACCCATTGAAATCTATAATAAGCTGCTTCCCATTTGTGTGCAGGACAAAAAGATGCAACCTGCTGCTGCTTTTTTTGTTAAAATGTTTTTACAGCTTAGAAGAAGTGTAATGTTGTGTGTGGGAAAGAGGTAGTCATTAAAAACCATGGCAATCTACATTTATGGCTCAGTCTTTCCAAAAACTGGTATTTCTGGGTGGGTAGTGCTGAGATGAATCTTCTTTCTTCTCTTTTCATGTTTCAGCACTCAGATGACCGTTTGTGTCTGCATAGTTCTCAGAACCGGGCAAGGGCGGGCTCACCTTTCCTGCTGTTTAGATCATAATATACAAATGGAAAATCCCACCAGGAAGAGCCCTTCGCGATGGCCACAGTAGGTGTTCAGTCCTGATCCCAGATAAAGAGCAGTCATTAGCACTCAAGAGACTTTTAGGCTATGTTTCCACTTGTGCGTTTTGTGTCAGTTTTTTTGGTCAGAAAATTCGCATAGATTTTGTAACTAATGTTAGTCAATGTAGCCGTTTCCACTCTATGCGAATTTTCATTAGCGTTCGTACGCGTGAAAAAATCTGAGGTCCTGTATCAGATTTTCGGACATCGCGTACGATTCGCGTACAATGCTTTGTATAGGCAATGCGAATTTTGGTTACAGGAAGTTGCCAGCAGTCATGACTAAGCTGTTACTAGGCAGATTATGTATATTTAACTAATGCGAATTTTCGCGTAAGAAAATTTGCATAAAAACGCATACAAATTTACATGCGAATTTTCACCAATCAGAAAAATCTTAGATGATTTTTTGCAGGCAAAAATGTAACGCTATAGTGGAAACGTAGCCTTAGGCCTCTTTCACAGTAGGACGTTGCGGTTTGATGTGGCGTTAACGTATGCCCAGAAGAAGCCGCTTTGAGCGGCGAATCGCGACGGCTCTGCACTCCTGCACCAGGTCTCCGGTCCTCCCTTGGTTGGTAAGCTTCTCTCTACTCACCGCAGCACCTGTCATTTCTTTCCCTGTTCGGGATCGCCTCACTGCCCGCTCACCCAGGGCCTTTCTCTTCTACTCATTCACGCACAGCTTCCTTTTTTGCATCATTTATTTAAGGGCAACATGCACGTTTCAGTTGTCTCACTGGCACTTGGATATCTTTCTTTACACTGATGCATAGTCCTATGCAGTTTGCTATATATTGAGGTTCTTTCTCTGGTGGGGATATTTTCTGTTCACTTCAGCCCTCATTGATGTTTTCTATGTACAGGAGGATGTTATTGTCATTTGTTATTTTTTTGGAGACGGTGACCTGTTATAATATGAAACACTAAATAAAAGAGGAGCGCGCCATAGTGCATTACATCCAGAGGGAAAAGTTTATTAGAGTTAAAAGTTATACTCACAAAGGTACAATAGATATGCGCGTGTCAGCGGACAGCCAACCGCTTAACCTCAGTGGAGGATGACGCGCTGTGGCCAGCAGCGCGGGTCCCGATCGCCAGGGTTCCGTCTCGCTGGAGGTGGGCGTGGCTGACGCTTAGCACGCGTATGACGTCATTACGCGTTTCGGCGCTCTGCGCCTTCGTCAGATGACGTCGTACGTTGAAACACACAGGGATATAGGCTTCCCACGCTGAAGGAGGTGCATTGATCATTTCCCATTGAATGTCTTATGTACTAATTGAAGTTTATGCATTAATTGAATTTATGTATCCTTTTATGTATAGGGAGGATGATGCGCTGTCCAGCTGTATAATGCTGGGGTATATCCCAGTATCGCTTGGCTGCATGTACCGACTAATAAAGTTTTTTCCTTTGGCTCCCCTTGTTGCCATGACAATGGCCAAGTGGGAAGCCTATATCCCTGTGTGTTTCAACGTACGACGTCATCTGATGAAGGCGCAGAGCGCCGAAACGCGTAATGATGTCATACGCGTGCTAAGCGTCAGCCACGCCCACCTCCAGCGAGACGGAACCCTGGCGATCGGGACCCGCGCTGTCATCCTCCACTGAGGTTAAGCGGTTGGTTGTCCGCTGACACGCGCATATCTATTGTACCTTTGTGAGTATAACTTTTAACTCTAATAAACTTTTCCCTCTGGATGTAATGCACTATGGCGCGCTCCTCTTTTATTTAGTGTTTCCTGTCAAGCAACCCCATTATGGAGCGTCGCAGTGCATACATCTGAGGAGGAAGCATCTGTATGTGTCCACTTGTGACTGAGAGCGCAAGAATCTAGTTTATAGTGACCTGTTATAATATGCCTACTTGGCTTCACATTACAGTGCAAGAATTGTTTTATTCATGTTTTTAATCTTTATATGATTACAAATAAAGGATTTTTCTACATTGGTATTTTGGTTGTGGTGCGGTTTGCTTTAGGGCCATTCTTTTCTGCTGTTCTTGAACTCTTGTGTATTGGACTTTCTGCACACAATCCTATCTATATTTAGGTATTCATTTTCCATAAGCCTTAGTTTCTTTCATGGTGCTTGTCCTATGCTTTTCTGCTGTTCTGATGTGACGTTAAAGTTGCAACGCAAAATTACAATGCAATGCCCCCAAAAAGTCGCAACTTAATGCCCCGTTGCGGTCGCATACAGTACAGCATATAGGCAATGCATTGCCTGTATGCAAAGTATGCTTCCAAGTCATTACTGAGCATGTGCAAACAGTCCAACGCAGCTAATAACGTGTATAACGCACTGCATGCAGCACTTTCACTTAACGTGCAGTGTTAGTCAGCAGTGTGCACTATGAATGGGGCATTGATTTTTCATTGCAGTGAGTTATTCTGCGTTAAGGCCTCTTTCACAGTGCGACGTTAAAGTCGCACGTTAGAAAACGCAGACAAACGCACAGTAATACTAAGTCTGTGCGACATTTACAGCGCACACGTTGCGTTTGTGTGTAACGTGTAGCGCTGTTAGAAAGTGCTGCATGCTGTGCGTTATACACGTGATTAGCTGCGTTGGACTGTTTGCACATGCTCAGTAATGACTTGGAAGCATACTTTTTATTGCCTGTATGCTCTACTGTATGCGACGATAACGGGGCATTTAATTGCGTTGTGACTTTTTTGGGGCGTTGCATTGTAATTTGCGTTGCGACTTTAACGTTGCATCAAAACGCAACGTCCTACTGTGAAAGAGGCGCGACTTTAACATCGCACTGTGAAAGAGGCCTTAAAGGACAGCTGAAGTGAGAGGGATCTGAAGGCTGCCATAATCATTTCCTTTTAAACAATACCAGTTGCCTAGTTTTTCTGCTGATCCTCTGTCTATAATACTTTAAGCCAAAGACCCTGAACAAGCATGCAGCAGATCAGATATGACATTATTGTCAGATCTGACGAGAATAGCTGCATGCTTGTTTCTGGTGTTATTCAGACACTACTGCAGCCAAATAGATCAGCACAGCAGGGCTACCACGAAACTGGTATTGTTTAAAAGGAAATAAATATGGCAGCCTCCATATCTTCCCACTTGTCCTTTAAGAAGCCGACTGGCCTCCAAACACAGAAATATCAGTTTTAGGTATACATGTAAAAAAGGTGCCTGGAAAAAATGGCGCAGGGGATTGCTGCTAGTAAAATATTGCTAAACTTAGCGATATTTTCCCCCTCTTAGCCGCTACCCAGAGGTGCCCGAGTAGAAGCACAGAGGGGGTAGTTTCCACAGACAGGCTTGTGGGGAAAAAAATTGCCTTGCGGATAACTAAAAGTTAATTACAAGCCATTTTTATTTTCTGCAAGTCTGTGTGCAGAAATTGCCACTAACCAGATGCCCTCGGGCTTAGAAATTTACTTTTATAGCCGTATATCGCGGCTGTTCTAAAAGTCGTGATTTGCAGCAAAGAAGGTAAAATTCGGCTCTCCGACTACTAGCAGTCGCCATCGTGACTTGGATATATCCACCAGGATTTTGCAATGCACAGGAAAGATAATGATAAAAACACATCAAACGTATCAATCTTCAATGGTTTATTGCAGAAAAGCACATAAAAACAAGAATTATAAGAACTCACATGTGGCCTGAACGGGAGGCCGGCAGGGAAAACACCGGTCGCTGGTCCTATAACGTTATATATAGACCCTGTAATTAAGGTCTAATCTTTTCTGGTAAGCGTATCTTTGTTTATTGGTGTTTTTTGGTGACGGAGTTCTTGGATTATCGCTGAAGAATTTATGTTTGTTTATTGAAGAGCTACACTGGAGTGCTGGACTTGATGGTTGCGCTGATATAGTTTATCATTGTTTAGCAGCCGCCATCATGCACCCAAATTTCCCTATCATGAGGCAAAATGCAGCTTTTATTATAGGCACCTGTGGCGGCACCGTTTTTACCCAAAAGGGCTCCTGTGCTTTTTTTTCCTGCTTCGAGTTTAAGGTGGACAGAAGTGAGTACAACATAGTGCTCTATAGACAATAAATGAATAAATGCTGATTGTAGCATTTAAGGGCCCGTTTCCACTTGCGTTTTGGATGCAAGGTGATCGCCGCATTGTCTCGCGTCCTTCCGCAAGTACTTCCGGTTGTCTTTCGTACAACCTGATGTGGCGTCATGCTGCTTCCCGTTGGCGGCTATGGGGACTCGGATGCCTGCTGTGGAAAACTGCAGTGTGCTATCCATAAATTCCCCAGCGCCGGATTGCGTAAGTAAATTTGCGTCAATGTAAACTACTCCATTGATGTAAATTGGTTGCAGATTCCTTGCATTGCGATGCGGAGCGGTTTCCGCATAGCAACGCGTCTAGTGGAAACCGGCCCTTTTTAGTCTAGCTTGGGGTGTAATGCTCAGACTCACTGTGGAATGGACAGTCTGTCCCTCTGCTACACTCCGATGCACTTCCACCTCCCTGGCCAGATAATGTCTGCTTCCTCTGGCACCTTTCCTATGGAGTGAACTGAAGTCACTGAGAACAACACAGCCTTGTCCCAGAATAGGGGGGAAGATATCCCTCCCCCCACCACTCTGTCCTGAATGTCGGCCATTGAAGGAAGTTTGGAGTAACATGAGCTGTGCTGCAGCTTGGATGCCAGATGCACAGACACCTGCAGGCCTGAACTCTACAGGAATACAAATGCCAGACCAACCACAATTCAAAGCCACCATTTACACTGATCACCCACAACATTAAAAGCACTGACAGGAGAAATGAGCAGCACTCAGTATAGTGTTATAATAGCACCTGTGAAGAAATAGGATATGTTAGGCAGCAAGTCTTTAAATGGCAAAATGGGCAAGTGCCAGGGATGGGCCTAGACTTTTAGCTGCCTGAGGCAAACTTGTGAGGATGCGCCCTTTCCCCCTTCCCGATTTGGAATGACCGTACAGCATCCAACAATATACTCTGATTCATATAATTCAAATGAAACACTGCTGTTCTCCTGCCTTCCCCCTCCTCACTCACTGTCAGACTCCTCACACAGCACAACAAGCTGCTTTTCTCCAATGATGACCTCTTCACCTCGCTCACAGTACAGAAAATACTGCCCCTGTAATCTCTGCGCCTGATGCAAATGTTTCCCCTTGCTTCATGACAGAACCGGCCCTGGCAAGTGCAGCTATGTAACTAGAAATTATGGGGTCCCAATGTAATGATCGCTGCTGCAGCAGGTGTTGCTGGAAGTAGTAGTGCTGCAGCTCAGGCAGTTCTGATCTCTTTCCATGCAAGCTGCATAGCTTTGTCTGCCTTTCCCTGCTGTCAGCTTGTGACTGATTATTATTCACCTGTGTGGGAATCTGCATGTCTGCTCCCATTGGATGACCTCAGTATAAAGATCTGCTTCCTGCAGGACTCCTCGGGTTTTCATAGCTTCAGTTTAAGCTAGTCTTGCTGTCGCTTCAGCCCCCGATCGTGGTTCTTGTTCTAAAAGATACTTTGCTGGTTTTGCATCATATATTGGTTCATTGCCCATATATATGCATACCAGCACGTTTATTATTTTCCTTGTATTCGTGTTACGTTGATACATCAGTGTCGCTGATGTATACGTACACGAACTGTTTATATCCTGTGTGCAGTTAGTCAGCTTTCCAGCACGTTTTGGTAGTTTGCGCGTATCGTGAGCACCCGTGCTGAGCTAGTATCCTGCTCCTGGTCCTGTTCGTGGATTGCGTTCATCTCTGCGAGGAGATAACGAATCCTTCTGAATCCTGTCCTGTTACCGTTTGTGGATTGCGTTCATCTCTGCGAAGAGATAACGAATCCTTCTGAAACCTGTTCTGTTACTGTTTGTGGATTGCGTTCATCTCTGCGAAGAGATAACGAATCCTTCTGAATCCTGTTCTGTTACCGTTTGTGGATTGCGTTCATCTCTGCGAAGAGATAGCGAATCCTTCTGAGTCCTGTTCCCTGTATTACTCCTGTCCTAGTCAGAGTTCCTGCTTATGTCATATATCGGTTCATTGCCGATATATACATATGTTAGTCAGACGTTACAAATAGTTTCATTGATAGCTGTAATTGTAATACGCTAGGAAAACATACTTATTGTATATTTGTCTGTGTTACGTTCATCTATCTTGATCCTGCTATTTCCTGACTATCCTGTCCTGTCTTTGTGAGGCACGCCATCGCCGCAGCGCATTGGCTGCCTCATTCCAGTCTGTCTGGTTTTGGACGCTTGCTGTCGCTAAGTAGCCGCTAGCTAGCAAGCGTTCATTCTGTCTACCTGTCCTGATCTCCTCAGTTCTGGTTTATGCGCTCAGCGCTACTTTGCGCTGAGACGTTATAACGAAAGCATTGTTTGTGGCTGTCAGATCTGCACCGGCTCTGTGCGCCACAATCTCCTATTGGAGTCAGTCCTCCCCTCCACTATACTAGGGATATCCTGTTTCCTTGTGCTGGTGTGTGTACCTCCTCCACGCCAGCTCATGCGTTGCATGCTGACTGTGGAGAACACACCACCAAGCCTCACACCCAAGCAACATTTGGATGGAGACCCCGCCCCCCCTCCTCATTTTCACACCCCTTCCCTTGTCTCCCCTTGGTGACCCTCACAGACTGGGGGCCCATCTCACAAGGGTCATAAAACAAGTGTGGCCATCACAATCCTCCCACCTATAACATGGGAGAGCAGGGTTTGAATCCTGGCTAGGGTCAGTACCTATTCAATAAGACGTCCTTGGGCAAGACTCCCTAACACTGCAGGGTGGCCCCTTGAGTGCGCCTTAGTGTCTGCAGCGCTTGAGTGTTTTGAGTCCAACAGGAGAAAAGCGCTATACAAATGTTAGGATTATAACATGTGTAGCCAAAAACACCTGATATGGAGGATGGAGCCCTATATTGAAAGGAGGAAAGGGTAGAAGTTGGAAATCCCCCACAACTCTGGGCCCCCCTGTGATTGCAGATGCTGCTCCTTTATAGTTACACACCTGGGCAAGTGTAAGGACCTGAGAAACATTCACAAGGGCCAATAGTGGTGGCTATATGACAGGGTCAGAGCATCTCCAAAACAGTAGTCATGTGACAACATATTCCCAGTATACAGTGTTTAGTATCTACCACAAGAGGTGAAAGGAAGGACAACTATTGAACCTGCAAGAGGCTACCTAAATGTTGTTGTAGACCACATATTCAGAAAACAAGTCAAATCCACACAGGGGGCCCCACCTCTTAACTTATAGGACTAAAAGGATCTGCTGCTAACAGATACAGAGACCTGTATCTTGTCGAGCCTCCAGTGGTCAGAGCTGTTATGGTGAGACAAGGAGGACCTATCATAATATCAGGCATTTGGTTTAAATGTTTTGTTTCATCAGTTTATGGCACACAGCCAATAGCAATGAATCAGAAATGTAGCAGATGAAGGAGAGCTAAAGGCACTTGAAAAATACTCTCTCCTCACCACAGCTTTAAAGCAGCAGGGTCAGCCATACTATGCCAGGAAAAAAACACATACTGTATATAAGTAGATAAATACTTGATCCTCCAATCTGCAGTGTAATTTCCGGCTTGCTTTCTAAACACGTGTGAGCACAGCATCAGGTTAGCAGGAATGTGGAAGGGGAGATGACAAGATTCCCTCTCTCACTGTCTTTGGCGATGGCGAGAGAATAGAGCCTGGCTGACTGAGATAATTCCAGCAGAGACATTTCTGAATAGATTGGAACGCTTGCAATGCACTGTAAGATTCCTGGCAGCATTATAAACACAGTGCAATGTTTAAATGGAATTTGGTTTTGTGGCTGACAATCCGGCTTTAAAGCTCCTCAAGGCTTAAAATAACTGGAGAAAAAAATTGATTTATAATTGTTTGCTGTACCAAAATAAGCAAGTCTTCCCTATGCCAAATTGGACCATAGCAAAGGATGCTGGGAGATTAGAGAGTTTTATTTTCCATTTCCTATTACACCCAACTATCATTATCTAAACTTGCCAGGAAATGTAAATTCTGCATCTCTGCATCCATGACAACAGTACACAACAGTACACGAAACACAACGTGTACGAACGTACGCCATCTGCGTTTGTATGCGTTGCGTGGCTGATCCCATTCACTGAAAGTGAATGGGTCAGCCGCGTGTTGTTAAAAAATGCGTGCAGCATGCGTTCCCAGACCGCACTGGTCCGGAACGCATGCAGTGTGAACATCAGACAGTGCAGTCTATGCACTTTCTGATGTCGTGCGTGTCGGCCTCCTGCACACGTTGCCGAAACGGACGGCACCCCGTGCAGTGTGAACGGGGCCTTATAGTGCAATATCTGGTGACCAGAATGCTCACAGATCCCCATCTTATTGCAGAAGGTATTGTACCTCTTTCACACTGTGTGCATTGCACAACACTTGCTTTATAATGTGTGTGAACTGCTACAGACTCTGCAGGCCTGATCTAATTCACTTTTTCTCCTAAGCTTTTTCCTAGGTAAATGTTCACATCTTATCAATAAAATGCCTTCACCAGCAAGCAAAAACGTACTCAGAATAATTCTGACAGAACCTTTTCACCTACTTTTTGTTACTTTTTCAATTGTAGAGTGCTGAAAAGTTATTTAAACATAGGATAAAAAATGATCTCCAAGGCGAAAACTTTGGAGAAAAAGTGAATTGGATTGGGCCCAGTATACGTTATACACGTTAATTCAAAATCTTCATGCAGGGAGTTAGAATAACCTGATCTGTCTGCCGATCGCGGCTAGCAGGCTGTTTGTAAACGAAAGGGGAAAGAAATCCCCTTTGTTTACATCTGTACAGCGTTGCGGTCTCCAGCAGCGCTGTACAAGATCGGCGATCCCAGGCCTCTGATTGGCCGGGGATCGCTGTCCTCTCATAGGCTGATGCCTATGAGAGGCGGAACAGGACGGATCGCCGTCCTGTTCAATTCTGAACACCGAGGGGAGGAGGGAAGGGGAGGGAGGGAGAAACAGCCTCAGAAGCTGAAAAAAAACAAAAAAACAAAACACTGCCACAGCGATCGGGACACCTCAGGCAGCATGTCCCTTTAGGGACAAAAAAAGGAGGTGAGTCCGATCGCTGGGCTCCATAGCTGGGCTGTGCAGGAGGCTGAAAAGCTTGCACAGCCCAGCGCAACAAATAACTTTTAAATAAAGAACAGTGGTGGGAATGGCACTCAAAAGGACTGGGAACAGCAGCTGGACCTTGGTTAGGATATCGTGCTCTAGATCAATTACAGTTCAGTATATCCAATAAGAGAAAAACAGCAGATCTGGCACCAATATGCAATATTCCAAGTGTTTCCCTTTAATCCAGCAGATACAGGCAATACATTAGGAGTATAGAGTGGTCGGCCTAACAGCCGTTTCGCAGGTTCCCCTGCTTCTTCAGAGGCACAAAAAGACTTAAAACAAAAAGAAGCAGGGGAACCTGCGAAACGGCTGTTAGGCCGACCACTCTATACTCCTAATGTATTGCCTGTATCTGCTGGATTAAAGGGAAACACTTGGAATATTGCATATTGGTGCCAGATCTGCTGTTTTTCTCTTATTGGGCAACAAATAACTGCCTGGTCGTTAGGGAGGGTTAACACTGCGGTCGTCAAGTGGTTAAGTAACTTGCTGCAAATGGAGGGAGGTTCGTTTTGCTGAGAATGCACGGCTCATTTTTGAACCATTTAGATGGCTCGATAGATCATTTCTGACATGTCCAATTTCACGCTCGACCGTTTTGCCAAAAAGTGGCGAAACGATCGAACGGGAGAATTGAGCGGGAAAAAACGAGCCGAGTATGCCCAGCATAAGTTTCAGTGATGCTGCTGTGATGTTACTTTCTCCACTCTGTTATCAGGGAATAGCTGAGATTCCTGAGCCTCTCCCTGATACCTGTGATCCTTGGATCTCCAGAGAGGAGCAGCTCACATGAGGGCTGCTTGGGAAATACAGGAAAGGGAAGGGCGACGCCCCCTTATTATGGCTCCCGCTGCTTGTGAACTCACTGTCCACCCTCATCAGCTATTTCCCTGTTTGGGTGGGTCCAGATATGAGAAAAGCGATTAGCAGGGAGGCAGCAAAGGCTCGTAGTTATCTAAATACGTGGGCATTGCCAGATACTGGGCTTGATTTGCTAAAGATGTGACCCTTGGCAATGAGCAGGGAAATTATCAGTCATACGGAAAGAGAGATGTCCCTGTGCGTGTGCCGCCCCCTCCCCCATCCCATGAAATCACCTTGCAAATTCACTCAGCATTACTCATCACTTTGCTATAACTCAGCCAATCTCTGCACACATCACCAGCAAGCAATAGGCAATGCTGGTTTATAACTGTGTGTTATCAATTATATGCGGTCTGCCTTTAAAGTCTTAAGGCCCATACGCCTGCTAGAATAAAGGCGGCTGAGCAGGGGCGTAACTAGAAGTCACTGGGCCCCCCTGCGAATATTTGGATGGGGCCCCCCCCATAGGTGCCAAATAATCGTAATGGGGCAGCGTTTCACTGTAAATTAATTGTAAAGTGGGCAGCATTTTACCAGACAATCGTAATGTGGGCAAGAAAATCGTAATGTGGGCAGAGTTCACCAGAAAATCGTAATGTGGACCTTTAAAAAATCATAATGTGGGCAGAGTTCACCAGAAAATCGTAATGTGGGCAGAGTTTACCAGAAAATCGTAATGTGGGCACCAGTCACCAGAAAATCGTAACGTGAGCAGCAGTCACCAGAAGATTGTAACGTGGACAGCATTCACCACCAGACAATCGTAATGTGGGCAGCGTTCACCAGAATATCGTAATGTGGGACAGAAAATCGTAATGTGGGCAGAGTTCACCAGAAAATCGTAATGTGGGCAGCGTTCACCAGAAAATTGTAACATGGACAGCATTCACCAGACAATCGTAACGTGGGCAGTGTTCACCAGAAAATCGTAATGTGGGCCAGAAAATCGTAATGTGGGCAGCGTTCACCAGAAAATCGTAACGTGGACAGCATTCACCAGACAATCGTAACGTGGGCAGTGTTCACCAAAAAATCGTAATGTGGGCCAGAAAATCGTAATGTGGGCAGAGTTCACCAGAAAATTGCAATGTGGGCAGCAGTCACCAGAAAATCGCCATGTGGGCAGCAGTCACCAGAAAATCCTAATGTGGGCATCAGTCACCAGAAAATCCTAATGTGGGCAGCAGTCACCAGAATATCGTAATGTGGGCAGCAGTCACCAGAAAATCCTAATGTGGGCAGCAGTCAGTCACCAGAATATCATAATGTGGGCAGCACACACCAGAAAATCCTAATGTGGGCAGCAGTCACCAGAAAATCCTTATGTGGGCAGCAGTCACCAGAAAATCGCAATGTGGGCAGCAGTCACCAGAAAATCGCAATGTGGGCAGCAGTCACCAGAAAATCGCAATGTGGGCAGCAGTCACCAGAAAATCCTAATGTGGGCAGCATACACCAGAAAATCCTAATGTGGGCAGCAGACACCAGAAAATCGCAATGTGGGCAGCAGACACCTGAAAATCGCAATGTGGGCAGCAGACACCTGAAAATCGTAATGTGGGCAGCAGACACCTGAAAATCGCAATGTGGGCAGCAGACACCTGAAAATCGTAATGTGGGCAGCAGACACCAGAAAATCGTAATGTGGGCAGCAGACACCTGAAAATCGTAATGTGGGCAGCAGACACCTGAAAATCGCAATGTGGGCAGCAGTGACCAGAAAATCGCAATGTGGGCAGCAGTGACCAGAAAATCGTAATGTGGGCAGCAGACACCTTAAAATCATAATGTGGGCAGCAGGCAACTAAAAATCGTAATGTGGGCAGCAGTGACCAGAAAATCGCAATGTGGGCAGCAGACACCAGAAAATCGTAATGTGGGCAGCAGACACCTGAAAATCGTAATGTGGGCAGCAGACACCTGAAAATTGCAATGTGGGCAGCAGACACCTGAAAATCGTAATGTGGGCAGCAGACACCAGAAAATCGCAATGTGGGCAACAGACACCAGAAAATCATAATGTGTGCAGCAGACACCTGAAAATCACAATGTAGGCAGCAGACACTTGAAAAAAAAAATGCACCTGTGAAAAAAAAACAATTCACTTACCTGACAGAAGTCTCCTCATCTCCCGGCATCTGGCTCGCAGCTCCCCGCTGATCCTCCTGCAGCACATCTCCCGCGCTGACAGGCAGAGTGCAGGGCTACGGCAAGATGGCTGCCGAAGCCCTGTACTAGAGACACAAATAGTCTCCAGTGTAGGGCTTCTTCGGCGGCCATCTTGCCGTAGCCCTGCTCTGCCTGCCGGAGACTATGCAGACTGCTGGAGCGGGGCTGCGGGGAATGAACTGGCGCAGCGTCTATTAGACGCTGCGGCCAGTTGAGCACCTTGCTGGGGGGTCCAGAGCAGCGCTCCCCCCACGCACAGTGAGCGGGCCCCAGAGCAGCCCCGGGCCCCCCTGCGGCTGAGGGGGTCGCATCCCCGGTAGGTACGCCGGTGCGGCTGAGGTAGCCGATATCGACCGCCTCTGCCGATAATCTGATATGTGTACAGCAGCCCCGACCCAGCTTCGACTAGCAATCCGCCAAGCTTTGTTCATGCTGCTTACCCGCTGTGTGACATCACATCTGCGCATCTCCCTCGGCCCTCCGCCACCCCGAATTGCAACAGAACATGTTGTTTGCTTACAGTCCAACTACACATCTGTGCAGTATTGGCCCAGCGATGTCGCCCTAGAAATCTGGGTATTGATCTCCTTCAGGCGACATCCATCTAGCGTGTGTATGAGCCTTAACGTGAACCAGAGGCGAAGCACCCTCATGTATGTTACCATATAGATCAGTGGGAACATTAGAGAAAACACCTACCCTGCTCTCTGTTTCATTTTTAACTGTTCAGCCTGCTTCTAATCAGCCCTGATAAAATCCCTGACTGAGCATTCAGTCTGGCTTTGCTCAGGAATCATTATAGCTGAGCCTGTGTTTTCTGGTGTCTTTTCAAGCCCAAGCCTGCCCCCTTGTGGCTCTGCTATAATGACTCAGCTATAAAGATTCCTGAGCAAAGCCAGACTGAATGCTCAGTCTGGGATTTTATCAGGGCTGATAAGAAGCAGGCTGAGCAGTGAAGAATGAAACTGAGAGCAGGGTAGGCGTTTTCTCTAATGTTCCCACTGATATATATGATGAAATACATGAGGGTGCTTCGTGTCTGGTTCACTTTAAGTATTTTTTTTCCGCTTTGCCCTTGACCCCCCCATTATTAGTTAGTCTCAGATACAGCATAATACAGACAGTCTGGCTATTAAATCACTGGCTCGTTAACGTATCTGTGTACATTGTGGACACTGTATCTTGTGTGGACTCGGTATACTGAAATGTGATGGAATGTATTTAATGTTTTTGGTCCTATATTCCTCCTAATTGAGACCTGTATGTGCCAAATCCAAATTTGGGCGCAACCCAGTCGTGCTTGGCAATTTTTAAATTCTTTCTGATTCTGAGGGGAATTGTGTGAAGTAAAGAGTAATACAGTTGAGATCTAGTTACTATGAATTATTGTAATTTGGTTGCTATGGTTACTGATCTCTACAGAATGGTTACTATGGGTTACAGCATTCTGTATGTTGCTGTTCTCTGCACATCTTGGGGTATTTGCCAGTCAGGATTCCGTACAGCAACAGACACTTCCGCTTCTCCCTGTAGAGGAAGAGATGACGTCATCTTATATTACTAAAGATTTTATCGAGACCCTCGGCTCCCTTTTATAATAAGCAGCATTAATGTTTTTGGGGTTTTTTTTGCTTGTTGTCCATTTGCAGTCAGTTAACTTCTTTAACTGATTCTTAAAATAAACTGTTTTTTAACCACTTGAGGACCCACCCTTTACCCCCCCTTAAGGACCAGCGTTATTTTTTGTGATCTGTGCTGGGTGGGCTCTGCAGCCCCCAGCACAGATCAGGGTGCACGCAGAGCGATCAGATCGCCCCCCTTTTTTCCCCCCTATGGGGATGATGTGCAGGGGGGGTCTGATCGCTCCTCCTGTCTGGCATGTTGCGGGGGGGGGCACCTCAAAGCCCCCCTCCGCGGCGAAATTCCCCCCTCCCTCTCCTACCTGTCATGCCCAGCAGTGATCTGGGCTGCACAGGACGCTATCCGTCCTGTGCAGCCAGTAACAGGACGTCCCCTGTCACATGGTGGCGATCCCCGGCCGCTGACTGGCCGGGGATCGCCGATCTGCCTTACGGCGCTGCTGCGCAGCAGCGCCGTACAATGTAAACAAAGCGGATTATTTCCGCTTGTGTTTACATTTAGCCTGCGATCGGCGGCCCGCAGGCTATTCACGGAGCCCCCCGCCGTGAATTGACAGGAAGCAGCCGCTTGCGCGAGCGGCTGCTTTCTGATTAATCAGCCTGCAGCTGGCGACGCAATACTGCGTCGCTGGTCCTGCAGCTGCCACTTTGCCGACGCGCGGTATGAGTGCGCGGTCGGCAAGTGGTTAAACTCAACAATTGAGTATCCGGGAGAATTTCCTTGAAGGACCACTATCGCGAAAAAAGTAGGCAGTTAAAATCTGACAGAACCGACAGGTTCTGGGCCAGTCCATCTCCTTATGAGGGATTCTCAGGGTTTTCTTTGTTTTTAACAACATTTTCTGAACAGCAGTTTAACTGCCAAAATAGTAAGATATCAGCCATCCTCCGTACTCACTAGCACACTATTTTGTCAGATACACTTTGCAACTGCTGTTCAGGAAATGCTGTTGAAAACAAAGAAAACCCTGAGAATCCCCCATGAAGAGATGGACTGGCCCAAAACCTGTCAATTCTGTCTGATTTTAACTGCCTACTTTTTTCGCAATAGTGGTCCTTTAAGGCTTCTTTCACACTAGCGCAGTGTGTTGTTCTCCGTCGCTGCTTATTCGCTGCCTACCCTTTGCAGTGGCCATTAGTCTCTATAAGACGCACGCGGCAATGCGGTCAAAGTACTCACAACGACGCTCGGACGCTGCAAACTCTGCAGTGCGTTACCGCATGGCAACACTAAATTGCAAACGAATAAGCGTGGTAGCAGCGTGCATAGGCAGACTGACAGTAATCCAGTGATGTATGTCCAACAAGGATTACATCACTGAGCTGGGGGTGCAAGAGTACATCAGACAAAAGCACGTGGTGCGTTGCGATAATCCTGCCCTGGGCTACCCTGGCGCAGGATAATCACAATACACCATGTGTAAAAGTAGGCTTAGTGTAATGTTCACATATCCCAAGTCACAGGCCCCGTTTTTTCCATCTGCAGCCTCCTCTGCCAAATGCAGCTAATGCCCCCCTCCCATGCTCCCGACTGGGCCTGTGTGGCCTGTGCAGAAGTCTAATGAAACAAAGACCGCACTCACGTCAGTGGGTAGGCTGGTGCCGGGCCCCAAGGCTTCTATCAAACACTGTCGTCATGGAGGAGTCCGCACACAGACTTATCGGAGCAATCGCCACAATTTTATTGTCCCATCACATGTACAAAGATACATAGTCAGACCTGCATAGGCCGACGATCGTTTCGGGGCCACTCAGGGTCCCCTTTATCAAGGCAAGTGATTGTTTTGCACTGACTAGGTGTATATGTCTTTTCTGCTACTTGCCTTGATAAAGGGGACCCTGAGTGGCCCCGAAACGATCGTCGGCCTATGCAGGTCTGACTATGTATCTTTGTACATGTGATGGGACAATAAAATTGTGGTGATTGCTCCGATAAGTCTGTGTGCGGACTCCTCCATGACGACTGTGCAGAAGTCTGCCGCAAATGTATCCACAGGTTTTGGCACATCAGCATTTCTAAAATTTTCTGTATCTCATGATTTATACAGTAGATATTGGTTCATTTTATGAATTATCGCTTCATTTAGTTGAGGTGAAAAATAAATAAGGTGAGATAAGTTTTGTAAACCAGCCCCAGTGATGGAAAAGCACTGTTCTATATGTTATGTCTAACGGCCCTTTAAATTTAAACACAATTTGCATTTTGCAACCAAGAGATTTTTTTCCCTAGTAATTGTGGCAGTAGGAAATAGTCTTCCCAGGGATGGGGCACATAGCAACACTCCTCGCCCCATGATTGGATAACAGAACAAAAAGTTGGGATGGGTAAGGTGGAGATGGGATTTCAAAACACAAATGGAAGAACATACAGAGTCTGCATACTTCTTTTCCTAAAGTAAAGCAACATTTTTTTTCTCCTCCCTCAGAACACTGTGCTTGCCAAACACTCAGGCCCGTTCTGTTGTTGCTATGCAGGTGGGTGGAAGGAGGATGGAGCGGCACACGCATGCTGTCACCCGGCAGCGCAGGAGCAGCGTGCGCTAGGAAGTTAGCCGTCACTCGGCCAAGTTAATCAGGCAGGTGGATCGCTTGTTGAGCGTCAGTCAGGGGCTGCTGTACATGCGCCTGCCTATCGGCTGAGGCGGTCATAATCAAGCATGGGTACAAGGCTTGATCTTCACTCACATTATACATCTTCCAAAGTACCCCCCAGGCAAACTCGCATACATGTCTCTACTCAAGACTTAAGACTATACAATAGACACTGAAAGGTATCTATAGCCGTATCCAATCAGCGTAACATGTCAAGGCCACTGATTCCATTATCTGCTAGTTTCACAGGCGGGATTTGTAACAAGAAACATATGAGGACTGGTAACTGAGCCCCACTGTTGTCAACAGACCTTATATTTACTACAGAGCAGTAAGGCAACAATGTTTCTGGAAATAGAAATGGCCAGCCAAACCAATAGGTGGCACTCTAAAAAATGAGACTTCTGTTTCTAACATTTCATATTTTTTTTCAAGAAAACAGACATTGAATAAAGACAAAAACTTTTTATATTGGTATGAGGCTGATGATATTTAAAAACTCTTTCTCAGCCTATATAGCTGAACTTGTGAACTCAGAATTTACGATACCTCTGTGTCTGTCCAACTCCCAGGTCTGTGAGCAGGGAGTAAACAAGGATCCTTATCTCAGCTAACAACCTCTCACCCCATTAAGATGTTCTGTTTTACTTAAGGCATCTTAATGACATGTATTTATGCTTTAAAAAAATCTGTTTTCCCTTTTGATGTTGCATGTATAAAGCTGTCTGTACCACCAGCCTGCAAACTAACAGGATGTAAGCCCGATGAAGGCTGCAAGGCCGAAAGCTTGCTTATTCTTATTCATTTTTAGTTAGCCAATAAATGGTATCATCCTGATTTAAAACTTCTTGCTTTTAAAGAAAATAAAAATGAGATTTAGTAAAAATCATGACAAAGCAAAATTAAATATAAATCAAAATAAAATGATGGCCCTTATTCAATTCACTTGTTCTCCTAAGTTTTCTACTAGGTGAAAAATCCGCCAGCGGTGTTTTCCCGCACTGATTCTCTTTACCGACAGCCTGTTCATGAATGATAGCAAATGTATCAATAAAATGCCTTTTAAGCTACCAACAAGCAAGCAAATAGAATAATTTTGACAGGACATTTTCATCTACTTTTTGGTACTTTTTCAATTCCGGAATGCTGAAATGTTATTTTAAACAGAAGATTAAAAAGATATCTCCTAGGAGAAAAGTGGAGTAAGGGGCCCATGTGTTTCCTTTAAAGTGGACCTGAACTCTTGCACAGGACAGAAGGAAAATAAAGAGAAATGCACCCTGTGTGTATTTAGAGAGGTTATCTTGTCTAATTCTCCCTTATCTGTGCCCAGTCACAAGTGTAATTTGATCTCTCAGCTGTGTCAGTTCAGGAAGCTTGGCAGTCCTTGGCAGAGGAGCTAATTTCTAAACGCAAGATTTTAACCCTATGTCTGCTTCCATGAAAGCAGGAAGTAGACACACTAAATTATTCTGATTCTGACACTGCAGGTTTATTGAAGCCAAGATCAGCAGCACCATTCTTGAAGAAACAGCTCTTTATTCAGACACGTAATTAAAATCACATGCCAAAGAATGGGCTTAGACGCAGCAACAGCCCGCTGTTTCTAAGCTTGCAGCTTGACAAAGAAGCATTCGAAACAGCGGGCTGTGGCTGCATCTAAGCCCATTTTTTGGGCATTTGATAATAACCTGTCTGAATAAAGAGCTATTTCTTCAAGAGTGGTGCTACTGATCTTGGCTTCTTGCATCGGCGACCCTTGGGCATCAGGGTCATATCCGCTTTAGCACACTCCTATCTCCATTGGAATGCTTGGTCTAACACTGTGTGAAACTGCAGATTTATTGTAGGATTTGTATTAGCTGTAAAAAAGAAATGTTTTTCTTTTAAGATTATTATGCTGTTGCTTATCTTTTTGAGCAGAGAGGAATTTCTGAGTTCAGGTCCGCTTTAAGGCAAGCCCATAGGCAGTTAACTGAAATGTTTACTGTGAGAGCTTATTCGCATCCCATTTCCCTATCTCCAACAGAAATGCAATTAGCTAAAATATCAAGACTTTGTCACAAGGCTCTTAGCATATATGCAAATAGTGCATCGGAGAAGGCATGCTATTTTGCATAAAACCCGAGGAGCTGCAGTGACGTTATAATAATGTGCGTGATTATGCCATAAAACGTTATGGTACCTGCTGTAATATAACACTGTGTATACAAAATACAGGTTCACTTTACTTTGCACATTCTTATGAATTTTAAAAAGAAAAAGTTCTCAGGTTTGTTATAGTAGAAGGCAGCTGGTTAATGTTTAACAGATACAGTACAGCAGTGATTGATAACATTCGCTCCTTCCAAGGTGTGGTTAAGGCACACATTACAGTGCATGGACTAGTTACTGTCATAAAATATTCCAAATACAAAATCTGTAAACTGTACAAATCAGTAGCAAAGTTGCTGTCACTCTCTGACAGACATATAAAAATAAATATATATTCTTAAGTACTTTAACTGCAATAAAAAACAAAAACAGTCAATGTTTTCTCTTTTTTCAGAAGAGTTGAATCTGGGCCTATTCCGACTTGTATACCAGCTACAGCCCAATCCAGTAACTGGTTGGTTCTGTTGTATTTTGTATTTAAAACATGACATTATCTCTATGAGAGGTCAACACTCTCATATTCGCAGTGATCGGAGTCTTCCAGCTCAATGCCGGGCACTAAGCTGTAATAGTCTGTCGTCTGATTGAGGTAAAGTTTTTCTCGGTCTGCTGAGTCTTTCATTACCTCTGTTACGCTCACAGTTTCAGCCTCTAACTCATCAGACTTAAACTCCACCTCTTCCTCTTCTTCCTCCTCCACCGCCAGCATCAGCGCTGGGCCATCCTGGCCCACCTGGTCCTTATCGTCCACTAACGAGTCTGCGGATGTTCCAAGTTTAATCTCCACTTCCTCATAAAGGTCTCGACTGCTGCCAAGAAGAGCAGCTGATGGCTTCAGCAGAATGGGATCTTTGAACTGGCCAGCATCTGGTTCCCGGTGGTCCTTTTTGAAGCTTTGTTGAGGTTCATAGTGGTGGTAATCTCCCAGGTTTCCAGCACCATTGCGGTCAACAGTGACCAGACTGCACTCCCGGCCTGTGTTAGTATAACTTCCTTTCCGTTTACGACAGCAGACGCACCAACAGCCAATGAGAAGCGCTGCCACCAGCGGAATACAAATAAGTGCTATGGTTAAACTGTGGGACCTGCAGACTCTTCCTCGTTCCACCTCACTGATTCGCAACCCAATAACATCTTTTGGAGAAACACAGATGAGGTCCTCCAGCAATGCGCTTGTGTCATTGTTGTGCAGTTTTGGTTCAAACTCGTCATACATGGCACAAGTGCAATCCAGACTGTTGTTCAGAAAGTTGAGTTTCCTAAGAGAAGGTTTAAGGAGGCTTCCAGGAAGGGAATTCAAGTTGTTGAAGTTCAGATCAATCTCCTGAATTTGATCTGACACTTGTAAGAAGTCAGAAGGTAGTCTCTGTAACTTGTTATACTCAAGATGGAGAATCTTCAAGTTGGGTGCATTGCTCAAAAAGCCATCGGGTAGCTCCTTCAGGTGATTGTTATTTAGATACAGAAACTCAATATTTGTGATATTTTTCCCCCTTGCTGTGTCAGTGATTTCCACAATCCCAGAATTGGACAGATCCAGGATCCTTAGATTGGGCAACATGGTGAACATATTCCACTCCACTGTATCAACTGACAGACTAATGTTAACACAGCAGTGATCCTCCATAAGCAGTGTCCAACCAGAAACATCCTCAACGACAAAGCAATTACATGGGTCTTCTGCCTCACCCATCATGACTCGAAACATTAGCATCCACAGCAATACATGCCCACACTGGCGAAAACCTAAAATTAAAAAATAACATCAGGCACTTAATACTACTTACAGAACCATTTATACATGTTAAGAAATGACTGCCTTGTTTACAGAAGCTAACAGAGCGTAGTGGGCCATGGTAGAACAGCATAGGCACCTTGTATAAAATATAAGGGAATTATGGAAAGTACCGGTAAGATGAAGGCAGAGGGTGTAGTAGCCATGATGGATCACCAGGGTTACGATGTTTCTCCACACAACATCCACAATGCCAACATCATGTTTTCAAAAACCAGGGATAACAGTAACTGGTGGCAGTAGCAATGACTAGTTTACCAGGATAATTATTACTGACTATTTAATGACAACCTTTACCAAAACTCTGAACTTGAAGTAAACCAGAGACGGTAATATAGAAAGATTTGACACTTACCCGGGGCTTCCTTCAGCCCCATAAGCACGTCTCAGTCCCTCGCCATCCTCCCGCGGTCTGCCGTTCAGCCGCAATCAGCCCCGGTAACTAGTTCAGTTACGTCAGTCGGGTCTTCTGCGCATGCGCGGACCTCCGTGCTTTTGGGGCTGAAGGAAGCACCGGGTAAGTATCAAATCTTTCTATATTACGGTCTCTGGTACACTTTAAGGCTTATGTTACCTATCTCAGGTGAGGCAATAGCAGAGTACCTGCAATGCTGGACATATAATATAAAAAGCATGGGGTATAAAATCTATATAAAAAATATGTGGATCAACTTAATTCAATTTGACCACTCTAAACGTCATTTCTGATTGGCTATTTAAGTTGAAGGACAGTAATGAGGAAGTCACAAAGTGCATTAGAACTGTGTACCTTTGTGCAACAGAAGGTTAGTGCAGCCACAAATTATACTCCCATGTTTGGGGATTGTTAGAGAGCTAAACTGAGTAATGATTTATTTTATGTTTTGGGGACAGTTGTAAGATCTGTACATGTGAGCTCAACATTCTGCACACCAGTGAAGGTACTCAGAGGTGTGTGGACAAGCCAACCTCGGACAGATCACTCAATGATAAAAAGAGGCTGGGAACAGAGCTGGTGTGGTAAAAATAATAGCAATTTTGTCAGAATTCGAAAACTCCACCATTCGCTTATAGGATGTAAGTTCTGACAGAAGATATTTGCAACTCTGGTAGAATTTGCAGCCTCTATCATTCCTCCTTCTCACATGAACCTTCCAACTTTTCTAACACTAACCTCCTCTCTCTTCTGCCTGACACTAACCACCTACCCTATCCTGTGCCTAAAACTACCCTTCGCCCACTCTGTGCCTAAGACCAACCTACCGTATCCTGTGCCTTAAACTTCCCACCATCCATCCCATAACTAACACTAACCTTCCCTATCCTTGGCCTAAAACTACCCTCTACCCATCCCTTGCCTAAAGGCGCGTACACACGCCGTACTTTAGCAAACAACGGGTCCGTCAGACCCTCCCGCTGGGCGGACTTTCTGCCGACAGTAGCACGTGTGTACAAGCTGTCGGCAGACTGATAAGACTGTTTTTGACATATCCAGATCTGTCAAAAACAGTCTTATGAGTCTGCCGACAGCTTGTACACACGTGCTACTGTCAGCAGAAGGTTCGCCCAGTGGGAGGGTCTGACAGACCCGTCGTTTGCTAAAGTACGGCGTGTGTACGCGCCTTTACACTAACCTACCCTATCCTGTGACTAAAACTACTCTGCACCCATTCAGTGTCTAACACTAACCCTATCTTATCCTGTACCTGAAACTACCCTGCACCCATCCTGTGCCTAATACTAACCTCCCCCTCTCCTCTGCCTAACACTGCAAGAAATGCTACCACACCGGCAGCTATAGCAGACCTCATGGCTGAAATCCTCTAATGATTTAATAAGTTAGCAGGGGAATATCCTAACTGAACTCCACCTACATGGGTCTGTTCACATATAATGTGGTGTAGAGTGCCCTCTCTCAGCCACCCAGGATTGTCCTTTACCCCATCACTCTCACGCACACTGACAGTGCTGCAGCAATATATCAGTTATAACTGTATGGATAAACCTGGTATATCAAAATATTTGTAACCTGCACACATCTAATTAGACTGTGTACTAGCAGCATATGAACAGGTGCATAAAACAGTGTGCAAGAAGGCTCTTGGTCTTGACAATGCGGGAACCAGTGGACTTGTCCACCCTGGCCTATTGCTGATACTCCCCTTGCTCCGGATCCGCTCCTCGTCCCTATCTTAGGGCTGGTGCACACCAGAGCAGTTCTGGAGCGTTTTTTAAAACGCTTGCAGGGGGAAAACTGATTGGCTTATGAAAGTGAATGGGATGGTGCACACCAGAGCGGTTCATTTTTTCCACAAATGCAAACTCGGGGGCTGCTGCATTTTTTAGATTTCTGAGGCGTTTCTGCCTCAATGTTAAAGTCTAGGAAAGTGGAAAACCGCTCTGAAAAACGCTAGATCAGAGCGGTTTTCCAAACGTTTTTGTTATAGTAGCTGCTCAGTAACTGCTTTACTGTAACAATATTTGTAATCTGCTACACAAAAACGCTCCAAAAAACGCTAGGCATGTTTAGAAAACCTCTAAGGGCCCGTTCTCACTTGAGCGGGAATCGCGCAATTCCCGCTCCAGGCAAACCGCTAGCGGTTTTTAAAAAAACCGCTACAACATGTAACACATGGCAGTGTTCTCACTGCCACGTTTGCGGTTAGCGTTAACCGCAAATGTGTTACATGCAGCGGTTTGCCGGCGGTTCGCGATTAGCGATCGCGATTAGCATGCATAGCACCGCTAATCGCGATCGCTCTAAAACCGCTGCAGTGTCCATTGATTTTTCCGCGTAATTGCGGGAAAATCACTCCTGCAACCGCCGGCGTTTTGCGATCCTTAGATGTGAACGGGCCCTAAACATGCCTAGAATCTCTCTGAAATCTGCTTAAAAAAAACTCTACCTTTTTGCAGATCTGCTAGAGGTTTTTGGTGTGCACTGAGCCTTATACCTGGGTGAAATATATATACACTTTTATTGCACATTTATGCTACCTGCCAGTATCCTATTTATAGCAATAGCACTTTATACAACAGTTTGCTACCTTTGCACCATGTGCAATGCACTATTTTTTTCTATGTATGATTGGATTAACACTGTTTTGCAATTATTGATGATTTTTTATTGCACGTTCGGCACTTTCTTGCACACTGTTTTATGCACCTCTCTGAACCCCGATTAATACGTTGCTACACAGACTGTGTGCAAGTTACATATACTGTATTTTGATATACCAAGTTTAGCCAAACAATTATAATTGATTTAGTGATATATTGCTATTTACTGGCTTATGCTTGGCTCAATAATAGGTTGTTTTTAATTGTTCTTAATTGTCTAGTATTCATATGCAATTTAGTAATAACAACGATGTTAATTACCCTTTGAATACAGAGTGGTGCTATCAGGACCGGTTCACATTTTATAAATGTATCCATGTGATATGTTACTAAAGCTCCGCTAAAAAATGCAGGAAGCTGATCCTATGTTAAAAACAGGATCCGCTTCAACTTGTTACAAAACACGGATCCGTGCTACAAGACGGTACACAGAGACCCAACTTGGCACACTTTCCCGGACCGGATGGGAAAATGTGTCCATTGAAAGCCTATACGAATGGACTCTGTCTGTTTTCACTAGGCTAGTCGCCGCATCCGATGGCTCACCATAGGCTGCAGTAGGCCAATTCTCCCTAGCAACAAGAATTTTCATTGGTCCAACATTAATCAATTGGAGATCTCCTGGCCACCGGGCTGTTTAGAAGGGGCCGAGTGGCGGCGATGGGCAACGGGACACGAGAGTATGACGTCCTGTTGGCGACGCAAATGCGGTCGAATTGGCCTACTGCAGCCTATGGCGAGCTCCATGCTTTTGCTTGCCTCCAGGAGGCAGGAGTGGACAGGCTGACATGCAGACGCGGTGTGAACGCTTAACGGTCAGGTGTATTTGTTGCATGCAGATGCAGAACGGACAATACGTATCTGCCTCGCGTATGCTCTTACCGTTTCCGTTCTGCATCCTCTTAAGTGTGAACTAGGCCTTATTCTGAGTAATCCCTTATTGTCTGAGTGCGATGTATTTTCTACTACATTACCCTGAATGTGACCACACCTTGTCATGCACCACAAAACACTACATGCTGATAAGCTGCTGCCAGGTACTCACCAGACATGGCTGGATTACCGTCTCCAGCAGGAAGATGTAACCAATAAACTATTCTGGTTCTAGTAACAGACACATGTGCTGGGGTCCCTCCAGTCTGCCTGCCGCCCCACCATCATGTCTGCAAAACAGAAGGAGATGTTTGAATAATTTATACGTACCTATATCATAGTATAGATCACAGTAGAACTCAATATACAGTATGTCTGGCAAAATGATCTATCACTAGGTATTGATTAATAATAAATCTTACAACATTTCTATAAAACACTCGAGATATACCAGTACTAAATCACGGGGACGTATAATTCTTCAGCAAGTATGATGCAGGAAAAAATGGACTCCTACAGCAACTCGTGTTATTTGCCGATAAGATACAAACATGAATTATTTATTTATTAATGTATTTATATAGCGCTGACATATTACACAGCGCTGTACAGAGTATATTGTCTTGTCATTAACTGTCCCTCAGAGGGGCTCTCAATCTAATCCCAACCATAGTCATATGTTTATATCAAGTAGTGCATATATCACAGTCTAGGGCCAATTTTTAGGGGGAAGCCAATTAACTTATCTGTATGTTTTTGGAGAACATACAAACTCCTTGCAAATGTTGACCTGGCTGGGATTCAAACCAGGGACCCAGCGCTGCAAGGCAAGAGCTCTAACCACTACGCCACCATGCTGCCCTGATAATTATAGTAGCAAACCTCAACTAAACCTTCTGTAACTTGATCTCATCTTCTGCATACCTAAGGGCTAGTTCACACGGACGGTTCTGCGATGGTAAGCGGAAATAAAAAAATACCTGTCCATTCATTTGAACGGACAGCCACTGGTACTATTGCTTACCAGTTTTCACCGTCGTGTGTGCAAATGCCACATTTTCATCCCTGGGCTCTCGCCGTATAACGCTGTTCATTCAGATGAATGGACAGCTGTTGGTATGATTGCTACACTAACCGACATTTGTGCAAACACTGCGTTATTGATTGCGGTTTTCACCATCATCTGCACAGCGCTTAGCCGATCCCGGAAGCAGCATGATCCTGGCGCAGGATGAGAGCCGATAAAAATGGCGCAGCCATAGGCAGCAATTGTAAAAGCCACAATTAGCGGCAAGGAGGTTAAATTACGGCACCAGCTAAATTGCTCGCTAGAGTTAGGTGTAGGTAGAGATTGGGTACAGTGTGAGAGTAGGCGGGGTGAAGTGATCCATTATCTGATACTTTGTGATTGCGTCTCCACCACTTCCTGGTTAGTTTGCAGGTGTCCTGCAGCCAGCCAATCACCATGCGGCTTCAGGCTCCACATGGTGATTGGCTGGCTGCAGGACTCCTGCAAAATAACCAGGAAGTGGAGGAGATCAGGTAATGTATAATAATGCTAGATGCCAATAATGACATCTTGTCACTAAGGTTATTTAACATTTTAGGACATTTCTAAAATTATCAGCATCACCCTGCAAACGCAGGACATGCAGCATCTTTAGTGGATAGCGTTAGTGTTTCTGCAATGTAAAGCATATAAACGCTGGCATAATCGCTCGTCAAAACCAACACAGAGCAATTTTGCTATCGTTTTTACATTGCTGCACACTGTAAAAAAGTTAAAATTAATTGAAAGGACCAAAAGAATTAAAAACGCTAATCGACACACAATCGCTGGCAAAAAGCTGACACTTTTTTAAAAAAGCTACCAAAATCGTTCATGAAATCGCTTACAAACCGCTCATACAAAACTCTAGCGATTGCGATTAGCGATAGTGTTTTGTAGTGGGTTTCAGGCCTCATGCTTAGCGCAGCATGCACACTTGGCTGTAAACGCAAAAAAGTTTTTCAACAGCGAGAAGACGGTGACAGGCTGGAAATGGATACTGACGGTGTAGCTACTGGTTCCTTACTGCTCTTTAGCTATGGAGCTGAGTGCACAATAAATGTGAATGACATCCTTCATGTCTGGGAGGCAGTGACACAAACCCAGCTGCAAACTGGTTATTACTTTGTTTTATGAGCGGAGTCTGTGGGGTTTGTTTATTCAAGAGTAATCAATACAATTTTGGAATAATGCCCTGGAATTTATGGAGCCATGTACCATGATTAGTGCTTCTGTTGTTAAAGGTAACCTTAAGTCAGGGGAAAAAATGAGTTTACCTCACCTGGGGCTTCCCTCAGCCCCCTGCAGCTGATCGGTGCCCTCGCAGCCCCGCTCCGATGCTCCTGGACCCGCCGGCGGCGACTTCCGGTTTCGCCGTCACCGCCCGACAGGCTGGGAATGCGAGTGATTCCCAGCCACAATAGCACCCCCTATACTGCTATTGCAGCCTTCCTTGCCGCAATAGCAGCATAGGGGGTGCTATTGTGGCTGGGAACGCGAAGAATCACTCGCGTTCCCAGCCTGTCGGGCGGTGACGGCGAAACCAGAAGACGCCGCCGGCGGGTCCAGGAGCATCGGAGCGGGGCTGCGAGGGCATCGATCAGCTGTAGGGGGCTGAGGGAAGACCTAGGTGAGTTAAACTCATTTTTTTCCCCTGACTTAAGGTTACTTTTAAAGGACACCTGAAGTGAGAAGTATGTGGAGGCTGGCATGATTATTTATTTTTAAACAATACAAATTGCCTGGCTGTCCTGCTGATCCTTTGCCTCTGATACGTTTAGTCACAGCCCCTGGACAAGCATGCAGATCAGATGTTTGACTAAAGTTTTACTGGATTTTCCCCATGCTTCTTTCAGTTGTGTGATTCAGAGACTACTGATGCATGAAAGATGAGCAAAATGCCAGGCCACTTGTATCTCATTTTTGGTGTCCTTTAAAACGGACCTGAACTCTTGAAGCCTGAAGTATCTTAAAAAAAAAGATTTCACTTACGCCAGCCCCCTGCAGCCACCCTGTGATTGTGCCGGTCCTCAAAGATCCTGCAGTCCCCCACCATGGCTCAGTTTCGCTTTTGGCAACTGAGTCTGTCACCAGCCACTGCGCCAGAGCTGTAGCCACTAGGACGCGCTCTATAGGCAGTACCAGTGTTAGGGTGACTTGCCTAAGGTCTCCTACTGAATAGGTGCTGGCTTATTGAACAGGCAGAGCTGAGATTCAAACCCTGGTCTCCTGTGTCAGAGGCAGAGCCCCTAACCATTACACCATCCAGCCACCACAGCATATATGATCTTTGTGTCACTGCCCAGAAGGGTGTCTTTAAAACGTCAAATGATCGATTAATAGCAGAAACAACATTTATAAATCGGTTCAAAGCAGTGGTGGACAAAGGCTTGAATAAGGACGAAAACTTTTTATATTGGCATGAGGCTGAGGATATTTAACGCCAAAAACTCTTTATCAGCCTATATAGCTTAATTTGTGAACTCAGAATTTACGATGCCTTTGTGGCACTCCAACTCCCAGGTCTGTGAGCATGGTGTAAACCAGGATTCTTATCTCAGCTAACAACCTCCCACCCCATTTAGATGTTCTGTTTCACTTAAGGCATCTTAATGACATGTATTTATACTTGAAAAAAATCTACAGTATGTACCCCCTTTTGGTGTTGCATGTATAAAGCCAGTGGCGTAGCTAAGGAGCTGTGGGCCCCGATGCAAGTTTTACAATGGGGCCCCCCAAGCATTTTATAAATAACAATTGATACGATGCACCAAAACCTGACAATGGCAACAACAGTGTCAGAAGGGCAAGAAGGGGATGGGGAACAGTTTGTTAATGATTACCACTATTCAAAGTATCTATAGAAGTGATTATTATGAGCACAGGACCAAAAGAGAGCTAATACTGTAGTTGAGGGAGGGCCCTTCGGGACCCCTCTGGCCCAAGGGCCCCAATGCGGTCGCTACCTCTGCAACCCCTATTGCTACGCCCCTGTATAAAGCTGTCTGTACCATCAGCCTGCAAGCAAACAGGATATAAGCCCAACGAAGGCTGCAAAGCTGAAAGCTCGCTTATTCGTATTTTTTTTAGTTAGCCAATAAATGGTATCATCCTGATCTAAAACTTCTTGCTTTTACTGATGGCTAACACGGTACAATACCCTACTGCTACTACTGAACACAGGATGTTAATCCTAGGTCTGCTTCCATGAAATTTCTGAGTTCAGGTCCGCTTTAACAACAGCAGCACTAAGGTACATCCCCTATTGCTGCACCACTGGATGCCAGCTCTGCGTTGTCACATTACTATCCACAGGAGGATAAACCTGCTGAACCACCAAGGCTGTCACCTGTATCTCCATTCCCATAAACCTCTTTACAACCACACACACACCCTGAACACAATCCCTCATTAGCAGCATATTGCATATGTTTCCATAGAATAGCATTCTCAACGTTCCGGTGTTCTATTACTATAAACACAACTGTCGCTAAGCAGAGTCAACGGTTCATTTCACGCCAAGCATCACTTTTCCAACTAACTCATCCTCACTGGAGTTACAGACTTATTATATTCTCTCCAGTTATGCTGGACAGTTTACTGTTATTGGCTGACCACTCCTTGTGCTGGACAGTTTGCTTTTTTTTGATTGGCTGATCACACCTATTGTTTGGTACCATAAGGAGTTGATGTTAGATACTGCAGTAAACAAGCCCGCCTCTGTGGAGACCAGGCTGGGGGAATTGTGGGTACCATGGCACTGCATGGGTCTGGTTACCTGGCAACATTTCAAGATACAGATAAGGAACGATGCTCTACGCTGGTCATTTATTACTGTGATAAACAAATCTGTTACATGACACGAATCACATTGTAGTCTGTTATGTTCCCTTTTATACCAGCTGCAAATATACTATTTGCATCTCAGTCTATTCAGGAGTGTGAGGGAGAAACTGCATGTCTGCTAATTCAATTGTTTGGGGTGGGGGGGTTATATGGGGTAAATGCCCCTGCCTGCGGTAACATTGCATTGTAGGGCAATATTACCCTTACTGTCTGCCAGTAAGTAACTCGAGTAGCATAACCATTGCTGCGGTAATGTGCGTTACTTACTGGCAGAAGAAAGGGTACTATTGCCATGTGCCATCTGTGCACAGCAATATTACCGCACGTAAATTAATAGGAGTGTGGAGGGTTATAATTTTGGAGAAATACCTGCCTAACTTTGATATTTGTGAACATGCTACATAGTTGTTACTTGCTGCTTATTTGTATTTTGGAGACTTATCTACACTGAACTGTTTGTCACTGTATGACTGATCTATTGTCATAACTCTTACTGGCCATGACACACCTCAAATTAGGCTGGGTACTACGGAACGACAAAATAGCCTGTAACGAACAATACGGACAGATCATTCCTACATCAGCAGTGGGTACAGTCACCGGCACCACACGACGATTGCTAGAGACCAGTCATATCTTTAGTGATGCTTGAGTACCGCACTAGGCCAATGTTCTCGCCACTCCCCTGCCCACCAGAAACCATTTTGTCGAACATGCTTGGCATCCCTTTACCCCTCCGTACAGCAACATAAGTACAGTCAGCCAGAGTCTGATGACACATATGTACAGCGCCATGGCTGCCCTGATGCCTGGCAGGAATCGGTATCTGATCCCGTGGGCGACAGAGCTCAGAAAAATTCTGCAGCTGAGTATGTACAGTTAGACACGCCCACTTCATGTCAGCCCAGGGTTCATGTTCAGTGCTTGCCCTAGGCATATATTATCTTGATAGGGGCCTCACGATTGCTGAATTTGTCTTGATGGGGGGCCTCATGATTGCTGAATTTGTCTTGTTGGGGGTCACATGATTGCTAACTGCGAGACTGGGAAAAGCTGAATCATCATCATATGAGACAATAGCATTAAACCTACTTTTTTAGCTTTTGAAAACTGGGAGGTTCTAAAAAAATGAATACATTTTTCAGGAGTAGGATGGATGAAATTGTTTATCTTCCCAGTTTATTTTTTTTTATATATTCTTTATTTGTAGAAAGTGCAGATAGAACACAAAAGAGAATTGCGAGTACAAAAGGCAATTTCCATAAACATGCGCAAATGACAAATGGCTGTAGCAAATATATAGCAAGTATACATAGAGTACCTAACATCACATGCAGTGTCAATATTAATGATGATATTACACGATATGGCTTAGAATACATCTAGTTTGCTGTCAAATTAGGCGTACTAAATGCCTGTGCTCTAAATAATTTCCACACTTAATTTTGGAACTTTTAACTTACCCTCCCCTCACCCCACTTTTCCTCTGGTCTTGGTTTCGGGGGTCGCACATGTTTATGTAAGGTTGGGCAGAACACGTGCAGTAGACTTATATTCATTCTCACCCCTTGGCCTAATTTCTTTTATGTCACAGAGCTATCACATTGGTTATTATTGGTTATTAAGGACCTTAACAAAGTCATCGGAATGCCTAAAGTACGTCCAGTAATTCCAAGTTTTTTTATAGACTTCATGTTTATCGAATGCGGTATGAGAAAGTTCTTCCATGTATTGTAGCTCATCGATTTCCCGAAACAGCTCTTCCATTCCTGGGACAACTGACTTTTTCCAATGTCGTATGACTAGGCGCTTTGCAGCGTTTAAAATGTGGCGTATTACAGATCTTTTATACTGCTTCAAGGTCCACTTGTAGAGATGCAGAAGATAAAACTCAGGAGTAAATGGAGCATTTCTAGAGTTGAGCCGAAATTTTCGTAATTTCGCATTACTATAATTACGCGTGCGAAATTTGTGATTACGATGCGAAATTACGGTAGCGTAATTGCCATTAAAATCGTAATTGAAAATACCGTAAGCGTAATTTGCAACGCGTAATTTCGCGTTTCGTTCATGCCGTAATTTCGCATTAAACGCTACCGTAATTTCGCGTTAAACCGTAACGCTCCGTATAATATAAAAAAGCCGCCGACTTTAAGGGTTAATAGCAAAGCCCCCTTAAATGCTAAGAGCCTCAAATTTGGAAAATATATTAAGGAGATCAGGAGGAATAAGAGGAAAAAAATTTTTTTCAAAAAGACCTTATAGTTTTTGAGAAAATCGATGTTAAAGTTTCAAAGTAAAAATGTATACATTTAAAAACCCGCCGACTTTAACAGTTAATAGCAAAGCCTGCTTAAAGTTTAGGAACACCAAATTCCTAGGGTATATTAAGGGGATCAGTGGGAATAAGAGGAAAAATTTTTTTTTCAAAAAGACCTTATAGTTTTTGAGAAAATCGATTTTTAAGTTTCAAGGGCAAAAATGTCTTTTAAATGCGGAAAATGTCAGTTTTTTTTGCACAGGTAACAATAGTGTATTATTTTCATAGATTCCCCCAAGTGGGAAGAGTTTTACTTACTTCGTTCTGAGTGTGGGAAATATAAAAAAAAAAACGACGTGGGGTCCCCCCTCCCAGACCTCTTTAACCCCTTGTCCCCCATGCAGGCTGGGATAGCCAGAATGCGGAGCACCGGCCGCGTGGGGCTCCGCACCCTGACTATACCAGCCCGCATGGTCCATGGATTGGGGGGTCTCGGAAGGGGAGGGGCAGCCAAGCTTTCCCCTCCCCCTCCGAGCCCTTGTCCAATCCAAGGACAAGGGGCTCTTCTCCACCTCCGATGGGCGGTGGAGGTGGAGGCCGCGATTTCCTGGGGGGGGGGTTCATGGTGGAATCTGGGAGTCCCCTTTAAAAAGGGGTCCCCCAGATGCCCACCCCCCCTCCCAGGAGAAATGAGTATAGAGGTACTTGTACCCCTTGCCCATTTCCTTTAAGAGTTAAAAGTAAATAAACACACAAACACTTAGAAAAAGTATTTTAATTGAACAAAAAACATAACCACGAAAAAAGTCCTTTAATATTCTTAATTAACCAATAATACTTACCTGTCCCTTTAAATAAATGATCCCACGCAATATCCTCGGAAATGTTCTATCAGTTACAATGTAACAAAGTTATTACAATGTAACAACTTTGTTACATTGTAACTACGCCGCACCCGATGCCACTCGCCGCTCAGCCGCCGCATACGCGTCCGTGCTGCACGGACCCGACAGAGCTCTGAGCTATATAGCTCAGAGCTCTCTAAGCATCTTTGTATTTGGGCTCCAAGGAGCCCCATTGGTCCTTAGCAGACCAATGGGGTTCCTTCTGATTTGAAGGAACCCCATTGGTCTGCTAAGGACCAATGGGGCTCCTTGGAGCCCAAATACAAAGATGCTTAGAGAGCTCTGAGCTATATAGCTCAGAGCTCTGTCGGGTGCAGGACGCTAAGTCCCGCCGGCTCTCGCCCTCCCCGCCTCTCCCACATGTCACCCACATGTCCCCCACATGTGGGTGACATGTGGGTGACAGATGTGGGCTGGGTGGACGGCGGGAGCCGGCGGGGACTTAGCGTCCTGCACGGACGCGTATGCGGCGGCTGAGCGGCGAGTGACGTCGGGTGCGGCGTAGTTACAATGTAACAAAGTTGTTACATTGTAATAACTTTGTTACATTGTAACTGATAGAACATTTCCGAGGATATTGCGTGGGATCATTTATTTAAAGGGACAGGTAAGTATTATTGGTTAATTAAGAATATTAAAGGACTTTTTTCGTGGTTATGTTTTTTGTTCAATTAAAATACTTTTTCTAAGTGTTTGTGTGTTTATTTACTTAAACTCTTAAAGGAAATGGGTAAGGGGTACAAGTACCTCTATACTCATTTCTCCTGGGAGGGAGGGTGGGCATCTGGGGGACCCCTTTTTAAAGGGGACTCCCAGATTCCACCATGAACCCCCCCCCCAGGAAATCGCGGCCTCCACCTCCACCGCCCATCGGAGGTGGAGAAGAGCCCCTTGTCCTTGGATTGGACAAGGGCTCGGAGGCGGAGGGGAAAGCTTGGCTGCCCCTCCCCTTCCGAGACCCCCCAATCCATGGACCATGCGGGCTGGTATAGTCAGGGTGCGGAGCCCTACGCGGCCGGTGCTCCGCATTCTGGCTATCCCAGCCTGCATGGGGGACAAGGGGTTAAAGAGGTCTGGGAGGGGGGACCCCACGTCGTTTTTTTTTTATATTTCCCACACTCAGAACGAAGTAAGTAAAACTCTTCCCACTTGGGGGAATCTATGAAAATAATACACTATTGTTACCTGTGCAAAAAAACCTGACATTTTCCGCATTTAAAAGACATTTTTGCCCTTGAAACTTAAAAATCGATTTTCTCAAAAACTATAAGGTCTTTTTGAAAAAAAATTTTTTCCTCTTATTCCCACTGATCCCCTTAATATACCCTAGGAATTTGGTGTTCCTAAACTTTAAGCAGGCTTTGCTATTAACCGTTAAAGTCGGCGGGTTTTTAAATGTATACATTTTTACTTTGAAACTTTAACATCGATTTTCTCAAAAACTATAAGGTCTTTTTGAAAAAAAAAAATTTCCTCTTATTCCTCCTGATCTCCTTAATATATTCTCCAAATTTGAGGCTCTTAGCATTTAAGGGGGCTTTGCTATTAACCCTTAAAGTCGGCGGCTACCTAACATTGATCCATGCGTCAACTTTTCCGCTTGGGAGCATGGCCATACGCATTAATTTCGTAATACCGACTGTAATGCGAAAATTACGCGAAAAATTACGCTTACGCAAAATTTTGCGAAATCCTTCTTCATTACGATTATGTACTTACGGCCATAATCGTAATTACACTAATTACGCGAAATTTCGCTAAATCGTAATTACGTCATTACGCTCATCTCTAAGCACTTCTGTCTGTCACCGCCTTTATCACTCTTTCTACACCCTTCCAAAAATCTGTGAGTAAGGGGCAAGACCATAAAATATGTAGTAGCGTGCCTATGTTTTGATCACATCTCTGAAGATTGAAGATTTGTGCGCAAAGATGCATAGTCTAGTTTTTTGGTTTGGGGAGAATGATAAACCCAGGTCCGTTTCCCAGGAGTGTAGGAACGGTAAAGCTGGCCATACACTGGCCCGATTTGCGGCCGTTTCGACAGCAGATTCGATCACTGGGATCGAATCTGCTGCCAATCGTTCACCCTAAACGCACCCGCCTATCCGATTTCCTCCCGAAATCGGATCGGTCCGTCGATCGCGCCGTGCGGAAAAATACCGTCGATCGCCCGCTGGTAGGGAGCACGTCGCTAGCGGCGGCAGATCCGATCAGGTATACATTACCTGAAGCTGGCTCCCGGGCATCTTCTCCGCGCTGCACGGCTCTGTTCCTGCTTCCATCCCAGCGTGCATTAACTTCCTGTGTCACTGCAGTGACCAGGAAGTTCAAATAGAGGGCGCTCTATTTGAACTTCCTGGTCACGGAGTGACACAGTGTACGCTGGGATGCGGTGCGGGGTGCAGCGCGGAGAAGAGGACCCGGAGCCAGCTTTAGGTAATGTATACGGGGGGGAGACAGGCGGCAGGAGCAGCTCAACAGATTGTGATCGGTTTCAGGCTGAAACCGATTCACAATCTGTTTGCAGTAAAGGCAGCCATACGATCCCTCTCTGATCAGATAGGGATCTGTCAGCTGGTCGATCTAATGGCAAATCGACCAGTGTATGGCTACCTTAATTCTGGTATGGCTAATAGGGCTATTGTCTCGTAAATTCTGGAAAGTGTTTTGTTGTTAGGGCCTTCTGCTGTACACAGGTCCTCAAAGTCAGTCTGCTGTCTCAAATTTGATGGATTTACATTTTGTCTCATTAGGTAATGTCTGTACTGGAGGTACTCCCACCACTTCATGTTTGCACAATGCGGTTTCTGTCTGATCTCAACTAACGTCGCCCATTGTCTAGAGGAACACATGTCCGAGAATTTCAGTCTCTTCAGGCCCTCCCTTCTATTTCTGCTAGGTTTTAAACCATCTTGGCCAATGCAAGGGTTTTCCGTAAGCGGGAGTAAAGGTGAAGGGCTAGGTGGTAAGTGACATTTGTGTTGTAGAAGGTGTTCAAGGTAACTCGCGGGAGCGGAGGGAGTTGCCAGTCTGGGTGCGACTTTTGGTGCATCCAGACTAGATCTGTGAGGGAATGAGGTGAGAGGTTCTTTTCTAGAACTACCCACTGTTTATGTAGGTCGTGTCTATTCCAGTCTACGATCCTAGTCAATATGGAAGCATAATAATATCTTTCTACGCTAGGTAGGGCTAGGCCTCCTTCAGATTTTGGGCAGTATGATATTTCTTTCCGGAGGCGAAGGGGGTTTCCCCTTCCAAACGTATCTGTTAAAGGTCTGTTGGGTTTTTCGCAGAAAGGAGAGAGGGATCCTAATTGGGAGAATCTGGAAGAGATATAGCAACATGGGCATGGCGTTCATTTTTATCACTGCTATCCTCCCCATCCATGAAATCTGGGGTAAGTCCCAACGTTGCAGGTCTGCTGTCAATGTCGCAAGGATCTGGGGAAAGTTTAATTGGAAAACAGCCTTAAGAGAGCTGGTGATATTTGTCCCCAGGTACCGTAAAGAGATAGGGTTCCATTTGAAAGGAAAATTTTGCTTAATCAATGTAACGTGTTCCTCAGGTAAGCCGACATTAAGTGCCTCAGACTTATCAAAGTTTATCTTAAAAAAGGACAGCTTTCCAAAGCGCTCAAACTCCACCATCAAGTTGGGTAGTGAAGTGATAAGCTTTGTTAAAAAGAAGAGTAGGTCATCCGCATAGGCGGCAATTTTATGTTCTGTGGGTCCTACACTCAATCCAGATATTGAGATGTTCTTTCTAACATGACAAAGGAAGGGCTCCAAGGCCAAGGCGAAAATAGGAGGGGATAATGGGCAACCCTGCCGGGTCCCGTTATTAATTTGCAGAGGTTCTGAGAGGATGCCATTGACTTTAATTCTAGCTAGGGGCTTGGAATATAGGGAGTCTATGCAGCGTAGCATTCTGTCTCCCAAGTTTATGTGTTTTAAAACAGCCCTTAACCAGTCCCAGCCCACGCAGTCAAATGCCTTCTCGGCGTCTGTGGATAATAGCATGCAGGGTTTTTCCTTTGACCGCGAGAACTGCAACAGGTCCAGGGCCCTGATGGTATTGTCCCTAGCCTCTCTATTGGGTATAAAACCCACTTGGTCCCAGTGTACTAAATGACCCATGTGCTCGGCCAGCCTGTTAGCTAATACTTTTGCAAAAATTTTTAGATCTAAGTTTAGTAAGGATATCGGCCTATAGCTACCACATGCTGTTGGATCTTTATTTGGCTTGGCTATGACGGCAAAATGGGATTCCAGGGTTTGTTGTGGAAACTTAATTAGTTCTTCCTCTGAAGCTAGTGCGTTTTCCCAGTTATTTTTAACTTGGATTTTCCATAATGTTCATGTATGAGTTAAAACGTTTGTACAGTATTTAGTTTAAATTGCTGTTGCCACTTTGTGATAGATAAGTGACTTTTGGGTTGCAGTTTGGGCACTCGGCCTCCAAAAGGTTTGCCACCACTGTCCTAATCTAATGTCCCATCATTGCTAAGTTCATGTACATTTGTCTCCACCCGTGACCACACCCACATTCTGGTCCATGGCCCACCCATTTTTCGGCGCGCTGCACAACGTAACCCTCATATTTTTCGGCGCGCTAGCTGCAGTGTGCTGATCTCTGCTGCCTGCAGTATGTACAGTATAAGCTGTTCTCTAGTGCCTGCACTGTGTGCTGATCTACCTCCAGTGTGTACAGTATAAGGTATTACTCTGTGCCTTTACTGATTGTAAACCAGCTGTAATGTATGCTGATTCCTGCTACTTTCAGTATGTACAGTATTAGCTGTAAAGACTGGTACACACATACAATTTTGATTAGCCAATTTTACCTCTGTTCATCAAATTCATTGTCTGTTGGCCCACTTACTGCATGGGGGTGGTAAAATTGGTCAGTGACTGATTGTAAATTATCTAAATAATGGACAGGGGGCACCATTTAATATTTCATTGGGCAGGCCCGTTATCTGTAGCTTACACCGCTGCTAAGTTCATGTACATTTGGCCCCACCCGAGGCCACGCCCACTCACTGCATGACCACGCCCATTTTAACCCACCTAGTGCCTACAGGTGCCCCCGATCTCCAAGGACCCTAAGAACGCCCCTGCTAACTCTCCTGGTGATCCTGTGTCTCTAATACTTTTAGCCACAGGTCCTCAACAAGCATGCAGATCAGGTGCTCTGACTGAAGTCAGACTGGATTAGCTGCATGCTTATTTCAGGTGTGTGATTCAGCCACTATTACTGCCAGAGAGATCAGCAGGGCTGACAAGCAATTGGTATTGTTTAAAAGGAAACATCCATATCCCTCTCAGTTAAGGCTCCCTTTAAAGGGATGAGGTGGCAACCCTATTTGGAATGGCCCAGGTATTGCTAAATTGATGGTGTGTAAGTTAATATATTTTTTCATAAGGGAATAAGCACTTCCTGTCCTGATGATTGGAAGATGCAATAATTCAAGGGCTGACATTTGTATCCTATTGTTCTGCCTTTACTGAAATCTACAGAGATGGGTGGAGAAACCTCACCCTAGTCCCACCCAGCTAGGGTTCCCAACCAATACAATGAATACAAGGAAAGCAGGGCAGCATATTTGTATCTGCAAGGTGTGTTTATCTGTCCTCTGAGGCTGGGTGTCCAGTCCTGTCAGTTTATATCAGTTTTCTATGAGTGTGTTCACACATAAAAGGTATACAGTTCTAATCCTCTCAGGCAAAACTGATAGAAAACTGATGCAAATCTGACAGGACAGTACTGGACTGGACCAGCAATGTACAGATTTATGTGTGGAAAAAAAGCCTGAAGCTATGTAGACTTTCTGGATTAATCTTAGCGAAGGACTATCTTGGCCAAAGACTCATACACAGGTAGTAAGCAGGTAGAATTGGCACCCAATCTCTCAGGCAACATAGCAGGGCTGAGGCTGTACAGATGCCTCGCTAGCCTACAGGCTAGCAACATGTTCGGTTCCTATGAAGGGAAGTGGAGCAGTGCAGAAATGATGCTACAGGCTGGACGGGTTAAGTGGGGAGAACAATGCTCTCGGCCATTGCGATATGCCAGGTAGATCGCTGGTCGAGCGGCCGAGAAGTGTCAGGAGCTGCTGTGCACAGGATAGATTCTAGGCAGAGGCGGTGGTTATCGTCCGCCTTGGCTGAGTTTCATCTAGTGTGTATAGGAACATCAAGGATTTTGAGTGTGTACAGGAGCCGCCAGATGCTGCCTAACGATCCGGCATGCCATATCTTTAGCAGCCCCAATGTCCCACTGACCCGAGCACATGCAGTCTTCCATGTGTTGTGCGCCATGTGCCATCCCTCCCCCCCTCTTTAGCAACAGATATGTCACTACCCTTTAGGCTAGCAATGCATCTGTACTGAGGAAGACAATACTTGTGCATGTGTATCAGGCTTAACAGCTTCCTCCAGTACACATTGCACAGAAAGCAGTGATAGGTTTCCCTCATCCCTAATTTGAATTATTTCTCCCCTCTAATCAGGGCCGGATTTACCATAAGGCAGGGTAGGCACGTGCCTACAGGCGCCTGATGATGGAAAGGCGGCTTACTCCCCTCTCCAAGTGCCTCCTTCTCTATGCAGAGTCCTGAGCAGAGTGCAAATGAGAGGTTAGTCACCCAGCTCTTGGCATTCCACTGACAAGATCACCCTTCAGTCAGGGGCACCTCTAGCAACATAATATGGAGGTTCCTCTAGCTACCCAATACTTGTGGACACCTCTAGCTACTTAATATTGAGGGTACTGTGCTGCAGTTTGGCGGGGGTTTGGAGGTGCATGGAGGGCAAAGTCTAAGGTGACAGGACATCTGTGCCTATAGGCTTCTGTGAGGTAAATCCGGGCCTGCCTCTAATAATAATTACTGTCACTAGCAGGTATCGGGACTCAATCCCTTTGGCAACAGTTTGAGGACACATTCTGTAAAACTAGAGGATAGCAACGTGCTCTGTTGCTATGGAGGGATGATGGCACAAGAATGAAGGGGGGTAAGGAGAAGAACAGCTGGCTCAGCCTATGCTTGGCTGAGATGATCTGGCAATCTGGATCTTTCGGTGACACATTGCGGCCACCATATAAACGTCAGATTTTCAGCAGAAGCGACCCCAACCTCCCACCTCCGCTGAGGACCCTCTAGTTTGAGCCTCACTCTCACCAATAGCCTGAAGTCTGCCCTGTGGGCTGACAGCTGTGAGTCACCCTGTGAACTTTACTTTCATATCAGATAAGCAGCAAACACAGAGGTCGGCTGACTGTAACACTTTCACTTCTGGATCACAACGCCAGTTCTTTGCAGTTTATAGAGGAACCCTGACTGCTGAAGGCTTTCATTTTTTGCCTGCTAACAGGCTTTACTTTACAAATTCTACAGCATGTACCGTAAATGTTTTATCTACAGAAGTGTCTAATGTCTGGTACACACCATGCAATTTCTCGCCAGATAGATGGTCCTATAGATCAGGACTTTTCAACCTGTGGTACTTGTACCACCAGTGGTACTTTGCTGTTGGCCAGGTGGTAGGCTCCAAGTTTGCCTGCCACTTAATTGCCCGGCTGCTGCTTGTCCTGGTCCTGTCTCAACAAAGTTTGGCTGCCCCTGGCTTGCTCCTCACTGTGCAGCCCTGCGGCATACTTCAGACCTCAGAACAGCAGTGAGGAGACAGCCAGGCAAATAGTGCACAATGTCAACGGATGTACTTCAAATACAGAAGTAGTATACTGCAAATACAATAAAGTGACATCACTGTTCACCTCCGGTATTTGAAGTATACGTACCGTCACTGTGCACAGTTTATCTCTTCATTGCGGCCAGGTTACCATTGAAGCAAGGGATGGAGGGAGGAACTGGAAAGGCTGTTTATCTACATATAACCAATATACCAATAATGGCAATCTGTAGGCTAGCAATCTAATCTTAATCCTTTTCCCCACCAAGGCTATTCCCCTCCCATATGCCCCACCTTTTCTTAAAGTGTACCTGTAAGAAAAAAGTGCCTCTTGGGGGTACTTACCTTGGGAGGGGGCAGCCTCTGGATCCTAAAGAGGCTTCCCCCTTCCTCCTCAGTAGAGGGGATCCAGCGCTGGGACCCCCTGAAGATCTTCTTGTCGGCGTGAGCGCATGCGCAGTAGCGGCTTTCCGCTTGGGCTCTGGCGGAAACAGACGATCCTGTTCGGGTCAGATCTACTGCGCAAGCACAATGGTGGTACTTGAATTTTTTCAGGCGATAAAAGAGGTACAGTTAGTGAAAAGGTTGAAAAGCCCTGCAATAGATCATTTCCGACAGGTCCAATCTGATTTCTGACCATTTTTCTGATCGATTTGTATACAAGTGATCGGAAAATCGATTGGAATAAGATTGGACTTGTTGGAAATGATCTATTGGACCATCTATCTGGCGAGAAATTGCATGGTGTGAACCAGGCTTTATCTGTGCATGTAACTGTTCAGCTGAATGTGTCCTTTATTCCTCTGTGCCACTATCCTGCACTGAAACTTTTCTCAGAGGACAGGAATCTTTCAGGCTGGTTTCACAATGCCGACAGTGTACCGGATACCGGAAGTGTATAGACAAAATACGCCTCTGCGCTTGTGTGACGTAAATAGGTGTGGTGATCAGTTTAAAATATGTGTGGCGACAGTCATCACATGTCGGTCCAAGTTACCCACCAACACGCTGTTGCGCTACTGACAGCGGTGCAGCGAAAACGTTACTTCCATTGCATCGGTACGAAATGTCCCATAGACTTTCACTGGTGTGACGTTAACCTGCGGTAAAAAAAGGGTCACACAACGCACCGGTGTGAAAGGGGCCTCAAGCACAAATGAAAAGTGACATCTGGCTGTGCAAGCGCTCATTCTCACAAACATAATGAGCTTGTTTCACTGTTGTATAAGCACATTATCCGCATGTTGCGACACATACAGTGAAGCATACAGTCAATGAAAGGGATGCTTCACTACCATAGGTAGCATGTGACAGCTTATTAAGCAAAGTGCATGAGTGTGAATACTACCTGAAGGCTTAGTAAGCTGTCACATGCTACCTATGGTGTTATATTCAGATCTATAGCTGGATGTCAGCACGAATGGCTGCACTGAATGTCTAAGAAATATGTTCAGGCTTTACTCCTCTTGAATTAGTCTGTGATACAGCAGGGAATGTCAAAGCTTCATTAACTACAAGGCTCAGCACAGTAACTCCTATATCCTCTTGACACTGCAACAATTCTATCTATAATAACAAGGGTATGTTTAGATGTGAAACCTGCTCTATTGCCGCGCCCTTCCAACGGAAGAAAAATGTCATATTTCTCGCAGGAATGTGTAAAGTCCAGTAACGGCTGTTCAGAGAGTGTCAGGAGGACAGGATGTGCATCCTTCTTCTGGCGGGTGACCCCGAGAGGCCCCAGGGTGCCGCCACTGGGCCCCTTCCTTTCCAGAAACACAGCTAGCAGTGTTGTTAAATAACACCATGTAAACAGCCTTGATGGTGAATGAAGTCTAGTGAGCCTAGAATCTAGTGAGTAAAATTGTCATTGTAGTAGAGTCCTGGTTATCCAGAACTCAACTAACCAGTGGTCTCACTGGCAGTACTCAAAATGGTGAAGGCCAACTTCTTTGACTGCTTGTGGGGTATGCTGTGCCTAAAGACTGGGTTCCACGGCTCTTACTGCCACAAAGCCCCGCCACCTAACACCACAAATGACGCCAAGCACCTACCGCCCAACACCACAACCGCCACAGAGACACAGCCGCCCATATCCTGAGGTCGGTTTCACACTGTAAATTGGCATTAGCGTTGCATGCTGAAACCAGTGCAGGAGATTTGGGCGCAGCGCTGGAGACTTGGGCGCAGCCGGCGCCACCATAGGCTGTAATAGGAATTACGGCTATAGCAGGCACAGGGAGTAACTTCAGCGCCGTCAGAAGACAGAGCTGAAGTTACTTTTAAACATAATAATTCGTCTTCGAGCAATTGCTGGAAGCCAAATTATTTCATTCCCCACCATCCATGGCGGTCTGGAGGGGGAATAGTATTTAAAATGGCCGAGACTTCTGCAGCAGCAGGATCAGCCATATACCGGCTGAATCCTGCGCCCAAGTCTCCAGTGCCGTTATCGCTCGTACGCAAAAACAGGCCTTCAGAGAATACCGCATTACTACGCGGTATTCCCTTTCATACATCCAGCGAAACAGGAAGTGACCCGCGCTTGTGGTCACTTCCTATTTTTAATGCCGAAGTGGGGTAAGCGTATTGTTAAATATACGCTTCCGTGCATGTGCGCTGCACTGCTGGCTCCAACTTTTTTTTAAAACAATGCGACACCATAGACTTACATGACTTCTGGTCCAACACAGATTGCCGCAGATACACACGGTAACATAGTTTTGGAAGCGCATCAGATTGAGGACTTCCAGCGCACCGCACCGCGACGCGTAATATGTTTTTCCCCATAGACTTTCATTACCCTGCGGTAACAGTGTAGCAATTTGCTGCATTGCACCGTCACAGTGTGAAAGGGCCCTGAGGGTGTGTCACCTCCGTCCAAAGCCCACACCACCACCGCACTAAGCTGCCATCCATAACTGCGCCACCCACACTTAGCTACCACTCATGCTCCATGCATACTTACAACCTTCAGTTAGTATATAAGATTCCTGGCAGATCGACAGTTGATTAAGCAGTTGCTGCTTGCTAACTGTGCGGGTTAAAGGACAACTGCAGTGAGAAGAATATGGAGGCTGCCATATTTATTTCCTTTTAAACAATACCAGTTGCCTGGCAGCCCTGCTGATCAGTATGGCTGTAGTAGTGTCTGAATAACACCAGAAGCAAGCGTGCAGCTAATCTTATCGGACCTGACAGTGGCGTAGCTAAGGAGCTGTGGGCCCCGATGCAAGTTTTACAATGGGGCCCCCCCTAGCACTCTATACATAACAATTGATACGGCGCACCAAAACCTGCCAATGGCAACTACAGTGTCAGAGGTGCAAGAAGGGGATGGGGAACAGCTTGTTAATGATTACCACTAATAAAAGTATCTATAGAAGTGATTATTATGAGCACAGGACTAATAGAGAGCTAATACTGTAATTGAGGGAGGGCCCTTCGGGGCCCCTCTGGCCCAAGGGCCCCGATGCGGCCGCTACCTCTGCACCCCCTATTGCTACGCCCCTGGGACCTGACAATAATGTCAGAAACACCTGATATGCTGCATGCTTGTTCAGGGTCTATGGCTAAAAGTATTAGAGGCAGAGGATCAGCAGGATAGCCAGGCAGCTGGTATTGCTTGAAAGGAAATAAATATGGCAGCCTCCATATCCCTCTCACTTCAGTTGTCCTTTAACTTTTATCTGATCTCAGTGTGTTCACACTATGCAAAATTAACTGTCTTTTAGTTATGTAGAGAGCCATATTTATAAAGCAGTGATCAGGCTGTTCACCATCACATACTGTAGATCACGAAATAGTATTAAAGAGAACCCGAGGGGGGGTTCTAAGAATCCTAATAGCAAACAGAGGCTGGGTCTGCATATACTGCCCAGCCTCTGTTGCTATACAGCGTCCCTCCAGGCCCCCCCTGTGCTCTGCTCTGCCTCCCATAAATCACACACCGCTGTTTACCTCTGCCTATCAATCTCGCCGCTCCCCCGCCACCTCTAGGTTGCCGCTTCCCACCCGTGTCCCTTCCCTCCAATCAGCAGGGAGGGAAGGGACGCGGGCAGAGAGCGGGGACCTAGAGGAAACGGGGGAGCGGCGAGATTGATAGGCAGAGGTAAACAGCCATCGTGTCGCCAGCCCGGCTTGTGATTTATGGGGGGCAGAGCAGAACGCAGGGGGGCCCTGGAGGGACGCTGTATAGCAACAGAGGCTGGGCAGTTTACGCAGACCCAGCCTCTGTTTGCTATTAGGATTCTTAGAACCCACCTCGGGTTCTCTTTAAAAGTAAAAATAGTAAAGGCCACAGGCAACAATGGAGTAAAGAGTCCTGCAGATCCTCTACACTAATACCTTTAGCCATAGACCCTGAACAAGCATGCAGCATATCAGGTGTTTCTGACATTATTGTCAGATCTGACAAGATTAGCTGCATGCTTGTTTCCGGTGTTATTCAGACACTACTGCAGCCAAATAGATCAGAAGGACTGCCAGGCAACAGGTATTGTTTAAAAGAAAATAAATATGGCAGCCTCCGTATCCCTCTCACCTCGGGGTTCTTTTAATGAATCTGGCATTATGGAAGAGGAGAATAAAGAGTTGCTGTATTATTATCATTATGCCAGTTCTTTATAAATCGGTGCCAGTCTCATGTATGGAGGTCAGTGCAGGGTGATTATTAGAGATACAGCTTGATTCTCTCTTATTAGACAACATGTGACAGGTCTTCCTGGTAGAGGCATTCATGTACTGCGGAGGGAGATTCCTGAGGCTGCTGTGCCCAGCAATAACACTGGAGCCATTTCATTGTGAGATAAGAGGCCTGTGTGTGGCCGCAGGAGGGGACAGGAAGCTCTCTGGGCTATTCAGACATCTGTGTCTGCTGGGCTGGCGGTAAATAATGAGCGTTTTAATGAATCAATGCCTCAGACTGTCCTGTGACTAAATGAAAGGATAAATATTCTTGTAGATGTGTTAACTGACCCCTAAACTGGCTAACAGTTCAATAATGCGGGTATAAGGGTGCCCATACATAACTCGATATTGAGGGCTGATCGACCTTCTAATTCTATTATTTTATCGAATTGGTCTTGATCTTTCGATAAATTTCCGACCAAAATTGGTCAAAAGGATCATTGGCAAGTGCTCAATTGAGTACACGACTGATGGGCTCACCTGTCATGGCGGCGCGAATCCTGCCCTCTTCCAATGTTCGGGGTTGCATATGACCCTGTCGGTGCACTCTGCTGCAGGGTCAAATTAATCGATTTTTTGGAGTTGCGGTGTGATACGAAGGGGCGGTGCATCACACCGCAATGCTTTCTGCAAATGTAAAACCGGCCTAAAAGTGATCATACAATGTATGGCCAGATCGAGAGGATCCATCTGAAAATGGCACCTGAGAATAATGGCGCATGGTGTTGCCGCTAATCCGTTTGCCGCTTATCGGTATTTAACGTTAAAGCCTTATTGTTATTTACCGTTACCCCTGGTGGTGCCTAATCCTAACCACCCCCCTGGTGGTGCCTAACCCTAAGACCCCCCTGGGGGTGCCTAACCCTAAGACCCCCTGGTGGTGCCTAACCCTAAGACCCCCCGGTTGGTGACTAACCCTAACCACCCCCCTGGTGGTGCCTAACCCTAAGACCCCCTGGTGGTGCCTAATCCTAACCACCCCCCTGGTGGTGCCTAACACTAACCACCCCCCTGGTGGTTTCTAACCCTAAGACCCCCCTGGTGGTGCCTAACCCTAAGACCCCCCTGATGGTGCCTAACCCTAGGACCCCCCCTCACATTAAAACCATTCACCATTTTGCAGTTAAAAAACATCTGCAGTTTGGCTTTTGTAGGGCGCTATTGATAAATAACGTTACTGTGGGTAATAACGTCTGCTGTTTGGCAAATGAACGGCACTATTGATAAATAACGTTAGTGTGTGCCACTATTGTTAAATAAAGTTAGTGTGTGCCGTTTTTCTTGTAACTATAAATAGCGATAAGCGTATCTTTTTAATGCAGCTCCATTTTCATGCATAGGCGCTGTGCGCCATTATTCACTGATCCGAGATCGAGATCTCTTATCAACTCTTAACAGAGATGAATCTATTGCTGCTACACACTGCACAGTGATTTCCAATAGAATACAGCATGAAATCTACTGGAAATCATCCCGCTGCCAACCCCCCCAAATGTATGTGTGACTCCCTCATGCACAGTGCTACAGGCTCACCTGTCCGAGCCGCAAATCCTGGCCTCCTCTGGTGTCCAGCGTCACCGCAAGCGCATGTAGTGACATCACGACATTAACCTGGTGCCATATGGTAAATGCTCTTGGGGTGACGCCAGACACCGGCGGAGACCAGGATTCACAGCGTGTGACAGATGAGCCTCCAGCACTGCACACAGGCATTGGGGGACACATATACACTTAAGGGATCACCAGCTGTCAGTTGTCGCGATAGCAAACACCGTTACTGCCATGCACCCGATCGAGCTCTTGCTACTGAAGTTTTCCAGCATTCCCGATTGATCCCATCAGCCAGATCGATCAATAGATCAAAAGAGCAGGCGACCGTGCTGTGGCACTGATTCTTTTCCAATTTGGTAAAATTATCTAAATTGTAAGGTCAATCGGTCCACAATGACGAGTAATGTGTGGGCACCCTTAGTCAGCACATTACTGTTACTTCTCAACACCACTTGGCTGAGCTGGCAATCCGACTAGAATAGTCTGGTTTGAAGCTACGTCACTGCCAAAAAAAATTACAAGACTATTACCAGACTATATATATTACAATTCAGCTATCTGTCACCCACCTCCAGCACAGCAAGGTATGCTCACACTCTCACTGGGGCCTGTATGCAATTCCCTTTTTCTCCTGAGTTTTCTACCAGGAGATAATTTTTCAAAAGTGCTTTCAAGCAATTTGGAATTAGAAAGCTACCAAAAAGTAGGTGAATTTTTTTTGAGTGTTTTCTTGCTTGCTGGTTGTTTAACAGTTTAAAAATATCACCTAGGCGAAAACTCAGGGGAAAAGGGTAATAGTATATGGGCCTTAGGATCGCCGACCCCCGATGGCTTGGCGTTTTCTGCGCATGTGTGGCCATGTGCATCCAGAGCGCATCCAAATCACCGGGATGACGTGGGCGCGTCTGCGTGTGGGGCGGACGCGTCTGCGTGTGGGGCGGGCGTGTCTGTGTGTGGAGCGGGCACGTCTGCGTGTGGGGCGGGCGTGCGCCTGCACATGTGCAGAAGACACCGACTCAAATGACTTCGAGGGGCTGGAAGAAGCCCCAGGTAACTCAAGCTAGATTTATTTGCTCACCTTGGAAGTCCTTCACTATTCTAATCCTTACTATAGTACGCTATTTTAAAACACATGCTATACTATTTATCAGAAATTATATTTTTTAATATTCAAACTTATTTTCCATCATTCTGTCTTATCAGTAATGTCCTGGCGTCTAGGTGGCAGAATGCCATTAGCCCAGGTCTTGTTATCTCAGCGAACACATACAGTTCAGACAGACATGTAAACATGTTTGTGCAGCTTTCATTCACCATTTTAGATGATCTATTCCTGCAACCTCTGATGGATTAAAGGGAACCTGAAGTGAGAGCAATAAGGAGGCTGCTGTATTTATTTCCTTTTAAACAATGCCAGTTGCCTGGCAGTCCTGTTGATCTTCTGGCATACATAGTGTCTGAGTCAAAACTCTGGAACAAGCATATGGCTAATTCAGTAAGACCTGAGTCAGCTGAGTCAGCGTACATGATTTGCATATGCTTGATCAGGGTCTATGGCTAGAAGTATTAGAGAAACAGGATCAGGAGGACTGCCAGGAAACTGGTATTGCTTAAAAGGAAAGAAGTATGGCAGCCTTCATAAAGTCTGAATCTAGCTAAAAAAAAAGTCAGATACTCACCATATGTAGAGGGAAGGCTCTGGATCTCAGCCTTCCTGGTCCTCTCTGTGTTCTCATTCCCCCGCTCTCCTGTGTGCAAATTTGCTGCCTTCTGGAGTCCTCGAGAGACTTCGGAAGCATGCATGTCCCCCCGAGAGCTTCTGAAGATGGGTGACTCCATACTGTGTATGTGGAAGTGCATGCTCACTCACACATGTGCAGTATCTTCAGAAGCTCTCGGGGGGGGGGGGGGGGGGAACATGTATGCTTCCAAAGTTTCCTCAGGATCCCCAAAGGCTTATTGAAATCAGTTGGTTTAATAATTGCAACGGGAGTAACAGCGCTGGACCGAGGCCACGGAGGGAGGACCGGGAAGGCTCTATAGGATCCAGAGACTTTCCTCTCCATAGGTTGGTATGGGACTTTTTTTAAGCTGTCTTCTGTACCATTTTAACATTAATGCATTCATTCCAACAAACATGGCCCATTCACTACACAGACTTTATGCAAGACTCCCTTAACACTGCTACTGCCTATAGAGCGTGTCCTGATGACTGCAGCTCTGGCGCTTTGAGTCCGCCAGGAGAAAGAGCGCAATATAAATGTTGTCTTGCAGCTTTCTGTTGCAGCCCAGGACCCTTTTTTTTCTTGTAGCCATGCTCACTTTGTGTATGAGCTTATATGTACTGGTCATACATTACGTCTGTGCAGGCCCAGTAGGACTAAGCAGTCGTGCACAGAGGAAAAAACCTATACAGAAGCAGTTCTGTCGTACATGCACGGACGTTACTCACGCATGGCCAGTTTGAAACAGTTCGTACATGGCAGACAGGAAGCATATTCAAGAAGAGCTTGTTGGTGGTGGTGGGGATATGAGGACCTGGGAAGCCTCCCGCGGCCCGCGGGCCATTTGCGGCCCTCGATACAATATTTTGTGGCCCTCGCCGGCAAAAGCTTCCTTATAGTTCGCTTCAGTGCTCCCAAGTAATCCGCCGCATCCCCGCCGCTAAACGATCCAAATCGCCTGGGGGGCAATCCGCAGGCATTTCCTGGAATGGGCAGAGCTTTCAGCTTCAGCTCTGCCCCTCCTGACGTCAATTGCCACACGGATCGCCGCCTCTCCCCGCCCCTCTCTGTGAAGGAAGAGTGAGAGGGGCGGGCAGAGGCGGCGATACGCCGCGATTGTGAAATTCCTTATGCGGCCCAGCCTCATCCTGACGCCGCGATTGTGAAATTCCTTATGCGGCCCAGCCTCATCCTGACTTTGCCTCCTGCGGCCCTCAGGTAAATTGAGTTTGAGACCCCTGCTCTAGACTATCCAGACTTCCTATTACTGAGCTATCTAACTCTAACAATTCATTTTGCTTCAGGTACACTTTAAAAGGAACCTGAAGTGAGAGGGATACAGAGGGTGTCATATTCATTTCCCTTTAAACAATACCAGTTTCCTGGCTGCCCTGCTGAACTGTTTTCCTGAAGAAGTGTCTGATTCACACACCTGAAACAAGCATGCAGCTAATCTTGTCAGATTTTTGTCAGTAACACCTGATCTGCTGCATGCTTGCTCAGGGTCTATGGCTAAAAGTATTCAGAGGGTCAGCAGGATGCCAGGCAACTGTTATTGTATAAAAGGAAATCAATATGGAAGCCTCCATATCCCTCTAACTTTGAGTTCCCTTTAAGGGAAGGGCAGGACCTCTGGCTGATCTCATTGCTATTTGTATCCTTCTTGAAATGCTTTCCCTAAGTGAGAAAGGATCAGGCAAAACATTAAAACCCGCTTATATTTTAGCCCTTCGAGATATGGACTCCACAAGCTCTGTGAAGGTGTCTTGTGGCATCTGGTACCAGAACGTTAGCAGCAGATCATTTGAGGCCTGGATTCTTGAGGTGGGGTTTGCATGAAACAGACTAATTTTTCCAGCACCTCTCACTGATGCTTTCCTCAACTGAGATCTGGGAATTTGAAAGCCAAGGAAAGGATGATTCATCAGACCAGCCACCCTCTTCCTTTGCTCTTGGTCATGTTCTGATACTTGCATGTCCAACGTGGGTGCTTTCCATTATAGCAGGGGTTTGCAGGAGCTCTCTCTGATCAGTCTATAATTACACAACTCCTATGCAGCAAGCAAGTGCATGTCACCTTGCTGTGACTGTACACCTGCTGCCTCCATACATCTCTCCCCATTACAGGTACCACTGTAACAATATAGGCATTGTTACTCACGCCACCTTTAGTCAGTGGTTTTAGTGTGGCTGATCATTGTACAAGGCTTGCATTACAAACAGAAAGTCCTCATATTCAGGCATATTACAATACAGTAAAATAAAAATGAAATCATTAAAAATGGTGGACAGGGATTACTGCTGCTTAAAGGACACCTGAAGTTAAAAGGATATGGAGGCTGCCACATGTATTTCCTTTTAAAATACCAGGCCATTCTGCTGATCCTCTGCCTCTAATACTTTTAGCCATTAAAATTTTGTTCAACACGAAGTCCAAAACGTTTATTGAACAATCAGGTACAGCATAAAATAGCTAACATGTTTCGGACTGAGCATGAAACATGTTAGCCATTTTATGCTGTACCTGACTGCTCAATAAATGTTTTGGACTTTTTTACACCCTAGAGTGTGCGGACATCATTTTGAACTACATTTCTGTGGCAGCCTGGTGTCCAGCAGCTTAAAGTGTACCAGAGACGGCACACTACAAAGTTCTTTTACTTACCCGGGGCTTCCTCCAGCCCCATAAGCATGGATGTGTCCATTGCCGTCCTCCTTCGGTCCTCCATTTAGTGGTAATCAGCCCCGGTATCTGGCTCAGTGACGTCAGCCGCCGGGGTCTTCTGTGCATGTGCACTAGGTCTGCGCATTATTATTATTGATTTATAAAGCGCCAACATATTCCATGGCGCTGTACAAAGTAAGAAACAAACATGGGGTACATAATACAGACAATGGTGTACACCAAAATACAAGATACATAATTAGAGACAAAATACAAAGAATGATACAAAAACAAATGATAGAATGACAGTGATAAAATTAACATGATGAATAAAATGTATAATGGTTACCAAGACACAAAAGGGGGAGAGAACCCTGCCCTTGCGAGCTTACAATCTAAAGGGAATGGGGGGGTGGGGGAACAGGAGGAAGGGTAGTATGCAGCTGCACATGCGCTGAAGACCCCGGCTGACTCAGACTGGAGCAGACTGAGACAGTTACTGCGACTGAGTGCGCTGGTACCAAGTGCTAACAAGCATCCGGCTGGTGCTGGAGAGCAGCTGACAGGTGGTGAATTCTGCTGCCTGGTGACTGCTGCTGTCTGGTGACTCCTCACTGCTGCCTGGTAACTGCTTGCTATGCACACAGTTCAAATGCCTTTTGATTATATAGATGGCACTAAGTGAACAATACAATATTCCCTATTTTAAAAATGTGGCTTTTACTAACAGTCACTAAGCAACTGTATACACAGGAATGGCCACACCTGCCAGAAGCATTTCCTCCACTGAAGAGCCAGCATTTCCTGCTTGGCTCCAGCTCGCTTCTTTCACTTCCTTTGTTTCTTTTGGAAATAAAACAGTTATTACTACAAATAGTTACAGTGAGGCAAAATGAAGGGGTTCTTATAAGACACATTTGTTCCAGTTTATACCTAACTGGTAACACATCAACAACACAAATCATCTGGAAATGACAGTTGATAACTTTGAACCACTACTTTACTTTTGTACAGTTTTTTTTCCTTCTTCATCTGTTTTTCTACACAAACCTATATACACTCAGGAGACCCTGGCAATCAGAGACAGTTATAACTGCACATTATGGACTGTGAGAAGGGTGTGTGGACAGGAGAGGGCACGTTATGAGGAGGGTGTGTTGACAGGAGATGGCGCTGTATGAATTAGATGTTAAAGTGGACCTGAACTCTTCCACAGGACAGAAGGAAAACAGAGAGAAATACACCCTGAATGTATTTTGAGAGTTTAGCCTGATTATCCCTCATCTGTGTCTTATCTCAGGTTGTACTTTGATCTCTCCCCTGTGTCAGCTGACTGCTACGGCAGTGCAGCTAATTTGCAAGCACAGGATGTTAACAATATGTCTGCCTCCATGAAAGAAGGAAGTAGAAACACTGCAGATTTATTGTAGGATTTGTATCAGTTTTAACAAACAAATATTTTTCTTTAAAGGTTAGTATGCTGTTGCATATCTTTTAGAGCAGAGGAAGTTCTGAGTTCAGGTCCACTTTAACATCTAATTCATACAGCGCCATCTCCTGTCAACACACCCTCCTCATAACGTGCCCTCTCCTGTCCACACACCCTTCTCACAGTCCATAAACCCTCCTCATACAGCACCCTCTCCTGTCCGTATACCTTTCTACACCCTTCTCACATACCCCCCTCTCCTGTCTATACACCCTCCTCATACAGCACCCTCTCCTGTCCGTATACCTTTCTCATACAGCATCCTCTCCATACACCCTCTACTGTCTATACACCCTCCTCATACAGCGCCCTCTCCTGTCCATACACCCTCCTCACATACCCCCCTCTCCTGTCTATACACCCTCCTCATACAGCACCCTCTCCTGTCCATACACCCTCCTCATACAGCGCCCTCTCCTGTCCATACACCCTCCTCATACAGCGCCCTCTCCTGTCCATACACCCTCCTCACATACCACTCTCTCCTGTCTATACACCCTCCTCATACAGCACCCTCTCCTGTCCATACAAACTCCTCACACAACCCCATCCTCTTGTCCATGCACCCTCCTCTCACATTGTCCCCAGTTGTCCATACACCCTCCTCATACAGTTTCCTCTCCTGCCCATACAAACTCCTCACACAACCCCATCCTCTTGTCCATGCACCCTCCTCTCACATTGTCCCCAGTTGTCCATACACCCTTCTCACACATTATTATTATTTAGGATTTATGTAGCACTGACATCCTTCACAGCGCTGAACTGTCCCTCACAGGGGCTCACAATTGAATCCCTACCATAGTAATATGTCTATGTATGTATTGTGTAGCATAAGTATCGTTGTCTAGGACCAATTTATGGGGAAGTCGATTAATTTATCTTTATGTTTTCTGATTTAGGAGGAAACCGGAGTGCCCCATGGAAACCCACACAGACAAATGGAGAACATACAAACTCCATGCAGATAGTGCCATAGCAGGGATACGGACCGGGACCTAGTGCTGCATGGCTAGAGCGCTAACCACTTACTATATCCTGTCCTTACAGACTCCTCACACCCTCCCCCCTCACACAGCATCCTCCTGTGCATACACCCCCCTCACACAACAGCCTCATCTCCTGCCCATACACCATTTCTTCTCACAGCGCCCCCTTTTGCCAATTCCTCCTCCTCACACAGTGCTCTCTTCTGTCCATACACCCTCCTCGCCCAGCTTCCTGTCCTGGCCACACACCTTCCTCACACAGTGCCCTCTCTTGCCCATAAACCTTCCTGTACCATTATCCATTATTATTTTGAAAATAAATATTATGGTTAACAAACCTGAAAAAGATCTGCAGATAAAATGTACTGCATGTATAATGATATTTTTTTATGTAGACATATTACACAGCACTCAAAATAGGTGTGAATTACAGACCTGAAATGAGCAGTCACAAAGACACAATGCAGAAGTTATAATGTGAGAAGTGCGGGTGTACATACAACTTAAGTAAAACTCTCTCCTGCCACTACACCCTCCTCATACAGTATCCCTTTCCTGCAGTGCTTTTTCCTGCCCCTCATAAGCTCCCCTCTCTGCCCCTCATATGGCGCCCTCTCCTGCCCCCTCATACAAAGCTCTCTCCTGCACTACCCTCTCTTGCCCCCTCATACAGTGCCCTTTCCTGCAGTACGCTCTCCACCCTCTCATACAGTGCCCTCTCTGCCCCTCATACAGTGCCCACTCCTGCAGGACCCTCTCCAGCCCCTCATACGGTGCCCTCTCTGTCCATCATATAGTACATTCTCCTGCCCCTCATACAAGCCCTCTCTGCCCCTCATACAGTGCCCTTTCTGCCCCTCATAGAGTGCCATCTCCTTCCCTTCATACAGTGCTCTCTCCTGCAGGACCCTCTCTAGCCCATCATGCAGTGCCCTTTCTGTCCCTCTTCCAGTGCCATCTCCTTCCCTTCATATGGTGCCCTCTCCTGCAGGACCCTCTCTAGCCCCTCATACAGTGTCCTCTCTGCCCCTCATACAGTGCCCACTCCTGCAGGACCCTCTCCTGCCCCTCATACAGTGCCCTCTCTTGCAGGACCCTCTCCTGCTCCTCATACAGTGCCCTTCCATGTAGTACCCTCTCCAGCCCCTCATACCGTGCCCTCTCTGTCCCTCATATAGTACCTTCTCCTGCCCCTCATACAAGCCCTCTCTACCCCTCATACAGTGCCCTCTCTGCCCCTCATACAGCGCCATCTCCTTCCCTTCATACAGTGCCCTCTCCTGCAGGACCCTCTCTAGCCCCTCATACAGTGCCCTCTCTGCCCCTCATACAAGCCCTCTCCTTCCCTTTATACAGCGCCCTTTCCTGCAGTACCCTCTCCACCCCCTCATACAGTGCCCTCTCTGCCCCTCATACAGTGCCCACTCCTGCAGGACCCTCTCCTGCCCCTCATACAGTTCTTTTCCCTGTAGTACCCTCTCCAGCCCCTCATACAGTGCCCTCTCTGTCCCTTATATATAGTACCTTCTCCTGCCCCTCATGCAATAATACAATACAATAATACAATAACATTTCTATAGCGCTTTTCTCCATAGGACTCAAAGCGCTTAGGCTCTCTCAGATTCAGTAGTTAGTAGGATGAAGTATTCACACAACAAAAGTTATATTTCTGCAAATGCCAGACTGAACAGGTGGGTTTTCAGTCTGGATTTAAACACGTCCAGGGATGGGGCTGTCCTGATCTGTTGAGGTAAGGAGTTCCAAAACGTAGGGGCAGCATGACAGAAGGCTCTGGGACCAAAAGTTTCCAAGTGGACTCTGGGTATGACTAGATTATTAGAACCTGTGGATCTGAGAATGCGGGGATTGCTACGCAGCTGTAACATATCTTTCATGTTTCCAGGGCCTAGATTATTCAGGGATTTAAATGTCAGTAGGCCGATCTTGAATAGGACCCTCCATTCTATAGGTAGCCAGTGAAGGGAATGCAGGACTGGCGTTATGTGGCAGTGACGGGGTTGGTTGGTTAGCAGTCTGGCAGCAGTATTCTGTATCAGCTGTAGGCGGTACAAGACCTTTTTTGGAAGGCCAGTGTAGAGAGCATTGCAGTAGTCCAGTCGGGATGTGATGAAGGCGTGGACTAAGGTTGGCAGATCTTCTGGGGCTTCATGCAAGCCCTCTCTGCCCCTCATACAGTGCCCTTTCTGCCCCTCATACAGTGCCATCTCCTTCCCTTCATACAGTGCTCTCTCCTGCATGACCCTCTCTAGCCCATCATGCAGTGCCCTTTCTGCCCCTCTTTCAGTGCCATCTCCTTCCCTTCATACAGTTCCCTCTCCTGCAGGACCCTCTCTAGCCCCTCATACAGTGCCCACTCCTGCAGGACCCTCTCTAGCCCCTCATACAGTGCCCACTCCTGCAAGACCCTCTCCTGCTCCTCATACAGTGCCCACTCCTGCAGGACCCTCTCCTGCTCCTCATACAGCGCCCTTCCATGTAGTACCCTCTCCAGCCCCTCATACAGTGCCCTCGCTGTCCCTCATATAGTACCTTCTCCTGCCCCTCATACAAGCCCTCTCTACTCTTCATTCAGTGCCCTCTCTGCCCCTCATACAGCGCCATCTCCTTCCCTTCATACAGTGCCCTCTCCTGCAGGACCCTCTCTAGCCCCTCATACAGTGCCCTTTCTGCCCCTCATACAGGCCCTCTCCTGCAGTACCTTCTCCAGCCCCTCATACAGTGCCCTCTCTGCCCCTCATACAAGCCCTCTCCTTCCCTTCATACAGTGCCCTCTCCTGCAGGACCCTCTCTAGCCCCTCATACAGTGCCCTCTCTGCCCCTCATACAAGCTCTCTCCTTCCCTTCATACAGTGCCCTCTCCTGCAGGACCCTCTCTAGCCCCTCATACAGTGCCCTCTCTGCCCCTCATACAAGCCCTCTCCTTCCCTTCATACAGTGCCCTCTCCTGCAGGACCCTCTCTAGCCCCTCATACAGTGCCCTCTCTGCCCCTCATACAAGCTCTCTCCTTCCCTTCATACAGTGCCCTCTCCTGCAGGACCCTCTCTAGCCCCTCATACAGTGCCCTCTCTGCCCCTCATACAAGCCCTCTCCTTCCCTTCATACAGTGCCCTCTCCTGCAGGACCCTCTCTAGCCCCTCATACAGTGCCCTCTCTGCCCCTCATACAAGCCCTCTCCTTCCCTTCATGCAGTGCCCTCTCCTGCAGGACCCTCTCTAGCCCCTCATACAGTGCCCTCTCTGCCCCTCATACAAGCTCTCTCCTTCCCTTCATACAGTGCCCTCTCCTGCAGGACCCTCTCTAGCCCCTCATACAGTGCCCTCTCTGCCCCTCATACAAGCCCTCTCCTTCCCTTTCTACAGTGCCCTTTCCTGCAGTACCCTCTCTAGCCCCTCATACAGTGCCCTCTCTGCCCCTCATACAGTGCCCACTCCTGCAGGACCCTCTCTAGCCCCTCATACAGTGCCCTCTCTGCCCCTCATACAAGCTCTCTCCTTCCCTTCATACAGTGCCCTCTCCTGCAGGACCCTCTCTAGCCCCTCATACAGTGCCCTCTCTGCCCCTCATACAAGCTCTCTCCTTCCCTTCATACAGTGCCCTTTCCTGCAGTACCCTCTCCACCCCCTCATACAGTGCCCTCTCTGCCCCTCATACAAGCCCTCTCCTTCCCTTCATACAGTGCCCTCTCCTGCAGTACCTTCTCCAGCCCCTCATGCAGTGCCCTCTCTGTCCCTCATACAGTGCCCTCTCCTTTCCCCACATACTGATCCCCCTGCAAGCATACGGTCTCCTCACTAACTGTTCCCTGCGCAGCACAGGATGCTCTAAGCGCCAGAAATCTTTTGCTTCACAAGTTTCTGTTTACTGGATAGTGTGACAAATACTTGGGAAGTACAGAACATTGTCAGTGTAGTAAGTGTGAGTTCCCCTACCTTATCCTGCAGAGACTGTGGCTGTATAATGCTCCTGCACCTGAAGATTTTCTGCTTTGCCTGGTCCTTACAGATCCTTGTAGCGTCTGCTACCTCTTCTTCCCTTCTCTCTGCTGCCTCCTCCTCCCTCTTCTCAGCTGCACCTCTCCCACCTCTCTCCCTCTTCCATTATCTCCTCCCTGAGCCCTGCCCTTCCTCATTGCCAGAAGCCTAACCAGAATCCTGCGCACATCTATATTGGCAATTTATAGGTTAAGTTTACTTTCTGATGCCTGGGGAGGAAGGAGTTAATTAAAGCAGCCAGCGCTCAGAGTTTGCTAAATCTCTGCAACTGTCAGCTCAGCAGAGAGATAATTATTAACCTGACTACAGTATGAGCCTTGTCCTCTAAGCTGTTCTTAAAGGGACCTGAATTTAGAGGTATATGGAGGCTGCCATATTTATTTTCTTTTAAACAATACCAGTTGCTGGGCAGTCTAGCACCAGTAGTGTCTGAATCACACACCTGAAACATGCATGCAGCTAATCTTGCCAGATTTTTGTCAGAAACACCTGATCTGCATGCTTGTTCATGGTCTATGGCTAAATGTATTAGAGCCAGAGGATCAGCAGCACAGCCAGGCAACTGGTATTATTTAAAATGAAATACATATGGCAGCCTCCATATCCCTCTCTCACTTCAGATTCCCTTTAAAGTGCACCTGCTTTTCTGACAATCCATCCTAACTCATCAGTTTGCCCAACCTCCAGCACAGAAATCCTGTTCTAAGGCCAAAATGTTCTTGCTACGGTACCTAAATCCCTTGCTACCTAGTGTCTAACCTTAAAGAGGAACTTTAACCCAGCCAGGATTGAACTTCATCCCAATCAGTAGCTGATACCCCCCTTTCCTACAAGAAATTGTTACCTTTTCTCCAATAGATCATCAAGGACATCTGTATGGCTGATATTGAGGTTAAACCCCTCCCACGGTGTGATGTCAGGACCATGGTCCTTAGTTTACTGTTTAACTTCCTTGCATTGTGGGAAATTATCACAGTGCTCAAATGACAAGCAAATCATTTCTTCCTCTGTGAAATTTTCGTTACCTGAGAGTTCTATGCACAGTGATGCACCTGTCAGTACAAAAGATGTTTCCAACTGTTATAAATTTCAAAATGTAAATAGGGATGGGGAAAGATTTTAGAAAGGACAAACACTGATTAAATAATTTATAAATGAATATTGTATAAAAAAAAATAGGGAATTTTATTCATTATGTAAAACCGCACATTATACACAAAAATCATCCTCTAAAAACACGCCTTTTTACAAGGACATTATATACGGTTAGTGTTAACCCTACTATAATTCTGCTGACCTGGGAACTCCAGCCCAGAGTAGTCTCCACCATAGTTGCTGAGAGACACAAGAAACCATTAGTTTCACTGAAGCTTCAGCATTCATCTAACAGTAACCAGATTTGGGTGACCTTTTGATAAACAGCAAACAGCAGCATTTTACCTTGTTACCGCATTTCCATTCACAGTAAGCACTCCCTTTGTGTGCTGCACTTGCCCTGGGGTGTGTTGTGATGTCACCAGGGTGGCAGCTAGAGGAATGTTGACCTGCAAGTTATGTGTCAACCTGACCAGAGTGCATAGTATTCATATGTGCAGCTCAGTTTTGTGCATCAGAAAAAAAAAAACCCAATGTCCTCAAACTTAGACACAGTTTCCCAAATTCTTCTATCTCTGCTTTGCTCCACAACTGCATTACATCTTAGATAAAACAAAACAAGACAAACTTTATATTAGTACCCGAAAAAGTTTTCCAAATTACAACTTGCATGATCTCAGCAGAATTCAGTAGAATTATCCTTTCTCCCTCTTTCTGACTGCTGTTTCTGTAAAGTGCACATGCTAAACTCAAATCGTTTGAAACCTCTGACAAGTGACAGATTTCTCCATATTGGATGACAATCGTGTGCAAAAAATGTAGTCAAATGACAATGATGAGTAACTGACAATGGACATTTTGCTTGATCCATCCAGTGGATCAACTCCGATGACTGTTGGGCCGATATCATGCAGTCTGCCACGTGTACAGTCCTGGCCGAAAGTTTTGAGACTGTCAAAAATATTGGAAAAGTTGGTGCTTAAGTTTTTATAAAAGCAATTTGCATATACTCCAGAATGTTATGAAGAGTGTTCAGATGAATTGCATAGTCCTTCTTTGCCATGAAAATTAACTGAATCCCAAAAAAACCTTTCCACTGCTTTTCATTGCTGTCATTAAAGGACCTGCTGAGATCATTTCAGTAATCGTCTTGTTAACTCAGGTGAGAATGTTGACGAACACAAGGCTGGAGATCATTATGTCAGGCTGATTGGGTTAGAATGGCAGACTTGACGTGTTAAAAGGAGGGTGATGCTTGAAATCATTGATCTTCCATTGTTAACCATGGAGACCAGCAGAGAAACACATGCAGCCATCCGTGCGTTGCATAAAAATGGCTTCACAGGCAAGGATATTGTGGCTACTAAGATTCCACCTAAATCAACAATTTATAGGATCATCAAGAACTTCAGGGAAAGAGGTTCAATTCTTGTTAAGAAGGCTTCAGGGCATCCAAGAAAGTCCAGCAAGCGCCAGGATCATCTCCTAAAGAGGACTCAGCTGAGGGATCGGAGTGCAACCAGGGCAGAGGTTGCTCGGGAATGGCAGCAGGCAGGTGTGAGCGCATCTGCATGCACAGTGAGGTGAAGACTTTTGGAAGATGGCCTGGTGTCAAGAAGGGCAGCAAAGAAGCCACTTCTCTCCCAAAAAAACATCAGGGACAGATTAGTCTTCTGCAGAAAGTATGGTGAATGGGCTGCTGAGGACTGGGGCAAAGTCATATTCTCAGATGAAGCCCCTTTCAGATTGTTTGAGGCATCTGGAAAAAGGCTTGTTAGAAGAAAAGGTGAGCGCCATTAGTCCTGTGTCATGCTAACAGTAAAGCATCCTGAGACCATTCATGTGTGGGGTTGCTTCTCATCCAAGGGAGTGGGCTCACTCACAATTTTGCCAAAAAACACAGCCATGAAAAAAGAATGGTACCAAAACATCCTCCAACAGCAACTTCTTCCAACAATCCAACAACAGTTTGGTGAAGAACAATGCATTTTCCAGCACGATGGAGCACCGTGTCATAAGGCAAATGTGATAACTAAGTGTCTCGGGGACCAAAACGTTGAAATTTTGGGTCCATGGCCTGGAACCTCCCCAGATCTTAATCCCATTGAGAACTTGTGGCCATTCCTCAAGAGGCGGGTGGACAAATAAAAACCAACTAATTCTGAGAAACTCAAAGAAGTGATTATGAAAGAATGGGTTGCTATCAGTCAGGATTTGGCTCAGAAGTTGATTGAGAGCATGCCCAGTCGAATTTCAGAAGTCCTGAAAAAGAAGGGCCAACACTGCAAATACTGACTTTGCATGAGTAATTTTTAATAAAAGCCTTTGAAACGTAAGAAGTGCTTATAATTGTATTTCAGTACATTACATAAACAACTGAAACAAAGATCTAAAAGCAGTTTAGCAGCAAACTTTGTGAAAACTAATAATTTTGACAGTCTCAAAACTTTTGGACAGGACTGTATGCAATGTCATTTGACCGATATTGTTCTACTGACTGTGCGCATATCATACATCTGCTTGCACGCGCAGTGCTTAAATGAGTTAATTGTTTGCAGAGTCGGTGTGCAAAAACTACAAATCTTTCCAACAAAGTCAGTGGTAAAGTCGATTGTGCAATGTTGGTCATCTATTTTCAGTGACTTTTGTTGAGCGTGTGTACGGACCTTTAGCTCAAAGCAGATAAGAGGCAGGTAAAATTATTTGGGCAAGATAAAACGTATGTGCACATGCACTATAAACACCGCCTGAAGGGAATGCAACGTAACAGTTCTGGCCATAAGCTCATACAGATGTGCCTTTCAGATATAGCCAAGCGACATGAACTGTTGCTATCGAAAGAGGAGGAGGCAGGATGGGGTGTCACATGATGGAGTTGCTTCCAGCAGGTACAGTACGCAGAACAATGATCTGCTGTTGCAAACTTTAAAACAAGTAATCTAGGTTTAAGCCTGAGTAAGGCTACGTTTTCACTGTAGCATGACATTTTCACTGTGCCAATGTTGTGCACTTACTGCACATACATAACTTCCATCTTCGTAACATCTGTAAGATTCGCCCTTTCCTGACCTCTGCCCAGAGGCGTAGCTAGGGTTTTCAGCGCCCGGGGACAAAGACTATTAATGCGCCCCCTAAGGTGAAGGGTCGTGACCAAATGTGGGCGTGGTTATGGGTGCTCCACATTTGGTCACGCCCCTTCAAATGTACATGGAGGTTAGCAGGCTCACGCTCACCCACCCTCCCTTAGTATGTACCTTCCAGCATGTTCCAAGACAAATTCAGCAATCATGAGCCCCCCCCCATCAAGACAAATTCCGCAATCATGAGCAAACATGAGGCCCCCAACATGACCAACTCAGCAATCATGAGGCCCCCAACAAGACAAATTTAGCAATCCTGAGGCCCCCAACAAGACAAATTCAGCAATCATGAGGCCCCTAACAAGACAAATTCAGCGATCTTGAGGCCCCCAACAAATCATGAGGCCCCCAACAAGACAAAGTCAGTAACCATGAGGCCCCCAACAAGACAAATTCAGCAATCATGAGGCCCCCAACAAGACAAATTCAGTAACCATGAGGCCCCAACAAGACAAATTCAGCAGTCTGAGGCACATAAATAGACAGCATTTTACATAAATAGGCAGAATGCCCCCTTAATATGGTAGACACCTCTCACCTGGCAGCAGTTCCCCAAAATACACTCAATCTGACAGCAGTGCTTCCCCAAAAATAGGTAGCCCCAGGTCTATAGGTGTCTCCAGAATAGGTGGCCAGCAGTATAGATGTCCCCAGAACAGGTAGCCAGGGGTAGAGATGTCCACAGAACAGGTAGCCAGGGGTATATGTGTCCAGTATATGTAGGCAGGGGTATGTGTCCCCAGTATATGTAGCCAGAGGTATATGTGCCCAGTATATGTAGCCAGGGGTATATGTGCCCAGTATATATAGTCAGGGGTATATGTGCCCAGTATATATAGCCAGGGGTATATGTGCCCAGTATATGTAGCCAGGGGTATATGTGCCCAGTATATGTAGCCAGGGTTATATGTGCCCAGTATATGTAGCCAGGGGTATAATATGTGCCCAGTATATATAGTCAGGGGTATATGTGCCCAGTATATGTAGCCAGGGGTATATATGCCCAGTATATGTAGCCAGGGGTATATGTGCCCAGTATATGTAGCCAGGGGTATATATGCCCAGTATATGTAGCCAGGGATATATATACCCAGTATATGTAGTTAGGGGTATATGTGCCCAGTATATGTAGGCAGGGGTATATGTGCCCAGAGTAGATAGCCAGGGGTATATGTGCCCAGAGTAGGTAGCCAGGGGTATATGCCCAGTATATGTAGTTAGGGGTATATGTGCCCAATATATGTAGGCAGAGGTATATGTGCCCAGAGTAGGTAGCCAGGGGTATATGTGCCCAGAGTAGGTAGCCAGGGGTATATGTGCCCAGAGTAGGTAGCCAGGGGTATATGCCCAGTATATGTAGTTAGGGGTATATGTGCCCAATATATGTAGGCAGAGGTATATGTGCCCAGAGTAGGTAGCCAGGGGTATATGTGCCCAGAGTAGGTAGCCAGGGGTATATGTGCCCAGAGTAGGTAGCCAGGGGTATATGTGCCCTGAGTAGGTAGCCAGGGGTATATGCCCAGTATATGTAGTTAGGGGTATATGTGCCCAAGATATGTAGGCAGGGGTATATGTGCCCAGAGTAGGTAGCCAGGGGTATATGTGCCCAGAGTAGGTAGCCAGGGGTATATGCCCAGTATATGTAGTTAGGGGTATATGTGCCCAATATATGTAGGCAGGGGTATATGTGCCCAGAGTAGGTAGCCAGGGGTATATGTGCCCAGAGTAGGTAGCCAGGGGTATATGTGCCCAGAGTAGGTAGCCAGGGGTATATGCCCAGTATATGTAGTTAGGGGTATATGTGCCCAATATATGTAGGCAGGGGTATATGTGCCCAGAGTAGGTAGCCAGGGGTATATGTGCCCAGAGTAGGTAGCCAGGTCAGGTGTCCCCCTCCCCAGCAGGAGGGGAGCAGCGCAGAGAGGAGGAAGAGCTGCTCTCCCTCCCTCGCTGTCCCCTCCAATGTCCCGGTGGCTGGCAGCGGCGGACACAACTTACCTCCGTCTCTCGCAACACCGGATGGATCTGCCGCTACTCCGGTCTGGTTCAGACCAGAGCAGCGGCTGCGCACCCGAACTTCCGGCCGGCGCTGGAGCGAGACGGAGGTGAGTTCCGCCCGCCGCTGCCAGCCACCCGGACATTGGAGGGGACAGCGAGGGAGGGAGAGCACCTAAGGTGAGGGAAGGAGGGGGGAGATGGCCCCCCTTCCCCACCGTCCGCACAGCTCTCCCTCTTCTCTGCGCTGCTCCTGATCCCCCCCGCAATAAAAAAAATTTTTTAAAAAAAACCCTGATGCTCAGCTGGGCGCCCTTGGGGACCAGGCGCCCCGGGGCACTTGTCCTACCCCGACCCCCCCTAGCTCCGCGCCTGCCTCTGCCACCACCAAACTCTTCATCCATGCCCTCATAATTTCCCGCCTTGAGTACTGCAATGCCCTTCTGTCTGGTCTCCCTATGACCCGAATAGCCCCACTGCAGTCCATCATGAATGCGGCAGCCAGAATTATCCACTCCTCCCATTGCTCCATCATGGCGGCTCTCCTCTGTGAATCCCTCCACTGGCTTCCTATCCAGTCCAGAATCAGATTCAAGATACTGTGTCTGACCTACAAATCTGTCCACAAAACCTGTCCAACCTACATTTCCAATCTTACTCAGAGGTATACACCTAGCCGCTCACTCCGCTCTTCCAATGAACTTCGCCTAACCGCAACCCCCCCCCCCCCCCCCCGCATCACCCAGTCCCATGCACGCCTCCAGAACTTCTCAAGAGCTGCTCTAACACTATGAAACTCCCTACCTCCACCCATTAGGGCAGCCCCCTCCTTCAACATCTTCAAGAAGGCCCTCAAAACTCACCCTTTCACTCTGGCCTACCACCACTCACAAGTGCTCTAAACCCACAGCTGAACTCTAGTACCCTACCTTTCGTGTCCCTACCTCTCCCTCTAGATTGGAAGCCTTTGGGCAGGGTCCTCCTCCTTTTGTGTCCTACCTGATCATGCACCTCCATTACTGTGAACCCATGCTAGGCATCTGAGTGAACCTAACTTGCCTACAAGGCCGGATTTATAATTTTTCCACCCCCTAGGCCAACTTTCTTGCAGGCTTCTTTTTGTTAAGATTCTCTTCAGTCCCTGTTGACCCTCCCACGAAGGAAGAGGCGTTACCCAGTAGTGGAGTCTAGGTGACCACGGGTCTTCACCCACACTCCCTTGAGGGGAGTGCAGGACCACAACCCCAGGAGGGGGATGTGGAGCTTCGCTGCCTAGTGCCCTACCAGGTCACTACTGGGATTGCCTCAGCGAGTGGTCGGGAGAACAGGTGACACTGATTGTGGAGTAGACTTGGTCCGATGGAGGCTAGAGATTCCAAGGCCGGTGGAATATGCTGAAGTCGAGATAACAAGCCAGTGGTCGGGGCAGGCGGAGATCAACGGTGGTCGGGGTCACAAGCCAGGGGTCGGGGCAGGCAGCAGACAGAGAATATCCAGAAGGCAGAGCAGAAGTCGGGGCCGGCAGAGATCAAGCAGTAGTCGGGGTCACAAGCCAAAGGTCACAGCGGAAGATCAGGATCAGTAAGCAGGAACAAGGTTCACCAACAGGGAGACAAGCTGTCAGAACGAGCAGCACTGCATCTAAGGGCAGTGCTGCTTATATACCCTAGATTGGCGCCAGAATTAACGCTCTGCACATGCGCAGAACGTGTGCCTCCGTTTGCGCGTGCGCGCGCACATGCGTACGCGCGCCCGCCGCTACTGCGCACGCACGCGGCCTAATGCGCGCGCAGCATCTTGTGCGCATGCGCACTGCGCGCCACGCCGCGCGCCGCTCAGAACAACAAAGTTTATGCCAATGAGGCCCTACGCGTGCGCACACGCGATAATCTACTGGGACGCTGCAGATGGCCGCCATGGTGAGTGTAACATTGCCCCCCCCCGAGGGGCAACCTCCGGGTGCCCCTAGGACCTGGCTTGTCAGGGAATCTCTGGTGAAATCTTCTTATTAGTAAGGGGGCATGTATATTAGTAGCGGGTTCCCAGGAGTTCTCTTCAATTCCAAACCCTTTCCACTTGATCAAGTACTGCAGGGAATTTCTTACCCGCCTGCTATCCAATATTTTCTCCACCTCAAATTCTTCGGACCCCTCGACAAGAATTGGTTGAGGCGGCTCAGAGGAACGACCGGGAAACGTGTTGGGTAAAACCTTCTTTAGGCAGGAGACATGGAACACCGGATGAATTCGAAGTGAAGCTGGCAGATTCAATTTAACTGTTACCGGATTGATCCTTTGTACCACAGGAAAAGGACCGATAAACCTAGGAGCAAACTTCTTAGAGGGGCAGTAGAGTTTAAGGTTAGTAGTGGAAAGCCATACTAGATCCCCAGGAGATAAGTCTGGTCCTCCTCTTCTGTGTCTATTGGCAGACCCTTTACTTCTTTCCTGAGTCTGTTGCAGAACACTGTGAACCATGTCAAAGTTCCGTTTAATATTTGAAATTCTTTCCAGTACTCCCGGACAATCAGAAGAAACATCCAGGCCAGGCAGAAACGTGGGGTGTATTCCATAGTTAATGAAGAATGGTGACTGATGGGTGGATGAGTGAACCGAATTATTGAAGGCAAACTCAGCGGTGGCCAACAGGGAATACCAGTCGTCCTGGGAAGCAGCAGTGAAGCATCGGATATATTGCTCCAATGTTTGGTTCGTCCTCTCTGTTTGACCGTTGGTCTGTGGATGGTACCCTGAAGAGAGGGACAGTTTGATTTGGAGACCCTTGCAAAGTTCTTGCCAAAACCGTGAAGTAAATTGTGACCCCCGGTCGGACACGATATTGGATGGCAGACCATGAAGTCGCACTATTTCTTGGATAAAAACTCGGGCAGTCTCTGCGGCTGAGGGAACTTGTTTCAACGGAAGAAAGTGGGCCATTTTAGAAAAGCGATCCACCACGACCAGAATAGTTGTGAATCCCTCTGAAGGGGGTAGATCCACTATAAAATCCATTGCGATGTCGCTCCATGGCCGGGTTGGGACCGGAAGAGGGTTCAAGAGGCCCCAGGGACGAGTACGAAGATTCTTAGAGCGGGCACATGTTTCACAGGATGTAACGTAGGATTTACAGTCCTTGACCAGTTCGGGCCACCAAAACTTTCTTTGTAAGAGTTCCTGTGTCCTGTGAACCCCAAAGTGTCCTGCTAATTTACTGTCATGGCAGGCCTGAAGAACCAGCATGCGTGTGTCGGTAGGAACGAAGATCTTGTCCTGAAAGTAATAGAGGCCTTCCTTACTTGGTAGATCCGGAGGCGTACTGAGTTGAGAGGAAGCCTGTTTGATGAGTTCCAAGACATTAGACTGTAATAATAGAAACTGTTGTGGAGAAAGAATTGTTTCGGGTGCTGGATCAGGTACCGCCTCAGGTTGAAACATTCTTGATAGTGCATCCGGCTTAACGTTTTTGGACCCAGGGCGATAGGTCAAGTGGAAGTTGAACCTGGAAAAGAAGAGCGACCACCGAGCCTGACGTGGTCTTAACCTCTTGGCTGAACGTAGGTATTCTAGGTTCTTGTGGTCTGTCAGGATTAGGATTGGTTGCTCTGCTCCTTCTAGAAGGTATCTCCATTCCTCAAAAGCGGCCTTAATGGCAAGAAGCTCCCGGTCCGCAACATCGTAGTTCCTTTCAGCCGTGTTTAGTTTTCGGGAAAAGAACGCCACTGGGTGGAGAATGGATCTTGGACCAAACCGCTGAGACAAGACAGCTCCCACAGCGACCTCTGAGGCGTCCACCTCCAGAACGAAAGCCTTAGCAGGATCAGGATGTTTTAAGATAGGTGCGGATGTGAAACAAGACTTCAGTTTCTCGAAGGCAGACTGAGCAGCAGGAGTCCACTTAAACGCACGAGCCGTGCTGGTCAACTGGGTGATAGGAGCCACAATCTGGGAGAAATTCTTAATAAATTTCCTGTAGAAATTAGCAAAGCCAATAAAGCGTTGGACGGACTTACGATCCACAGGTGTTGGCCAGTCTAGGATAGCTGTGACCTTCTGAGGGTCCATCTCGACTCCTCCTGGAGAGATCTTCAGACCTAGAAACTGTATATTAACTTGGTCGAATTCACATTTTTCCGGCTTTGCATATAATCCATGAACGCGGAGACGAGCTAGAACCCTTCTTACATGAAGGTGATGCTCTTCCAGGGAAGAAGAGAAGATGAGGATGTCATCCAGGTATACTACCATGAAGTGGTCGATAAAGTCCCTGAAGATGTCGTTGACAAAATGTTGGAATGTAGCTGGAGCATTGCATAATCCGAAAGGCATTACTAGATATTCAAAGTGACCAAACCGGGAACGAAAGGCTGTCTTCCACTCGTCCCCTTCTCGGATTCTGATCAGATTGTAAGCTCCACGCAAGTCCAATTTGGAAAAGATACAGGCGGACTGGAGCCTCCGGAACAAGTCGGGCATTAATGGAAGAGGATAGCGATTCTTGATGGTGATCTTATTGAGCTCCCGATAATCGACACAGGGCCGTAAAGAACCATCCTTCTTCTCAACAAAGAATATTCCGGCCCCTGCAGGAGAGGTAGACGGACGGATGAAACCCTTGGTGAGATTCTCTTGAATGTACTCCTTAAGAACTAGAGTCTCGGGCTCGGATAAAGGGTACGTTCTTCCGAAGGGAATGGGAGCTCCTGGTTGAAGATCAATGGGGCAGTCATAGGGTCGGTGCGGAGGTAAGGCATCTGCTTTGGATTTGTCGAATACATCCAGGAAATCATGGTAGACTGCAGGAATAATGTTTCTCTGGGGAGAGTTCATACAGAATAAAGTTCCTGCACGAGGGAAGCAGGAACGCAGACAATAATCTGACTGGAATGCGACTTCATGAGAGACCCAATTGATAGCAGGGTTATGAGTTTTTAGCCACGGCATTCCAAGGATCACTGGAAATAAAGGAGAAGGTAACAGATCAAAACTCAGATATTCCTGATGTTCCTCTTGAATGGTAACCAGAAGTGGCAGGGTTTCAGTGGTAATAGGACCGGAACCAATGGCAGATCCATCTGCCAACTGGATGACCAGGGGTTGGCGCTTACGGCAGGTAGGGAGCTGGAGCTGTTGCGCCAACTGGATGTCCAAGAAACATGAGCAGGCTCCAGAGTCCACGATGGCTTTAATCGTAACGCTCCTTCCTTGAGGGCCCTGTAACGAGAGAGTGAGCGGAATATGAGAGGAGGCAAGCGGGGGAGCAGGAGAACCACTTGCACATATTAAAAAGTCAAGCTCACCAGGTGGTCTGATCGGGCAGTTGATCCGGAAGTGCCCAGACGCTCCACAATATAAGCACAGATTGGCAGATCTTCGACGCTGTCTTTCCTCCAGCGAGAGAGCGGGCCGGGCTAGACCTATCTGCATAGGCTCGGGCTCGTCCAAACCAGGGGGAATGGACGGTGGAGGGATAACAGCAGGTCTCGGGCTGGGTAGACTCCAAGCTGGTCGAGGAGCTCCGGCCCTTTCGGAACGTCGCTCTCTGAGGCGTCTGTCGATCTGTATGGCCAGCTGGATGAGATCTTTAAGGGAATCCGGAACCCCCACCCGGGCCAGCTCGTCTTTAAGGGTGTCAGAGAGTCCCTGCCGAAACTGGAACCTTAGGGCAGAATCGTTCCACGAGACATCCGCTTCCCAGCGGCGGAACTCCAACACATAATCCTCGACTGGTCTTCTGCCCTGCCGAAGGGACTGGAGGGCGCTCTCCGCAGAAGCGGCTCTACCGGGATCATCATAGATCTCTGCCATGGTCTCAAAGAACAAATCAAGGCTTAGTAATGCTGGATGACGTTGCTCCACCAAACGAAGGGCCCACGCCTGGGGTTCCCCTTGAAGAAGGGATATCACAGCTCCTACCTTGATTTCTTCACTGGCAAAAGTCCTAGGTAACAGGGAAAAATGCAGACGGCAGGCACTTTGAAACCATCGGAATTTGGAGCGATCCCCTGAGAAACGTTCAGGCAGAGGTAAACGAGGTTCAGGAGGAGCAGCAACTGCACCCTCTCCGACTGGAGGAGGAACCACCGGGGCAGCCGCGGGCACAGCAGGAGGGACTGCAGCGACATCAGCAACAGGCCCAGTACCTCGGAGTTGGTCCCGGATCTCCTGATAACCCTTCTGGACTTCATCCATAGAAACACGTAGTTGTGTCACAAGGTCATAAAGAATCTCCACGGGAGAACGAGTTCCACCAGTGTCCATCTTGGCTGCTCGTTACTGTTAAGATTCTCTTCAGTCCCTGTTGACCCTCCCACGAAGGAAGAGGCGTTACCCAGTAGTGGAGTCTAGGTGACCACGGGTCTTCACCCACACTCCCTTGAGGGGAGTGCAGGACAACAACCCCAGGAGGGGGATGTGGAGCTTCGCTGCCTAGTGCCCTACCAGGTCACTACTGGGATTGCCTCAGCGAGTGGTCGGGAGAACAGGTGACACTGATTGTGGAGTAGACTTGGTCCGATGGAGGCTAGAGATTCCAAGGCCGGTGGAATATGCTGAAGTCGAGATAACAAGCCAGTGGTCGGGGCAGGCGGAGATCAACGGTGGTCGGGGTCACAAGCCAGGGGTCGGGGCAGGCAGCAGACAGAGAATATCCAGAAGGCAGAGCAGAAGTCGGGGCCGGCAGAGATCAAGCAGTAGTCGGGGTCACAAGCCAAAGGTCACAGCGGAAGATCAGGATCAGTAAGCAGGAACAAGGTTCACCAACAGGGAGACAAGCTGTCAGAACGAGCAGCACTGCATCTAAGGGCAGTGCTGCTTATATACCCTAGATTGGCGCCAGAATTAACGCTCTGCACATGCGCAGAACGTGTGCCTCCGTTTGCGCGTGCGCGCGCACATGCGTACGCGCGCCCGCCGCTACTGCGCACGCACGCGGCCTAATGCGCGCGCAGCATCTTGTGCGCATGCGCACTGCGCGCCACGCCGCGCGCCGCTCAGAACAACAAAGTTTATGCCAATGAGGCCCTACGCGTGCGCACACGCGATAATCTACTGGGACGCTGCAGATGGCCGCCATGGTGAGTGTAACACTTTTGCAGCAATCCCTCTACCGTGTCCAGCCACCCCTTGGCCAGCTGCCGCTCAAGGGCCAGGCCTTGTTAGACTTTCCAGTAATCTTGCCCTGTTGGCCTAATCTCCATGCTCCCATCCAGTGACTGATTAAGCATTACCTTGTACTCATACTGTGCTCTGTGATCTGGTTTTTCTTGTATTCCTGTATTGTCATATTGCTGTATGTCACCCCTAAATATTGTCTGTAATCTAAACTAATGCCCAGTGCTGTGTAATATGTTGGTGCTTTATAAATACAATAAATAAATAATACTGAGGCTAGGGGCAGGAGGAAGAGTTCTGCATGATGACACAAGGTGGGGTTTGTGAAATAGAACACAGGACAGAGTCTCCCAACCCGGGACAGTCCCAGCCAACTCAGGACGGTTGGGAGGTATGCATAATATTTTGGTGCTATACAATTACACAAATAAATACATGGTTATCACAGGCTAAGGTCCAGTATGTACCAAGATAGAATGGAGAGCAGTCAGAGATCATATTGCTATGAGAGGTATTTCTTACATGTGGGTGGAAATCTCTAGGCCTCTTGATAGATAATTCGGGGAGGGGGAGAGGCTGAACCTGGCTGATACTCATTGCACATCAACATTCAGTTCAGAATATTCAGGGATCACCTTCTGTGCATTCATTTCACATTCCTACCTGGAAATCTCTGTGAATATGGCAGGTGGCTGTTCTGTGTCAGGTGCTCCTATATTAATTATGAAATGTTTTTGTGTAGCTGGTGAAGAGGAATTCCACTTCTGTGGAGAAAAAAAACCCAGTGTTTTTTATTTAAATCATTTTTTGGGGAAACCATTAAGACATTAGAAAATCATAATCTCAAAATAAAGATGCATATACATAGAATGTCAGCAAGACCGGATTTATACTTTACTGCCCCTAGGCCAAGTATGTTGGGGTGCCCTTCCATGTGCAACAGCGCCCCTCCTATTCCACGTTCAGCCCATCTTCCATGTGTAACATCCATGTATGCAGCCCCTCTCTTTCATGTACAGCTTCCCTGAGCATCAGCTTTCCTTTTTCATTTTTTTCTCTCATATGTAGCAACCTCTATTTTAATATGCACTGTCCATGTTTCCCGAGACCCCCGCCCCTCCGCTGGCCTGCATTAGCAGGTTCTTCTAGGGCCTCACATGGCTACAAATGCACCTTTAAAGATATCCCCAGCCAATTTAACCACAGAATGATGTTATTACTTATTAAAACCTAAAAAAACAACAACTTAGTACCGCAGTCACCCCCCAAAAATCCTATCATCTGTATCACAAAGCCAAGGTCCTGTAACACTTCCATCTTACATTGTGGACAGAGGCGCTTGGCTGAGACAAAGACACTTGTTGCTGTATGCTCCATCCCCTATTGCCTGATGAAGCGGGGCCACACCTGCGAAATGCGTTGCCATGACCCTTTGGAGTGTATATATAAACACATTTGCTTGTTGATATAATATCAACCTGTTTTTGTGTCTGCTTGGAGGGGGTGAGTCCACCACTGCCGCCCCCATTTTTTCCCCCCCAATTTAATCTACTTTTATCCTTTTGGCGCCTCTGTTCATTGCCACATTGTTCTGGTCCACCCATGGTGGAAGGGTGTTAACCCCTTGTTTTCAGATCTACATAGAGCAACTTCTTAATCCCAAGTGGGGACAGGTTTAATCTCCCCACCTGCATTTACAGGGGTTGCCTCAGTGGTAACCCATGTTTGTGAGCATAACTTTACATACTTGGCTCTCATCACCCACATCAATCCAGTACATACTGCATTATATTGGGCTCTCGGTGTTCTCTCTCGTTTTCTCGTTCCACCTCATATATGTTGAGAGAAAGAGAAAACCGATGAAAATGGAAGGGTAAAAAACTAAAAGAAGAGGAAAGTTGCATAAAATATTTTGTCCATTTAAAGGGTTCAACTATTTTACCTAATTTAGCTCAGGGAGTATAATTTTGCAGTTGGCTTGGATTTGTGCTGCTCGTTATCAAACGTTGCTATGTACAGTAAAGCTCATAAAGTGTCTACCAAATGTTTCTGGGAAGGTGTTGAAGATTGAACCCATAGGGCTTGATTCACTAAGACAAATAGCATGCCTTATCAAAGTTAGCACGCCTTATCAAAGTTAACGCGCCTTATCAGAGTAGCATAGCAAACTTATGCCTGCTAATTGGCAATGACAAGAGCTCCACTCGTCCTGCCCTGAGCCCCTGCGGGATCGTAGCGCTCACTATGCTACTCTGATAAGGCATGTTAACTTTGACAAGGCGTGCTATCTTTGATAAGGCATGCTATTTGTCTTAATGAATCAAGCCCATAATCTTAATATGCATTTACAGCCAAAATAATCTGGTGCTCAATATTTGTAGGGAAGTCATCCTCTTTATCCTCGGAAGGATCCCGGCAGTGAAACAAAGCTGTCTGTGGACCAAGACTCTGAGGGTAAGTAACAACAGAGCACATACGTTCCACCTTCTTCCTGAACTGTTGTATTTGAGGACATAGCCACAGCAAATTATAGAGATCCAGTGAGGGATCTTTACACTTACGGCAAGAAGTTAAATACTGAGATCCTGGGGAAGATGATTGAAATCAAAAGCATAATATCCTTTCAAAATAATTTTAAACTGCATCTTCCTCCACGTCTCCGCTAGCAACACACATTAAACCTCACCCCAACTTTCTTGTATCAGAGGTCTAAAATCAGCAGAGGTACTTGCAAGACATTTTGCCCAGTAATTCAAGTGACGTAAATGTCGAAAGTTGATCTTAAATGTTCGCATATCTGAATATAAATCGGAAATTGATTTCTTCTCCACAAGATCACCCATAATATGTAATAACCTGCTATGGTGAGGCAGGACTGCTCCCTGCCCCAAGGTAGAAGATATATAGTGCTTAAAGTGAAAATATAAAAATCAGCCAGATGTGAGGACTGGAGTTCTCAGATTTGCTCCTACATGAGGTGCCGGAACCGGAAGCCAAGAAACAGTGTTTGTTTGTTTTTCATCTCTCCATAAAGCAAGGATTTGATGGCAGACATTATTTCAGATAGCTTTCATTGTTTTATGTCTATATGAAACACAGTCATTTTAACAGAAACTGGCAGACAGGAGTCTCACTGTTTGCTGCCAATCAGTTAGTTAGTTAGTTAGTTAGTTAGTTAGTTAGTTGTTAGGTGTTATAAATGAGTAGAATTGCTCCTGCTTTGTGCGGCTAATTATTTCATCAGCATGGTTGGAGTGTCTCTGACAGCCCCCTGCCCACAGTACTCCAAACAGAATACTGCTACCTACCAATGTTATAAAGAAGTTAAAGGGAAACTAAACTGAGAAGTATATGAATTTTTCCTTTTAAAATAATACCAGTTGCCTGACTCTCCTGCTGATCCTGGGTCTCTAATACTTTCTGCCACAGCCCCTGAACAAGCATGCAGATCAGGTGCTCTGACCAAAGTCAGACTGGATTAGCTGCACGCTTGTTTCAGGTGTGTGAATTAACCACTACTATAGCCAAAGATCATCAGGACTGACAAGCAACTGGTATTGTCAGCTCTGCGTAATATGTTGGCGTTTTATAAATACAATAAATAAATACAAAATAAATAAATAAATAAATACTGTTTAAAGTAGAGTGACCAGACGTCCCGGATTGCCCGGGACGCGTCCCGGATTCGGGGTCCGCTGTCCCAGGCTTAATGAGGTCCCGGGAAACGTCCCGCTTTCAGCAGCGGGACGTCCCGGCCTCGGGACTCTGGCCACTCTCTCCTCAATGAACTGGCAGCGGCGTCTATAGACACCGTGCCAGTTCATTGCCTGCAGCCCCGCTCCAGCCTCCTCTTCCGGTGTCTGTTCCGACACCGGCAGAGCAGAGCAGGGCTACGGCAAGATGGCTGCCGAAGCCCTGTACTGGAGACCTATTTGTGTTTCCAGTACAGGGCTTCGGGCGCCATCTTGCCATAGCCCTGTCAGCGCGGGAGACTGCAGGAGAAGTAAGACGGTCCCAGGAGCAGCGCGCCAGAGGCTGGAGACTTCTGCCAGGTGAGTAAATCAATGCTTTCTTTTCCAGGTGAAATGTTTGCCCGCATTGTTTCTTTTACAGGTGAAATGTTTGCCCGCATTGTTTCTTTTACAGGTGAAATGTTTGCCCGCATTGTTTCTTTTACAGGTGAAATGTTTGCCCGCATTGTTTCTTTTCCGGTGAAATGTTTGCCCGCATCGTTTCTTTTCTGGTGAAATGTTTGCCCGCATTGCGTTTCTTTTCTGGTGAAATGTTTGCCCGCATTGCGTTTCTTTTCTGGTGAAATGTTTGCCCGCATTGCGTTTCTTTTCTGGTGAAATGTTTGCCCGCATTGCTTTTCTTTTCTGGTGAAATGTTTGCCCGCATTGCATTTCTTTTGTACTGACATGTTGCCCGCATTGCGTTTATTTTGTACTGACATGTTTGCCCGCATTGCGTTTATTTTGTACTGACATGTTTTCCCGCATTGCGTTTATTTTGTACTGACATGTTTGCCCGCATTGCGTTTACTTTGTACTGACATGTTTGCCCGCATTGCATTTATTTTATACTGACATGTTGCCCGCATTGCGGTTATTTTGTGCTGACATGTTGCCTATTGCGTTTATTTTCTGGTGTCCGGGGTAACCGTTACTGCATTTATTATTTAATGGTCATAGATGGCTATGTTTGCTGCTTTGTGGTTACGGTATACTATTAGCATCACACAGTTTCTGCACACCCATGATGCAAAGTCTCGTTTGTCCACATCATGGCGTAAACACTGCTTTCTTATGCCTCGCTGTTACATCATTACGTTAGCTCCGCCCATACAATGTCATGGCCACGCCCATTTTCGCCGCCCCCCCCCCCAGTCTTCGTCGCTGCGCGCTCCTCAGTCCTCCCCACTTTTCGCCCCCCTCCCCGTCCCACTCCCCGTCCCAGGTTGGACCCACAAAAATCTGGTCACTCTATTTAAAGGGGTTCTGTGGTAGTCTAAAAATCAAACAAGCTGATGCTTCCATCAGCCCCCTGCAGCGGTAATGCCCCACGCCAGTTTACTCCGATCGCCTGTTCCCCGCTGCCAGTCCCGGTTTAATATTCGTCTGAACAGACGTATAATGCTCGCTCCTGCGCAGGCGCAGTACGAAGTTTTCTTGTACTGCGCCTACGCAGTAAGCTCAGATGACGCGTGCGGGAGCTAGCACGCGCGCGGCCACGTAGCCGCAGTGTGATTACACCGAGACCGGCGGCGGGGAACGGTGCGTCGGAAGAAGACAGTGTGGAACCTTACCACTGCAGGGGGCTGATAGAAGCCCCAGGAAAGTGTCAGCTTGTTTGAGTTGTAGACTACCACAGAACTCCTTTAACCTCCTGGGCGATACAATAATATCGCCAGGGGGCGCCGCAGCACATTTTTAATTTATTTTTTAATCATGTAGCTAGCCGAGCGCTAGCTACATGATAGCCACTGTGCAGCGGCATCCCCCCACCCCTTCCGATCGCCTCCGGCGATCAGAGCAAACAGGAAATCGCGTTCAGAAAGGGATTTCCTGTTTGGCTTCCTCCTCTAACGCGGCGGGTAGCGGCAAATCGGCGCAGAACAGCGGCGATTGGCATGTACACGCAGCTAGCAAAGTGCTAGCTGCGTGTAAAAAAAAAAAATATTCAAATCGGCCCACTAGGGCCTGAGAAATCCTCCGCGGCGGCTTACCCCGAGCTCAGCTCGGGATTATCGCCCAGGAGGTTAAAAGGAAACATCCATATCCCTCTCAGATTAAGTTCCCTTTAAGCTTTCTGTCAGTTTTGAAAATTCCTAGCTGGCTGCAAACTTAATTGGTATTAAATAATTGTAATACCTTTAAACTGAAAAATATTTACAGCACAAATCTTCTCTATATCTATGTTAATTTTATAAGGAAATTGGAATTTCCCTCTAAGAAGTTCCCTCTGATGGAACCCATAATAAAAGCTCCAGACTGCACAACATCTCATCCTGAGCTATTTTTCCTCCGTTGGCATCATAGAAGAAAATTTGCTGTATACTTTACTGTGTAATAGGCCGACAGATCTCCTTCTGACATTCCTTTATTATTTTTTTTTTTTATATATTCAAGCTCAGCATATACTCGGTACTGCACCCAACTGAAACAGACATGCTTAATCGAAGCCCTCTTTTGTTGGGTTTAATTTGCATCATCATTTGATAGCTAATTTTTATTGGTTTATCTGAAGCAGCAGACTCAAACAAAAGAGAAAAAAAATTACAAAGTTGGCACAAAACCAAATCACAGAAAACAGGAGAGCATAAGACCTATGCACCTACAGTATACACCATGCAGCAGAGTGATCTGTACACACAGATGGGCAACCAGTACAACAAATTAGAACTCTTTACTGAAGAAAAACATGCAGAGATAGAACATAAACCACCATCAGGTAATGAAGCTTACTTAGAACAGGGAGGAACACAGAGTGACTACAGGAAATCACAACACCATAGATATCATCACCCCATTTTACAGACAGTGACATCTTGTGGTTGCTTTACTATACTGCAGTTTATATAATAATGTTTTTAAACCTCTAACAATACACACCAAACTTTAGTCATCCATGCACAGGGCCGTCCCGTCCATGATGCGGGGTGAGGCAGCTTCCTCAGGCGGCAGAGGTGTGGGGGCGGTGCCAGGCAGAAACAGTAAGAGAAGAGTGTGACTGCTGCTGCCCACTTTACCGCTGCCCGCCTGGAAGCACGGCCACCCGGACATGGCACCCCTGCATATGTGTCGCTGCGTCCCCTGGTCTGTTTCACTCCTTGCTTGTTAGATTTTGTCCTCCACTTTGTCTATTACAGCAGGGCTACAAGAAAATGGCCGCCAGCATCCGCATTTGCGGACATTGGCAGCCACTTTGCTGTAGCCCTGCTGTAATAGACGGAGCGGAGGACGCGATCTGACAAGCGGGGAGGGAAAAAGAGTGGGGGACGCTATACTCCAGAGGTTGGTGAGTCGCGGGGGAGGGAGCAGGGACGGATTGGGCGCATCCTCAGGTGGCAAAAAGTGTAGAGCCGGAACCTCTCCTGGATACAGTTTCTCATCTAACAATCAAGCTAATTTCATTTCTCTAAAAGCAAGAAGTTTTGAATCAGGATGATACCATTTATTGGCTAACTTAAAAATATACATAAAAATGTATATAAGAGTAAGCTTTCGGCTTTTGAGCCTTCGTCAGACTGAATCCTGTCTGCTCTTACAAGACAGCTATATGCATGCAATATCAAAGAGGATACATGGATTTTTTAGGAAACATAAATACATGTCATAATGATGCCTTAATTCAAACAAAACATTGAAGCAGGGTCAGAGGTTGTTAGGTGATGTATTACAAACAAATAAGACCCTTTGTTTACTAAATACTCACACAACTAAGACTATGTCCACCACACAGGCATCTTAAATTCCTAGTTCAAGAGTTAGCTGCAAGCAGAATGGATGCAGTTAAAGGCCCATACACACGTCGGACTTTTGCGAACGCCGGGTCGTTTGAACGTCCCGTCGTTCAGTCGTCCGCACGCGAAATCGGGCGTGTGTACAGACTAGAACATATTAGTCGTTCACCAGTTGAGTAACGATATGTAAATTTGTAGTTGTTCGTCAAGTCCTCCGTCAAGTCGTTCTGTGTATATAATAGTCGTTTGCATGCCAAGACGTATCTTACCAACTTTTTTAATCGTAGTCATTTGTAAAGTTGCTTATAGTAAAATGCTGTTGTTAAGCATGTGTATGTAGCTTTAGTCTGGGCTGAAAAAGAATGATGATGTTAAATATCATCATTGTGATATATAACATCAGTAACATTATGACATTAAGTATCATAATGAACCTCTGCCTCCTGTCCTCTCTCCTCCTGACTGTCCTCTCTACCCTTCTCTTGCTCTGCCCTCCCTCCTGTCTTCTCTCTGCTATCTCATAATCTGACAGCAGTTGAACAGTTCTGGAGAGTGTCGTTCCATGTCTATGGGCAAAGCTGTGTGTGCTGTTTGGGTGAACAGCTGCATCAAATCAATTTCCTGAGCATCGTCACGATAGGCAAGTATTGGAAGTATTAGAGGCTAGGAAGACAGGTAGGCCCCTACTCAACTCTGGCTATGATGCTGTTTAGGGAGGCATGATGCATTAATCATAAATGAATGGGTCTGTGTGTTCAGCTCATCAAAATGCTTCCAGGTGGAGTTATTACAGCGTCCCGCACCACAAAACATTGATGTGAATAAGCACAATTCATTCCAGTTGCAAGCAGTGGTAGGGTGGGGTAGTGGAATTGCGGCAACCATGGCAATCTTGAACACACGTGTGTGTTAAATCTAAAAAATGTTTCAAAACTTCCAATCAACCAAAAATTGGATCCGATTGGTTGAATTGAATTAAAATTTAAAAAACTGTAACGTGTGTTATGGGGCTGTAGGTGCCAGGCGTTACTTACTGCCGTTACCAGGAGCGTAGCAATAGGGGTTGCAGAGGTTGCGACCGCATCGGGGCCCTTGGGACAGAGGGGTCCTGAAGGGCCCTTCCTCAACTACAGTATTAGCTCTCTATTGGTCCTGTGCTCATAATAATCACTTCTATAGATACTTTGGATAGTGGTAATCGTTAATAAAGTCCTCCTCATTCTCTGCTTGCACCTCTGACACTGTGGTTGCCATTGGCAGGTTTTGGTGCGCCGTATCAATTGTTATGTATAGAGTGCTTTGGGGGCCCCATTGTAAAACTTGCATCGGGGCCCACGGCTCCTTAGCTATGCCACTGACCGTCACTAAACTTTTAGTTTTTCCCTGGAACTATACTATACCACCCTGTAATTATACATTTCCATCTACTGTATGCACTCTAACTTTCATATCCTGCCAAGACTTATTTGAATTTTGCACTGAGGATTCCCACTGGTCCAGTTTCACCAGGAAATTAAGGCAAGTGACAGGTGAGGGATAGTGGAGCAGTGTTTTATCTACATATCTACATATCAAGCTAGAAGAAAAAACTGTTAGTAAACAGATATGGATATGTTCTTGTATGTGTATGAGTGCAGCCATACTGCGCCTGTGCAATTATGGCCATGCCTGAGCTGTAAGCTGAAGTCTCTTCTCCACGAGTGGCGCTATGCTACTGTGTAGGCACAGTCATACTTGGTTGGGACAAGGGCAGTATGGCTGCTCTGGTGCATGCAGAGGAGTGCGTCCGCAAACTGTCTGATGATCCTGGGCAGCAGCGGTGGTCTCAAGGATTCATAATTCTTGGTGATAGAGGTCTTTATTAATTTAAATTTTAAAAAGCTATTAAAATGTAAATACTCACATAATATTATACTTGTCTGAACTTACGGTGATATAAACAAAAATCTATTAGTTGTCCATCTCTGCAAGCATAAGGGTATGTTCAAACTTTGTGCATTGTGTTGCGCTGCATTGCTGCATGTGAACTTACCAAAAATGACTGTATATCGCTGTACTGTTTTGCCTCATCAGTGTATGTTCACGGATGCATTCCTGGCAGTATTTTGCCCCCTTGTGGTTGATTTATAAAAGGCAGGAGTTTCTTCCATCCCCCTCTGTTGGACGTACGTATTTTTATTTTTTCATATATAAGTTAGTGCCTTACTAATTCTCATGCATTGTTTCAAAGACATTAGCAAAGTATTGATCTTATAACAATAATTAGTAAGAGACGTGATCTTTGCATGAACAGCGATGTGTTAGGGCTTGTTCACACCTAGGGCTTTCAGCGCCTGAAATTTTCAAAATCGCCATAAAAGCGCTTGTGCAATGATACCTTATGGGACTGTTCATATCTGTGTGTTTCATCTGCTTTCTGCTGACCTGCACCATTTTTGGGGCGATTTTGCTATAATGGAAGGTATAGGAAAAGAGTAAAACGCTCACAAAATTGCTTTGTGCGGCGATTGCATTTGCAATTTCATGAATAAATACATTGTATTTATTCATTTCCAGATTAAAGAGTTCACTTCCTGATTGACGTCAGGAAGTGAAATAACAGAATCGCTCTGCAAAAGCGCTTAGAAAAGCGCTTTACACAAAATTGTAACGCGCAGGTAAGCGATGGAAGGGGGAAAAAAATCACTCACAAAATCGCAAAATGCTGGTGTAACGGTTGGGTGTAGCAACTCAGATGTCTGATTATTTGGTGACCTGCAGAATCACCAATAATGCAGACTCTATACATGATTATGCCAGCACACGGAGTGTATAACAGCGAACTAGCCCCAGCAAGCTGGAGAGACTGATATTAAAGAGACAAGATCTCCCGAGGAGCGGGTGATTCAGACTGTACTGCAGCCTAGTGTTCACCTGAGAAGCAGGTGAGTTAGACGGTACTGCAGCCTACAGGACACCTGAGGAGCAGGTGATACAAACTATATAGATAAGAGAAAACCTTCCCAGAGGAGCTGGAGAAGGTCCTATCTGGTGACTTGAATAGATTTGGCTGAACCTTCCCAGAGGAGCTGGGAAGGTACTATCAGTCACCAGCCTACCCCCGACCAGCGGAGCTGGTGGGTATTGAGCACCTCACCAGTGGTTAAGGACCCACTGGTGAGTAGAGTGGTCAGACAGGCAAGGTTCGGCAACAGAGAGGTAAGTATCGGTACAAGATAGTGAGGCAGGAGAGTAATCGATAATCAGGCAGAGGTTCAGCAACAGTAAGGCAGATAGGCAGAAGTACAGGAGCAGTAAACGAGATCAGAGTCAGAGTTTAGCCAGAGTCATACACAGGTAATCAATAACAGAATAATACAATAATGAACTAACTATAGATAGATGTATATCGCAAACGCTGCATATACATCTATCATCAACAGGAACCTCACTACAATAAACAGTATTCCTAGTCTTGTGTGAAATCCCTGGTTTCCTCCCAGATCAAAACACACCGGAACTAGTCTAAGGTCTGAGCGCTGAAGCCCGGAGGCTTAAAGAGACTCCGTAACAAAAATTGCATCCTGTTTTTTATCATCCTACAAGTTCCAAAAGCTATTCTAATGTGTTCTGTCTTACTGCAGCACTTTCTGCTATACAGTCTCTGTAATAAATCAATGTATCTTTCCCCTGTCAGACTTGTCGGCCTGTGTCTGGAAGGCTGCCAAGTTTTTCAGTGTTGTGGTTCTGCTATGAACTCCCCCTTCCAGGCCCCTCTATGCACACTGCCTGTGTATTATTTAGATTAGGGCAGCTTCTCTCTTCTCTCTTATCTTTTACAAGCTGGATAAATCGTCCTCTGAGCTGGCTGGGCTTTCACATACTGAGGAAATTCAGACAAGGGCAAAGCTGTTTGCAGGAAGAAAGGAGCAGCCTGAAACTTCAGTGCATGAGAACTGCAGGGGGAAAGAAACACACAAATGATCTCTTGAGATTCAAAAGGAAGGGTGTATACAGCCTGCTTGTGTATGGATGTATTTTCTATGTGTGGACATACTGTACATCAACCTACTTCCTGTTTTGGTGGCCATTTTGTTTGTTTATAAACAAACTTTTTAAAACTGTTTTTAACCACTTTTAATGCGGCGGGGAGCGGCGAAATTGTGACAGAGGGTAATAGGAGATGTCCCCTAACGCACTGGTATGTTTACTTTTGTGCGATTTTAACAATACAGATTCTCTTTAAGAAGCAGAGGAGACCTCACTGGCACGCCCTCCTGCGCACAGCCAATCCTGGGCGCCGTGAGTCTCCTCTGGCGTCAGCTGACCAGCAGGTCAGCTGACAGGCTTCCTCCCAGCATAAAGGTCCCGTCTGTGCGTGCGCCCGCGCTAGACGGTGACCTCCTGAACAAACAAACGTTCCGTCCTCGACGGGTGGCGGCATGGAGGCAGCTGCGGCGGCGCTGTTCGCCGCAGCTGCCCCGTTCGTGACAGCTGGCCTCAGCGATTACAATTTTAGGTATGAACAAAGCCTAAAAGTTTAGCTACTTAGCAACAACAATGTTATATTGTGAATACTATATGCAATGTACTACTTTGTTCCTTATTTATATTTTTCACCGAATGTTTGATGTAAAGGAAATCCTACTGGTCCAATATAACACATACTGTATGTTGTTATTGTCTTCTAACAAGTACCAATAAAAAGTTACATTTGAAAATAAAAAATAAATAGGAAAAAGTGCAGCCGAGCGACAAGACAACATTATGGGGTCGATTCATAAAGAATTCCCGTATGCAGTAATGCTGAAAACAGCCGAGTTTACAGAACGCTTAGCAAAATATCAATTCATAAAAGCTGTTACCGCATAAAAAACTGAAATTTCTTAGCAGTGAGGTAAATTACCGCTTTGTGCGGTGAATACCTCAACACATGTCAGAAAATGTTAATAAATGTCAATTCATAAAGATTAGAGCAGGTGGTATTCTCTGTGCCATTACCATCTGCTTTGAAGAGGTGATAAGTGTGTGGATAACAGCAAAGTTAATGGAGACAGATCTCCCAGGCAGCAGCGGTGAGTGCAGAACAAACAAGGCTTCCCTGAATACCCCAGGCTGTGTTTTTTAACCTCTTGGGTACCTGTTTTCCGATATATTTCACATCAGAAAGCCTACATGTGTAACATTTCTTGAAGTTCTTCCAAGCTGTGGCAATTAAATAGATTGCAGATTCAGGGCTAACAGAGGCAGTGTAACAAAAAATGCACATCTAAAGGGAAGTTGGGGATGCCTCTTTTATTGTAATGCTGTCTCTGCTCGGAGAAAATGTAACAACTCAGGCAGCTGCTAATGTTACCGCCGGCTTAGTTCGGCAAATTACCGCATTCTATCGCAGCTGTGAAGATTTCTATGAATTAGCAAGCACACAAAAGTCTAAAATACCGAATGCGGTATTTTCCCGACAAGATTTTTTTCCCGCACAGCCTTTTATGAACTGATCACTTCATGTTTAAACTGTGTCCCTTCAGACTCCAGATCCTGTAGATAAGTAGGAGGTCAGACGCACAGCTTCTATAAAGAAGTGGCACAGTTATGCTCCAGAGCTGCTGTTGGACCAGGATGAAATATGATCTTAGCAGTGACGTAGCAATAGGGGTTGCAGAAGTCTCAACCGCACCGGGGCCCTTGGGCCAGAAGGGCCCTGTAAGGCCCTCCCTCAACCACAGTATTAACTCTCAATTGGTCCTGTGCTTGTAATGATAACTTCTGTAGATGCTTTGAATAGTAGCTGGGGCATAACTAGACTTAATAGGGCCCCCTGCAAAAATGATAGCATGGGGCCCCCTTGGTCCCCGAGCCCCATGCGGGTCATGTGATCGGGAGCCAGCAAATGGCAGCAGAGAGTGTTCTGGTGTCAACCAACCTCTGGAATCAGGAAAAAATTACACATGCTTCTGCACAGGTTTTTTTTTTTTTGGCTAATTGGCAGCACTTGCGGTTGGGGAGAGGGAGGAGGAGGGGCCCCCATGCAATGGCAGAGGTCGCAGGGGTGATTGTTACGCCCATGAATAGTAGTAATCAGTAACAAACTGTTCCCCATTCCCTTCTTGCACCTCTGACACTGTGGTTGTCCTCGGCAGGTTTTGGTGTGCTGCATCAATTGTTATGTATAGAGTGCTGGGAGGGGGGGATGTAAAGCTTGCAGTGGGGCCCGCAGCTCCTTAGCTACGCCACTGGATTTTAGCTACAGTGACCAGATTTTTCTAGACCCAACCTGGGACGGGGTTGGAGTGGGTGAGATAGGCAGGCACAGGATATTATATTACATATCAACACAAATTAACATTGAAATATATATATATAGGGAAGGAAGAGAGATCTGCTGCTGATACATATCATTTTCACAGTGCAGCACTTGAACCATCCTAATAAATTCATGATACAATAAAGAAAACATTCACAAATAATTTTGTGAGGCATTATCTGCATGCGCTTGTATGGTCCGCACCTCCTCCGTACCACAAAGCTGCTCATGCAGGAGTGGCTTCATGCTACTGCATTGCTCATGAGCAGTACATGTACACGGACAGGAGTGCGGCCACAAGAACCAATACGACAAGCACTTGTCAGACATGTTCAGAGGGCCCTTGCACAGGAACGGTGGGCAGGAACTCCCCACACATAATTAGGTAGTGTGAGGCCACCATCACAGCATTAAGTACGCTGCCCAGAGAAAGCTAAGTGGGGGACACAAAAGAAGAAAGACAGGTAGTCAGTCTTGTTTCCCCTGCCCCCCTCCCTTTCCCCCCAGCTACATGCCTGATCTGTGGGCGGGCCAATGTTTTCAGGAGACGGGCACAGAGCACGGGAGCCAATTGTGTGGCCATCGAGTCCTGTGGCTGGAACATTTGGTGGCCCACCTGGCACATATTTGTGCCTGGGACAGGTGGACCTTGTGGGGGAGATTCCTCAACAGTGTCACAGACCTTAAAGAAATTCAAACCATCCCCCACTCTTGAGAGTCATTTATTATTTCCCAACAGTGTGAGACTCATCACCAAAGAACCTGCCTGCATGTAAGCCTCCTGCATGAAGTCTCCTGGCAAGTTTGCAGTTTTGCTGGGGGATCGCAGATGACGTGTTCTGACTCTGCAGGCTAAGACTAGGGTTCTGACTAGGCTAGCTGCAGAGAAGAGAAATTCAGGATACTGTCCTTTAAATGTGTAAAGGATCAAAACACAGTCCTTTTTCAGGGCAGTCCACCTTGCCCCGTAACACTTGTTTATATATCTTTAAAAGGACTATAGCAACTAGTGCAATCTCAAAAAGGCAACAGAAAAAATCTCTGAAAAAACTTTATTCACACGAGTAAAAAACATCCAAAAACATGGTTCTTCAATATCACAATGGTAGGTCTTGGGAGTACAATAAATTAATTTTAAATCAGTTAATGGTTATAGCTTTGCGGGTATAAACTTCAAGGCAACGACACATGTTCGTTTCGGGCTTTTTATGTAGAGTAAAGTATGCCCTTCATCAGGCCGTAATACCCAGCTCTGCAGGTGCTGCGAAACCTTTTGCAGCACCTGCCTCCTGCCGTTGGAAAGTTGTGTGCGTCTGGTGAGTTCAGACGCCCCCCAATACATGGCTTCTTTTTCTTGACCGGTCTTCCTTGTTGGTTTGGCTACGCAGAGCTGGGTATTACGGCCTGATGAAGGGCATACTTTACTCTACATAAAAAGCCCGAAACGAACATGTGTCGTTGCCTTGAAGTTTATACCCGCAAAGCTATAACCATTAACTGATTTAAAATTAATTTATTGTACTCCCAAGACCTACCATTGTGATATTGAAGAACCATGTTTTTGGATGTTTTTTACTCGTGTGAATAAAGTTTTTTCAGAGATTTTTTCTGTTGCCTTTTTGAGATTGCACTAGTTGCTATAGTCCTTTTAAAGATATATAAACATAGGCTAGCTGCAGGTCAGGGGCTCTGTCTCCGCTGGCTGAAGATCAGGGGATCTGGCTCTGCAGTCTAAAGCCGCATCTACACGCGTAGATGCGGCGGCGATGTTCCTTATCAATCGAGCCACTGATGCGGCTCGATTGATAAGATCCGACAGGACGGATCTCCCCACCGCCGATTCCCTGCTCGCTCCCCGCGAGGGGACAATGGCAGGGAATCGAGCGGAAGATAAGCGGCGCCGGCGGGAACGAGCGGGGAATCGAATCCGGCGCACGCCCGGCGAGCGGGGACGCGGCGGGCACGCGTGGGGACGCGGAAGAGGCGATCCGGCGGCTAATCGAGCCGCCAGATCGGAGCCTCATCTACCCATGTAGATGAGGCTTAAAGGTCAGGGATTTGACTCTGCAGGGTGCACATCAGGGGTTCTGACTCCAGAGGCTGCTGACCAGGGTTTCTGAATCCGCTGGCTAGCTTATCAGTCATTTTGACTCCGCAGGTAGAAGATCAGGGTTCTTCTGACTGAGCAGACTGAAGATCAGGGGCTTTGACTCCGTAGGCTGCAGATTGGGAGATCACACTACGCAGGGTAAAGGTCAGGGGTTCTGACTCCACAGGCTTCAGATCAGGGGTTCTGAATCTCCTGGCTGAAGATCAGGGGTTTTGAATCATCTGGCTGAAGATCAGGGGTTCTGAATCGCCTGGCTGAAGATCAGGGGTTCTGAATCGTCTTGCTGAAGATCAGGGGTTCTGAATCGTCTGGCTGAAGATCAGGGGTTCTGAATCCTCTGGCTGAAGATGAGGGGTTTTGTATCTTAGGCTGAAGATCAGGAGTTCTGAATCCTCTGGCTGAAGATCAGGGATTCTGTATCCTCTGGTTGAAGATCAGGGGTTTTGGCACCGCAAGCTAAAGGTCAGAGACACCTGTGTCTTCTTTTTAGTGTCTCCACCAATTTTAGTGATGTCTCGATTGGACTATTGCAATATATTGCTTGGTGGACTTCCAACTAACCGACTAGCACCGCTCAATTCTGTACTGAACTCTGCTGCTCGACTCATTCATCTCTCCTCTTGCTCTTCCTCTGCTGACCCTCTCTGTCAAGCTCTTCACTGGCTACCAATTAATGAGAAGATTCAGTTCAAACTCCTAACCCTAACCTACAAAGCTCTCCACAATCTCTCTCCCCTGTACATCTCCTCACTAGTCTCCAGATACCAACCCAACTGCAATCTCAGATCTGCACACGAGCTTCTTCTATGCTCTTCTACAATTACCTCCTCACATTCACGTGTACAAGACTTCTCACGTACCTCACCCCTCCTCTGCAATGCCCTTCCACAACACATCCGCCACTCTCCCACCTTTGAAATCTTTAAACGCTCCCTCAAAACCGGCACTACAGAAGATGTTAGCGCTATATAAATAAAAATAAGATTAATTTGACTCCACAAGCTAAAGTTCTAACTCTTCAGGCTGCAGATTAGGGGCTTTGAATCTATGACCACTAGCTGAACATCAGCCATTTTGACTCTGCAGGTGGAAGATTAGGGGGTTATAACTCCACAGGCTAAAGTCCAGTGATTCTGACTCTGCAGTCTGAAGGTCAGGGATTCTGAATCTGTAGACTGCAGATCAGAGGATCAGTCTCTGCAGGCTAAGGTCTGCTTTTTGTACATCGGGGGGGGGGGGGGGGGGAATTTTTAGATTCATATGAACTGACTTTCTAACACTGCAGCCCAGAGAACTCCGCTCCAGGCCTTCACCCACTGTAATTATATTCTAACTCATAAGTTAAAACCTGAGGGGGAAATAATAATATGGGGTGCCAGTAACACCGAAACCACACTGGGGACAGAGACATGACATTCCAGCTGAGGATTTATTGTCACCTGAGGATCTGTATGTCGCTGCCATCAGACTCCTCAGATCTTCTCTTCTGTAGTTTACAACCTCGGGGGAGTTTTACGGCTCGCATTACTCACCCCCACCTGTAAATGGAAAGCACATATAGGTATTTATATACATTTACTGGAAGGCTGAAGATTAGCAATGGCCTTGAAGATGGTGGGAGAATGTGACTTTATAGAGGGCACTTCAATGAAGACCATGGATTGCAAGCTCCTAGGGCAGGGAATGCATTTTGCTTGTGGCTTTGTTACCAGCACTTTCCCAGTGCTTTTCTTTTACAAGGAGGTGAGAAATGACATTATTGCTGAGAAACGACACAGCATATTTATACAGTACTAGCTGGTCGCCCGGCGTTGCCCGGGTATGTAATTGGCTAGTGTTAGCTCTGCCCACTTTTTCTAATCCTAACACACAATTACTCAATGATGACCTAGTTTGTGAGCTTTGCGGGCTTTGGCATCAATAATTGGCATTGAAATGAAATAAATCTAATTGGCTGTGGCTCCACTCCTTTGAAAATCAATAGGTGAATTTTGATTAGCTTTTGTAGGCTCCACCCACTTTTTTGAATATTAATCCCAGTCACCCAGTGACCAACTGTGCAAAGTTTAAGAACCCTGCCATTGACAGACAGTGTAAGAATGGCTGCAGTTTACATTCTGGCAGTGAAATTTGTATTTTTCTCCACCCACTGATGTCCTCATGTTTCCCGGGTATGTATTTGGCTGCTGTTGGCTGAGGCCACTTTTTCTAACCCTAACACACAATTGTCAATAGTCAATGACCACGTTTGTGAGATTTGTGGTCTTTGGCATGAATAATTTTCATTGAAATGAAACACATCTGATTCGCTGTTTGTGGCCCCACCCCTTTTTTAAATATTTAACCCCAGTCACCCAATGATCAACTGTACCAGGTTTGAGGCTTGTGCCATTAACAGTGCAAAAATGGCAGCAATTAAATATTTGCCTTGAAAATCAATAGGTGAATTGTGATTGTTTTTTGTAGGCTCCACCCACTTTTCTGAATATTAATCCCAGTCACCCAGTGACCAACTGTGCAAAGTTTTAGAACCCTACAATTATTAGTGTAAGAATGGCTGCAGTTTACATTTTCCCAGTGAAATTTGTGTTTGTCTCCGCCCACTGATGACTTGGCATTGCCCAGGTATGTATTTGGCTGGTGTTGGTTCCGCCCACTTTTCCTAACCCTAACACAAAATTACTTAATGACCAAGTTTGTGAGCTTTGCGGTCTTTGGCATCAATAATTTGCATTGAAATAAAATAAATCTGATTGGCTGTGGCTCCACCCCTTTTCTGAATTTAAACCCCAATCACCCAATGGCCAACTGTACCAGGTACAGGTGATTAACAGTGCAAGAGGCTTGTGCCATTAACAGCGCAAGAATGGCATCAATTAAATATTCCCCTTAAAGATTAATAGGTGGATTTTGATTGGCTTTTGTAGGCTCCACCCACATTTCTGAATATTAATCTCAGTCACCCAGTGACCAACTGTGCAAAGTTTGAGAACCCTACCATTAATAGTGTAAGAATTGCTGCAGTTTACATTTTCTTAGTGAAATTTGAATTTGTCTCCGCCTACTGATGACCCGGCATTGCCCGATTATGTATTTGGCTGGTGTTGGCTGCGCCCACTTTTCCTAACCCTAACCCTAACACACAGTTACTCAATTACTCAACGACCAAGTTTGTGAGCTTTGCGGTCTTTGGCATCAATAACCTGCATTAAAATGAAACAAATCAGATTGGCTGTTTGAGGCCCCACCCCCTTATATAAATTTAACCCCCAGTCACGCAATGATCAACTGTACCAGGTTTGAGTCTTGTGCCATTAACAGTGCAAGAATGGCAGCAATGAAATATTCCCCTAAAAAATCAATAGGTAATTTTTGATTGTTTTTGTAGGCTCCACCCACTTTTCTGAATATTAATCCCAGTCACCCAGTAACCAACTGTGCAAAGTTTGAGAACCCTACCATTATTATACGGTAGAGAAGAGGAAAGCGCCGGCACTGCTGTCATATACTTTATTCCAACATCAGTAAAATCATACAGTGATGAAGATCATTGTCCATACAAAAATTGGGAAACACATACCGTTGGTGGCTGTGGGTGGTTCGGTGGGTGCGGTGGGTGCAGAGCCTTACGGCCGTTTCGCGCGATTTGCGCTTCTACGGAGGCTACAAGGAGGGTGCTATTGCAGGCTGACTTATAAGTCTTTCCTATGCCTGCATGCGGCGGTTTGCCGCTAAACGCGCCCCTCCCCTGGCCATCACGTCACGGCAAACCGCCGCACGCAGGCATAGGAAAGACTTATAAGTCAGCCTGCAATAGCACCCTCCTTGTAGCCTCCGTAGAAGCGCAAATCGCGCGAAACGGCCGTAAGGCTCTGCACCCACCGCACCCACCGAACCACCCACAGCCACCAACGGTATGTGTTTCCCAATTTTTGTATGGACAATGATATTCATCACTGTATGATTTTACTGATGTTGGAATAAAGTATATGACAGCAGTGCCGGCGCTTTCCTCTTCTCTTCCGCAAAATGATGTGACTTTGGCCTGAGCACGCTGAGGATTTAGGCCCCGTTCACACTTGCGGTTTTTTAAAAACCGGAACGGATGTCCGGACCGCACCGGATCCGGACCGGACCTGATCCATACGGTTCCTATCCGGATCCGTTCCGGATCCGGTCCGTTTGCATCCGTTTTCCGTGCGGTATGAACACGGTTGCGGTCCGGATCCGTTTGAGATAACAAGCTGTATAATAATACCTGGGGTCTGGGAGGTCGGCAGAAGCTCTGGGGTCGTTGTAGGGCCTCACCTCCTCGTTATCAGACGTATCGGACATGTTGCTGCCGGGGAGCTCCAGCGTGAGGTCGCTGCTGCTCCACTCTGTGGGCGCTGGGCCCATGTGACCCCGTCCAGGATGGCCGCTGTAGCATGGAGGAAGCATGGGAGGTGGGGTGGAGCGTCCGTTTTTTACGGCCAGTGTGTTGTGCGCTCTCCGGTTCTCATTGCTTTGTATTGGCCGGATGCAACAGTCCGGCTCCGCTCCGGATACGTCTGCCGGAGGAGCCGGACCAAAAAATAGCGCATGTTGGATCTTACGCCGGAGTCCGGATCCGGTCCGGCTCCGGTCCGGACGGAACGGACGCATGTGAATGGACGCATAGACTTTCATTGCTGTGCCGTGCGTCCGTTCCGTCCGTTCCGCATGCGGTCCGGCTCCGGCGTGGCGATTCCGGACGGCGACCGCCAATGTGAACCGGGCCTTACTCCACACATACCCCTGTATGGGACTGTACAGCTCCCCTCTCTCCCTCCTCCTCCCTGGATGCAAAACGGTTTCTGCAGTGCCAGCAATTTCTTTCTTCTCACTACTGAACCCTACCATTAACAACCATGTAAGAATGGCTGCTGTTTACATTTTCCCAGTAAAATTTGTATTTGTCTCCGCCCACTTATGACCCTGCGTTGCCCGCTTATGTATTTGGCTGGTGTTGGCTGTGCCCACTTTTCTAACCCTAACACACAATTAATCAATTACTCAATTACCAAGTTTGTAAGCTTTGCTGTGTTTGGCAACAATAATTTGCATTGGAATGAAACAAATCTGATTGCCTATTTGTGGCTCCACCCCCTTTTTGAAATTGAACCCAATGATCAACTATACCAGGTTTGAGGCTTGTGCCATTAACAGTGCAAGAATGGCAGAAATATTCCCCTTGAAAATCAACCAACTGTGCAAAGTTTGAGAACCCTACCATTAACAGTGTAAGCAAAACAAAAGTTTGCTTTCTTAACATAAAAAGAATTTGCGATAATTCAGGTTGGAGTGAGCTTGTGATGTCTCCCAGGGCTTCACTGCTGAATATATGCAAATTAAGCATTGTTACCCTTAGAAGCTAAACACACCTCCAGAACCGCTGGAATGCAATGATGTATCAACTTGTTAATTTGTACAGTGCCATAATAATCCAACATGCATACAGACTGTTTGGATTGTTTGATCCTCATCAGTGCACGACATGGATTAATTTGGCTCTATGCAGTAGGGCTTGTAACACCGAGAGGTACAGACTAACCAGCAAGCTCATGGTGACCCAGAACTAGGGATGGGACGAATCCACAATTTCTTCGAATCCGAATCCGGATCCGAATCTAAAAAGGTTCTCGAATATCTCGAACCTTTCGAATCCCGAATCTAACGAATCCTGCACATAAAAATTGTGCGATCCGTGGTATAGTTGCCCGCAGTATAGGTACCCAGGCATAGGTAGCGAGGTAAAGGTGCCTTCAGTATAGCTAGCTAGGTATGGGTGCCTTCAATATTGGTAGCTTTCAGTATAGGTAGCAAGGTATAGGGGCCTTCAGTATAGGTAGCAGGGTATATGGGCCTTCAGTATAGGTAGCAGGGTATATGGGCCTTCAGTATAGGTAGCAGGGTATATGGGCCTTCAGTATAGGTAGCAGGATATATGGGCCTTCAGTATAGGTAGCAGGGTATTTGGGCCTTCAGTATAGGTAGCAGGGTATATGGGCCTTCAGTATAGGTAGCAGGGTATATGGGCCTTCAGTATAGGTAGCAGGGTATATGGGCCTTCAGTATAGGTAGCAGGGTATATGGGCCTTCAGTATAGGTAGCAGGGTATATGGGCCTTCAGTATAGGTAGCAGGGTATATGGGCCTTCAGTATCGGTAGCAAGGTACATGTGCCTTCAGTATCGGTAGCAAGGTATAGGGGCCTTCAGTATAGGTAGCACAGTACATGTGCTTTCAGTATTGGTAGGTAACTAGGTATAGGGGCCTTCAGTATAGGTAGCAGGGTATATGTGCCTTCAGTATAGGTAGCAGGGTATATGTGCCTTCAGTATAGGTAGGTAGCTAGGTATAGGGGCCTTCAGTATAGGTAGTAAGGTACATGTGCCTTCAGTGTAGGTAGGTAGGTAGGTAAAGGGACCTTCAGTATAGGTAGCAGGGTATAGGGCCTTAAGTATAGGTAGGTATGTAGGTAGGTAGGTATAGGGGCCTTTAGGTAGGTAGGTAGGTAAAGGGACCTTCAGTATAGGTAGCAGGGTATAGGGCCTTAAGTATAGGTAAGTATGTAGGTAGGCAGGTATAGGTGCCTTTAGGTAGGTAGGTACGTATAGGGGGCCTGTAGGTAGGTAGGTAGGTAGGTATTGAGGCCTGTAGGTAGGTATAGTGGCCTTTAGGTAGGTAGGTAGGTACGTATAGGGGGCCTTTAGGTAGGTATAGGGGGCCTTTAGGTAGGTATAGGGGGCCTTTAGGTAGGTGGGTATAGCGGCCGGTAGGTAGGTAGGTAGGTAGGTATAGCAGCCTGTAGGTAGGTAAGGATAGTGGCCGGTAGGTAGGTAGGTAGGTAGGTATAGTGGCCTGTAGGTAGGTATAGTTGCCTGTAGGTAGGTAGGTATAGTGTCCGGTAGGTAGGTAGGTATAGGTGCCTTTAGGTAGGTAGGTATGTATAGGGGGCCTGTAGGTAGGTGGGTAGGTAGGTAGGTATTGAGGCCTGTAGGTAGGTATAGTGGCCAGTAGGTAGGTAGGTATAGGGGCCATTAGGTAGGTAGGTAGGTAGGTATAGGGGCCTTTAGGTAGGTATAGGGGCCTTTAGGTAGGCAGGTAGGTGCGTATAGGGGGCCTTTAGGTAGGTATAGGGGCCTGTAGGTAAGTAGGTATAGCGGCCTGTAGGTAGGTAGGTATAGCGGCCTGTAGGTAGGTAGGGATAGTGTTAGGTCGGTAGGTAGGTAGATAGAACCCCCCTCCCCCGCCAACCCCCCCACGGCCCCCTCCGTCCCCCGTGCCTCCTCCGCTCACCCCTGCATAATAATCTACTCACCTTTCCCGTGGAGCGCAGAGCGGCAGACCTCTTCGTTACTTCCCTGTTCCCTCTAGTGGCCGGACCGGCTCTTACTGATGACGTCATTGTAAGAGCCGGTCACTAGGGGGAACCAGGAAGTCGGCGAGAGGTCTGCCGCTCTGCGCTCCGTTATGGATAGGTGAGTGGATGCGGGCAGGGAAGGCGAGCGGAGGAGGCGCGGGGGGGGGGTCGGATGAGGTCGGAGGAGGACGAGTGCGACCGGCGGATGCGCGGCGAGATTCGGCGGATTCGTATAGTGGAAAATGGCGTCGGGATTCGAATCCACGAATCTCGAATATTTCCTAATATTCGAGGGATTCGTGGATTCGCCGGATTCGTCGTCCCACCCCTACCCAGAACTCATTGGAGTGTGTAAGGGACTACAATGGTCCTAAAAGCCCCCTTACTAAGATGTTAAGAAAAACAAAAGTTTGCTTTCTTAAAGAGAATCTGTATTGTTAAAATCGCACAAAAGTAAACATACCAGTGCGTTAGGGGACATCTCCTTTTACCCTCTGTCACAATTTCGCCGCTCCTCGCCGCATTAAAAGTGGTTAAAAACGGTTTTAAAAAGTTTGTTTATAAACAAACAAAATGGCCACCAAAACAGGAAGTAGGTTTATGTACAGTATGTCCACACATAGAAAATACATCCATACACAAGCAGGCTGTATACACCCTTCATTTTGAATCTCAAGAGATCATTTGTGTGTTTCTTTCCCCCTGCAGTTCTCATGCACTGAAGTTTCAGGCTGCTCGTTTCTTCCTGCAAACAGCTTTGCCTTTGTCTGTAATTCCTCAGTATGTGAAAGCCCAGCCAGCTCAGAGGACGATTTATCCAGCTTGTAAAAGATAAGAGAGCAGAGAGAAGCTGCTCTAATCTAAATAATACACAGGCAGTGTGCATAGAGAGGCCTGGAAGGGGGAGTTCATAGCAGAACCACAACACTGAAGAACTTGGCAGCCTTCCAGACACAGGCTGACAAGTCTGACAGGGGAAAGATACATTGATTTATTACAGAGACTGTGATAGTAGAACGCGCTGCAGTAAGCCAGAACACATTAGAATAGCTTTTGGAACTTGTAGGATGATAAAAAACAGGATGCAATTTTTGTTACGGAGTCTCTTTAAAACAGAAAGAATTTGCGATAATTCAGGTTGGAGTGAGCTTGAGATGTCTCCCAGTGCATCACTGCTGAATATATGCAAATTATCCATTCTACCCTTAGAAGCTAAACACATCTCCAGTGTAACAGTGTAAGAATGTCTGCAGTTTACATTTTCCAGTGAAATTTGTATTTGTCTCTTTTTGGTTATGGGAATAAAAAGTATCCTATACTTTATTCCAGGTACTGTACTATGTGTGTGCCAAATTTCATTCAAATCCGTTCAGCCATTTTTGCGTGATCGAGTAACAAACATCCAAACATCCGAACTTTCCCATTTATTATATTAGTAGGATAATCTCGTTATAGTAAACTCGGATATAGTAAACATTGGGGTAAACTAAATGTCCAGGTCCCGGCCAAGCTGCATTACAGTATAAGTACATATGGGAGTAAGGTCTGGTATAGTAAATAGCATCAAAACAGCTCTATCCTAAGTCAACAACAATCAGGATGGGAATTCAGACATAAACAGCTTCGACCTTTTGCGCAGCCTTGGTGTGCTAATCAATAGGGAATTGAGCTTCTGGAACCAAATTTTGGCTGTAGTCAAAGAACATTGCAAAAATTAAACATCTAATTCCCCCAGAGGCTCTTCCAACCCTAGTTCGCGGCTTCATCACATCATGGCTGGACTACTCCAATGCCCTTTATGAGGGCCTCACAAACAAGGACCTTCTCCGCCTGCAATTAGTGCAGAATGCTGCTGCCAGATTGCTAACAAACCAGCCTTACCACTGTCACATTACACCGATCCTTTGGTCACTGCACTGGCTACCTGTAAAATAGAGAATACTCTTCAACATTGGACTGTTGACATTCAAATTCATTCAAATCCCTGCACGATTTGGGCCCTGGATACATGAAGGACTTACTGAAGCTGCACCACACCTCTCACAACCTCAGATCAGCAGGTTTCATAAACCAGAGTGAACCTTATTACCCTTGGAGCCAGAGCTTTCTGTCATGCTGCCCCTAACCTCTGGAAACTCCTACCACACCCAGTGAAGACAGCCTCTTCCCTGGAGTTATTCAAATCCAGACCGAAAAGCCACCTGTTTAGCCTGGCATTTCTGGACTTATAGAGTTCTTCCTCTGTACCACAATTTACCAATCAACCAATTATTGGTCTGAGCCATGCTTATGCGCTTTTAGTACTACGGGAGAAAAGTGCTTTACAAATGTTATTTGTTGTTGTTGTTTGCTATTAGAGTTCAGAATATTTTTGTTTGGGGTGCGGCCTGTTAAAGAGAACCAGAGATGAAGCACCCTCATGTATTTTATTACATTATCAGTGGGAACATGACAGTAAACACCTACCCTGCTTTTAGTTTCATTGTTATCTGCTTAATTAGTCTATTAGCAACTGTGATAAGAATCCATCGACTATTCAGTCGAGGTTTGACCTGGAATCATTATAGCTGAGTCACTCTTCTCCTTTCAAGCCCAAGCCTTCCCCTTCCTGGCTTAGATCTTCTGCTTTGCATACTGAGAGCTGTGATGACTGGGAGGGGCTGCTGCTCCTGAGAGAGAAGCTCTGTGGCTGTAATATGATCCCTGTGTGCTCTGTGTGCACTAGATTCTCATAGGAATGAAACTGCAGTTATTATCAGTGACACTTCCTACAGGCAGATCATACCAAAATGAAAGCACATAGATGAAAGGCTGCATTTAGCCTAGATAGCAGCCTAGTCTCATATAGCCTAGACAGCACATCCAGAACAACTCATATAACCCGGAAGGAGAAGGGATATGAGCCGGCGGCCATATTTGATTTTTCCTGGAGCAATAATGGATAAAAAACACTAAAAAAGGCACACCAGAGCGGCGAAATTATCAGGTAGAGAATTTATTCTTTACAAGCTATCGACTGATATGTTTATTTTGTGTGAAACGTTCATCTCTGGTTCCCTTTAAGGAGCGGGGTTTAGGGTTCCAGGGCGTCTGTGCCTACATGCTCCTATGTTGTAAATCCGGCCCTGTCCCCGAAATTAGCTACAATATTTGTTGCTATCTCGGTGGGTAAATAGAGGAGGGGGATTTCCTGTATAAAACGCCCGCTAGGGGTGTTCCTACAGGCTTTCCAGAGCTGCCATTGGGCAGCTCTCTCTCCCTGGCCATGCCCCCGCCTCCCTGCACACTGGGAGAGAGATATCTCTCTCCTTCCAGCGTCGTCACCCAGAGGTCAAATAAGTGAAAGTGGGCCAGTGCGGCCCACAGGAGCTGCGGAGAGCGGCATTTTTTTGGCAGCTACCTGATCCTCTCAGCCCCCCAGATCAGGTAGCATAATTTCTTTCATTTTATGAGCACACCTCGAGCTCTCTTTTTTTTTCCACCTTACAAGTTTCCTTTAACCTCCTTGGTGGTAATCCCGAGCTAGGGTCAGGGCGGAAAACCGCAGCTCACAGCGGTAATCCCAACCTGTGGTAGCCGCCGGAGGCTGTGTGCAGAGCAATGCCCGCAGTGGGTGTTTCTACATACCTCCTGGGCGATCCCGATGTTGGCCACCATTCATCTTCCGCTCCTCTGAGGCTCTGCTTCCTCCTGGTGAGATTGATGGCTGTCGTCATGACGACAGCCGGAAATCTCACTTGAAAGTTGCAGCGCCACTCGGAGGATGGAGGGAAAACTGCAGCACTGGAGCCAGGGAGGTGAGTGATTGTGGAACTGTTGCAGATCTCCCTGGCAACATGATTTTTTCCAGGTTTAAGGGTCTGAAAGGGTGCTTTCTAAAATGGGGTCACTTGTGGGGTTCCTATACTGCCCTGGCATTTTAGGGGCCCTAAACCATGAGGAGTAGTCTAGAAATCAAATGCCTCAAAATGACCTGTAAAATCCTAAAGGTACTCATAGGACGTTGGGCCCCTTAGCGGTGCGCAAAAAAGTTTCACACATGTGGTATCGCCGTACTCAGGAGAAGTAGTATAATGTGTTTTGGGGTGTATTTTTACACATACCCATGCTGGGTGGGAGAAATATCTCTGTAAATGACCATTTTTTTATTTTTTTACACACAATTGTCCATTTACAGAGATAAATACACCCCAAAACACATTATACTACTTCTCCTGAGTACGGCGATACCACATGTGTGACCCTTTTTTGCAGCCTAGGTGCTCAGTCTAAGGGGCCCAAAGTCCTATGAGTATCTTTAGGATTTCACAGGTCATTTTGAGGCATTTGATTTCCAGACTACTCCTCACGGTTTAGGGCCCGTAAAATGCCAGGGCAGTTTAGGAACCCCACAAGTGACCACATTTTATAAAGACAACACCCCAAGGTATTCTTTTAGGAGTATGGTGAGTTCATAGAAGATTTTATTTTTTGTCACAAGTTAGCGGAAATTGATTTTTATTGTTTTTTTCACAAAGTGTCATTTTCCACTAACTAGTGACAAAAAATAAAATCTCCTATGAACTCATCATACACCTAACGGAATACCTTGGGGTATCTTCTTTCTAAAATGGGGTCGCTTGTGGGGTTCCTATACTGCCCTGGCATTTTAGGGGCCCAAAACCGTGAGGAGTAGCCTGGAAACCAAATGCCTCAAAATGACTGTTCAGGGGTATAAGCATCTGCAAATTTTGATGATAGGTGGTCTATGAGGGGCCGAATTCTGTGGAACCGGTCATAAGCAGGGTGTCCTCTTAGATGACAGGTTGTATTGACAATGAAGTGCAGGAAGCGCAGGATGTTCTCAAATTGTGACCTGGACATGGCAGCAGAGAACATGGGCATGTGATGTATTGGGTGGGTGCGTAGACCAATAAGACCGCAATACATTATTTTTTACTAGGCCCATGTTAAAGGATACCACAACCGAACGGTTGTGGTAAAATGTATTGCAGCACTGGGTAGGGTGTAATGAGCACATACCTGCCGTTCCTCCAGCCCCCCTCCATCTACCGCCATTCTTAGTTTATACATGCCGGCGTCCGGCGACTTTCCTGAACTTTACCCCGGACATACTGCGCCCTGTGTGCGCAGTATGTCCTTCCCCCTTCGCTTCTGGCCGGCGCATAGTGCGAGGCTCAGAAGCACGCTGTCCCCTTTGTGCTGCGTGTGCGCTCCATTAGGCCTCTTGCGCACTGCAAGCGATTCCGATTCCGATTTCGCTTTTTAATCGGCTTTTACATCCGATTCAGATTCAGATTTGCAGTGTGCAGGGAGCAAACTGCAAATTGGAATCAGATGTAAAAACCGATTAAAAAGCGGAATCGGAATCGCTTGCAGTGTGCAAAAGGCCTTACACCGAGCGTCACATGATTAGCATGTGACGCTCGATGTAATGAAGCGCACACGCAGCACAAAGGGGACAGCGTGCTTCTGAGTCTCGCACTATGCGTCGGCCAGAAGGGAAGGGGGAAGGACATATTGCGCACACAGGGCGCAGTATGTCCAGGGTAAAGTTCAGGTCATACTGCCCATGGGCGGAGCCTAATGCCGGCGGATGCACGCGCATCACTGCGTGCGATCCCCGGCTAATTAGTCCCTAGGCGCCGCCGCCAATTGGCGTTACGCGGTCCTGAGGGTGCCACTTTGCTGCCACCGATTGGTAGTGGGCGGTCGGCAAATGGTTAAAGAGAGCCCAAGGTGAGCTCATAGATTAAAAATAAAATGTAGGCTACCTGATCCAGGGGCTGAGCGGATCAGGTAGCTGCAAAAAACGCCACTCCCCGATGCTCCTGTGGGCCGCACTAGCCCACTTTCGTGACTGTCTGTCATTCACAGCGTGAAGGGAGGCGGAGGAGTGGCAGGGGGCGCGGCTAGGGATAAAGAGCTACCCAATGGCAGCTCTGGTAACCCTGCAGGTATCCCTCTCCACTATATTTACCTCCAAGATAGTGAGAAATATTGTCGCTAATCTCGAGGAGCTATAGCGCAGCAGTGGGGGGTTACAGAGGCATGTCATGAGGCAGAGAACATGCCTCCGAGTCCTATCTGCCCCCACCCCATGAACCTCCTCGGGTTCTAAAGAGATCCGGAACATCCCCCCCTCCCCTCGTGGACGTCAACCGACCAAGAGAGCCAAATAAACTCTTCGCTATATTTCAATAATTAAAGCACTATTTCAGTCTGTAGGTTAAGCTGCAAAGTAATGTAAAATACCCAAACACACACCATACATAACACACCCTTTTCAATAAACAAAATACCACAGAGAAGCACTAAAAAAAAGTAAGTAAATTTAATTGTTGATGCTCTGAATACTAGCATGTTCCTTGTAGTGTTGTCCGGATCATGAACGATTCGGATCTTTGATCCGAATCTATTTTGTGAGTCGAATCATCCGAATCATCAAAATGAGTGATTCGGATCGCAAAAGGGGTGGGGCCAGGAGCGGCACGCCCCCTCTTAGCGGGCAGCGGGGTCCTGGAAGCAGAGAGCAGAGATGGATCACTCTGTTGGAGGGGAGCCAGCCTTGCAGGGACAGGTAGATGAGAGAGAGGGGACATGGGTGCCACTGCCAGATATGTGTAGAGCACACATACTGGCTATAACGTGCTGCTCATTATAGGCTGTCTGTTCCGTAGTTGTGCACAGTGAACACATTGGAAGCTTTTGGCTCAGCTCAGCACAGCTCAGTAACTTTGCAGGCACTGTGATTGCTGTGCAATATGATCCTCCTGCACTCGCTCTAAACAGCTGCACTTCACTTCTGGGAATGCTTTGGGGAATGCTTTGGGGAAAAGATCTGAACTTCCCATTAGTGTTGTCCGGATCATGAACGATTCGGATCTTTGATCCGAATCTATTTTGTGAGTCGAATCATCCGAATCATCAAAATGAGTGATTCGGATCGCAAAAGGGGCGGGGCCAGGAGCGACACGCCCCCTCTCAGCGGGCAGCGGGGTCCTGGAAGCAGAGCAGAGATGGATCGCTCTGTTGGAGGGGACTCAGGGGAGCCAGCCTTGCACAGGGACAGGTAGAGGGGACATGGGTGCCACTGCCAGATATGTGTAAAGCACACATACTGGCTGCAATGTGCTGCTCATTATAGGTTGTCTCTGTACCGTAGTTGTGCACAGTGAACACATTGGAAAATTTTGGCTCAGCTCAGCACAGCTCAGTAACTTTGCAGGCACTGTGATTGCAGGGCAATATGATCCTCCTGCACTCGCTCTAAACAGCTGCACTTATCTTCTGGGAATGCTTTGGGGAATGCTTTCTTTCACTGTGCGACGTTTCCATTCAAGGTATACAGATGAACATGTAGGTGAAATATATGTAAAGCATATGATTGCAGCATGTGGGTATTGTGTGCAAACAAACATTTATGCTCTCTGCTCGTCCCTCCTCCCTTCTCTGTCCACTCCCTGCCCTCTGTCCATCTTCTCCCCTTCTCTGTGTGTCCACCCCCATCTCCTTCTCCTGCCCTGCTAGTCATTTCACCCCCCCCCCCCCAATGCTTCCCTTGTAAAATGATCCGAGATTCGGATCAAAGATCCGGATCTTTTCAATGATCCGATTCGAATCATCCGGATCATTGAAAAGATCTGAACTTCCCATCTCTAGTTCCTTGAAGTGCAAAATTCCTCTTAGTAGCCTTAATCTGTGAACGTCCTTCAATTGTGCAATCCCTCAAGTCACTGCCATACTTTTATCACACTGCACGTGATGCCCAGCTCCAGCAAGGCACTCCAAAAATTTACTAGAATCGATCAACCGATCGCCTGTCATAGAAATCCACCGATCACTACCAGTACCTGCAACAGAATACTGTGGTATGCTGCTCCCATGTCCCCACCAATCAGTGAACATCAACCAACCAAGTGAGACAAACACACTGCGTATAACATTATTTTATTTAGTAAGTAAAACTGCAAAATAAGGTAAAAGAAAATGTATATAGCTAAAATAATTTTATAAATGAAATATTACAGAGAAGCACATCAACTAAACGGTGAAATGCATTGTGGGTATGCTAATGAAGGTCTGAGCATGTTCTTTGCAGAGCAAAATCCTCTCACAGCTAGAGATGGGAAGTTCGGATCTTTTCAATGATCCGGATGATTCGAATCGGATCATTGAAGAGATCCGGATCTTTGATTCGAATCTCGGATCATTTTACTACCGGAAGCATTCGGGGGTGAAATGAACAGCAGGACAGGTCTGTGGACAGGAGAAGGGGAGGGAGTGGATACACAGAGAAGGGGAGAAGATGGACAGAGGGCAGGGAGTGGACAGGGAAGGGAGGAGGGACGAGCAGAGAGCAGAAATGTTTGCACGTAATACCCACATGCTGAAGTCATATGCTTTACATATATTTCACCTATATGTTCATCTGTACACTTTGAAAGAAAAGGTCGCACAGTGAAAGAAAGCATTCCCAGAAGATAAGTGCAGCTGTTTAGTGCCGAGTGCAGGAGGATTATATTGCCTTTCAATCACACTGTCTGCAAAGTTACCAAGCTGTGCTGAGCCAAAAGCTTCCCATGTGTTCACTGTGCACAACTACGGAACAGCCAGCCTATAATGGGCAGCACATTGCAGCCAGTATGTGTGCTCTACACATATCTGGCAGTGGCACCCATGTCCCCTCTCTCTCATCTACTTTTCCTGTCAAACTCCCTGGCAGCATACTACGGGTTAGTCCCGCCCCCTAACCCCATCAGGACCTGTTACTATAAATTTTAGCTCTGCCCACTTCCTCCTGCTTTTTTTTTCCGTCCTACCCTCAGGACTGTTACTGGTAGATAATTTTTTGTGTACTTGGAATTTTTTCTTTTTTCCTTCTTCAAATTTTGCTAGCGGTTTTTTTTTTAGCCCTTACCTGGCTGTTTTCCTGACAGCCTCCACGCTAGGCCTCCGGCGTGATGCCCCGCTTCTTTAGCCCCTAAATGGGAGCTACGCGGGAGGTGCCCCTCTTTGTGCTGGTCTTTCTGGGGCTGAAGTCGGGCGCAAGTACGCTGCAATGCGGCGGAAGTTGTGGATGGGGCAGCGGAGAGATGGTGTGCGCTCCATTGTAGAGTGCGGAAGCTCCTGTATCCGGAAGTCTGGATTAGGTCGTAAGTGTCCGGTGGCCGGCTGAGCATGCGCAGGCAGAGGGGCGCGCCTCCCGGAAACTACTTCAGCGTGTTGCGCAGTTGCAGGGCTGCTGGCGGCCGGAGAGCACACAGATCACCTGGTGGTGAGTTTCATGGAGGAAACGGAGTTACAGATGTACTTGATAAACGGAGGACTAAGCAGGTACTACTTTTTATTTATTACAGAGCTATTCTCTCCTGATCAGCTCCTGCACGGTCGTCCAGCCTCACATTAAGCAGAGTGTTATTTGCCTCAGGTGAGACGGAAATCTTTATTGTCATAACAATCTGTATGCTTGCCCGTGTTACACCATCAGATCTATATTCTCTGCTATTTTGTTTTTATATCAGAATTGCGGATCAATATGGAGAGGTCCGCTGCCCCTATAAATGACCAGCTACCAAACGATAGGTAAGGGCTCGTTTTCCTGAAATGTTCTGTTTTGGGAGGCAGGGATAAGTTCAAATACTGAACAAATCCCCTCTTTTTTTTGTGTCTTTGTGTGCATTAGCCTATCACAGCCAGAAGAAGGCACATCCAGAGATAGTCGCAAGGCATCCTCCAAATCTTCCAAATCCTCTCACAAACCAGACAATAGGGGAGAAAGTAGTGGCAGACCCCCCAAAGGACCCAGGGAATGTTGGGCATGTGGCGATCCTACTATACCGGGAAAACTTGTCTGTGCAAATTGTTTTTATACAATACCCACAGAGGAGGAAGAATATCAGGATTTACCTACTTTAATACATGACATAGTACAACAATCATTGAAGGAACATCTTCCAAGCACTTCTACAAGTACAGTAAGGGATATGATGGACGTGGAAGATTCTACTTCCATGGACGTGACAGAGTCAGAAGATGGAGTGGCGATTGTCACGTACCTTTGTGGATGGAGACCGGTATGCTGAGGACAGCAACTCCTGCGACTTGCCAACTGAGGTCCCTGAGGTTGGAACAGGAGCCAACAGTAACCAAGGGGCAGGAGCGCTTGCAGAACCGTAGCAGAGTTCAGGTTGGTTAAGCAGCGCCCCCGCAGGCTGAGTCGGGTACTGCAATGACTCAGGAACCCAGTTAAATGGATGGCAGCTGGTGACTGGAGAGCTGAGCAGATTCTTGGACAGGCAGAGTTCAGCAACAGATCAGATTCTCGTTCAAGCAGGAGGTCGGCAACAGGACGGTTTCTCAGACGGGCAGAAGTCGTTAACAGAGCGGGCAGTCGTACAAGCAGGAGGTCGGCAACAGAGTGGGCAGTCAGACAAGCAAGGATCGGCATTCAGGAGACAAACAGGCAGACTCTAGGTCAGGTCACGGGAGTACACACTCACAAACTAGCTGCAATACTACAGCACTGGAGAGTGGCACTCTCCAGACTTAAATAGGCCGTTTGGCGCCAATGCGCAGCGCGTCACGCCGTGCGCATGCGCACGCACACACGCACGCGCGCGCACACGCTAACACAATCAGGCAGAGAATATGCATAAGGCAAGCCTCCTACGCGCGCGCGCGCACAGCGCTACGCCAGCAGCTTTCGCCACCAACGGTTACGCCGCGCAACGCGGCCCGCGGTGCGCAGAACGCCAGATCTCCACGCCGGCGAACTACACCAGGAGACCTGCCAGCATCCGTTTGTGCCAGCCGCCGGTCCTGGACAGGTAACTGACCGTGACAATGCCCGCCCCTAAGGGGCAGCCTCTGGATGCCCACTGGAGCTGGTTTGGTAGGATACCTTTTATGAAAGTTCGTGATCAAACGTGGAGCATGCAAATTAGAGACTGGTTCCCAGGTATTCTCTTCTGGGTCATAGCCCTTCCATTTGACAAGATACTGTATCCGATTGCCCCTTCTTCTTGAATCTAGAATTGCCTCTACCTCGAATTCTTCTTCTCCATCAATAAGAACTGGAGGAGGTGGTTCAATACTTCGCCCAGGAAAGGGATTAGCAACTGTAGGTTTTAATAATGAAACATGGAATACAGGGTGGATTCTCATACTATCAGGAAGATTTAACTCGTAGGCGACATTGCCAATTCTTCTTTTCACAGGAAATGGTCCAATATATTTTGGTCCTAACTTGCGGGAAGGGCAGGAGAGTTTAAGGTTCACTGTGGACAACCAGACAGGGTCCCCTACTTTGAAGTCCAAGTCACCCCTTCTATGACAGTCCGCTTTCTTCTTAAAAACTTCCTGAGCTTGCACCATGACTTGTTGTAATACCTTATTGTTTTCGGACAGCGCATTAATAAGTTCATTAGCTGCAGGAACGGAGGTTTCAGAGACCAGGTCTGGTAAAATAGTGGGATGAAACCCATAGTTTGCAAAAAATGGTGACTGTTGTGTTGATGAATGAATGGTGTTATTGTAAGCAAATTCAGCCAATGGAAGTAGATTAAACCAGTCATCTTGTGAGAAAGCAGAAAAACATCTCAGATATTGTTCAAGGGTTTGATTGGTTCGTTCTGTTTGACCGTTTGATTGTGGATGGTAAGCAGATGAGAATTGAAGTTGGATATCCAGGGATTTACAAAGAGCCTTCCAGAAACGGGACGTAAATTGTGGACCTCTATCAGAAACGATGTCGGTTGGTAAGCCATGTAGACGGACAATTTCCTTAATGAAGACCTTAGCTGTCCCTTGAGCCGAAGGTGTTCCTCGCATGGCCGTAAAGTGTGACATTTTTGACAGCCGATCGACTACCACAAAAATTGTATTAAATCCTTCCGAGACAGGTAATTCCACAATAAAATCCATGGATATGGAATGCCAAGGTCTAGGAGGAACTGGTAGTGGATTCAGAAGACCCCATGGCCTGAGATTAGAACCTTTTGATCGATTGCAAACTGAGCAAGAGTTCACATAGGTTTTACACTCCTTTTTTAGATTTGGCCACCAAAAGTATCGTTGCACTAATTCCTGTGTTTTAGCAACCCCGAAATGACCTGCCAACTTATGATCGTGACACATTTTGAATACTGTAAGGCGAGATTCTTCAGGAACAAATACTTTATCTTCATGCATCCATAGACCATCTTTAAGACTAAGTGAGGATTCCATAGTTGAAGGAGGAGCAACACTGCGAATCTTATCCACTAATTCTGATTGTAACAATAAAAAATTTTGATCGGACAGGATGGTGTCAGGCAGATTTTGGGAATTCTCATCAGGAAACATCCGGGACAATGCATCTGGCTTGACGTTCTTTGATCCTGGTCTATACGTAATGTGGAATATGAACCTTGAGAAAAAAAGTGCCCACCTCGCTTGCCTGGGATTTAATCTTTTTGCTGTTTTAAGATACTCCAGGTTTCTGTGATCAGTGTATATCAGGATAGGATGGACTGCCCCTTCAAGTAGATATCTCCATTCCTCTAAGGCCTCTTTAATAGCTAACAATTCTCTATCACCCACATCATAATTCTTTTCCGCTTCTGATAGTTTTCTTGAAAAGAAGGCTACTGGGTGAAGCAATGCCTTAAGTCCCTGTCTTTGAGACAATACCGCCCCTACTGCTGATTCAGATGCGTCCACTTCAAGGATAAAGGATAAGTTTGGATCCGGGTGTCTGAGAATAGGAGCAGTTGTAAAGTGCTGTTTTAACTTCTCAAAAGCATTTTGAGCATGTTGATTCCAACAAAAACGAGTTTGTTGACGGGTAAGTTGGGTAATTGGTAGGATGATGGCAGAAAAGTTTCTTATAAATCTGCGATAGAAGTTCGCAAATCCAATAAATCTTTGTATCGCTTTCTTGTTTGTGGGAGGTGGCCATTCCAATATTGCTTGGATCTTTTGAGGGTCCATAACAAATCCTTCTTCAGAGATTATGAATCCCAAGAATTGTATCGATTTTTGTTCAAATTCACATTTCTCTGCTTTAACATAAAGCTGGTGGAGTCTTAGCCGGGTTAGTACCAGTGAAACTTGTTGGCGATGTTCTTCTATGGATGCAGAAAACACCAGAATATCATCTAGATACACGATGATAAAATTATCCAAGAAGTCCTTCAGAACATCATTAATAAAAAACTGAAATGTCGCTGGGGCATTGCATAACCCAAATGGCATCACAAGGTACTCAAAGTGCCCGAAACGTGATCTGAAGGCCGTCTTCCACTCGTCCCCCCTTCTGATCCTTACCAAATTATAGGCGCCCCTCAAATCTAATTTGGTGAAGATTCTGGCTTCTCGAAGCTTTTGAAAGAGTTCCGGTACTAGAGGTAGAGGGTAACGGTTTTTGACAGTTACTTTGTTTAACTCCCTATAATCGATGCAAGGCCGTAAGGATTTGTCTTTTTTCTGGACAAAGAAAATACCAGCTCCAGCTGGAGAGGTGGATGGACGAATAAATCCTTTCTTAAGGTTTTCTTCTATGTACAGTTTGAGGGCTTTTTGTTCAGGTTCCGAGAGAGAAAACATTCTCCCAAAGGGAACTGCTGCTCCAGGTAACAAGTCAATTGGGCAATCATAGGGCCTGTGAGGGGGTAGTTGATCTGCTTTCTTTTTATCGAACACATCGAGAAATTGATGGTAATGGGGAGGAATCATATTCCGTAACTCTGAGGTACATAATAGGGGCCCGGCCGTAACTGGTTTATCTTGGAAACATACACTGTCACAATAGATGGATGAAAAAGATACGGTACCCAGAGACCAGTCTATAGCAGGGTTATGGGCCCGTAACCATGGTAGTCCCAGAATTATCGGATAAAGTGGGGATGATACTAAATCAAATTTTAAGAGTTCTTGGTGATTGTCGAGAATAGTGGTCAAAACAGGAACAGACTCCAGGGTAACAGGCCCGGAATTAATGGAAGAGCCATCCGCCAGATGAATGTACAGTGGTTCTTTACGAGACTGGGTAGGAACACTGTGCGTTGTGGAGAAATTGATGTCCATGAAGCAACTGCAGGCTCCTGAATCAACAATAGCTGTTGTTTTAAGTAGTCTTCCTGGAAGCTGAAGAGAAATAGGAACAGTTAGATGGTGAGTATTCAGAACAGGAAGTGAGGATGATGCAGAGTCTACATGAATTTTCTTACCGGAAGGACGGACAGGACATGATCCGATGAAGTGACCGTTAGCTCCGCAGTAGAAGCAGAGTCTTTCTTGTCGTCTTCTTGTCCTCTCTTCAGTATTCAGGGCTGGGCGGATAACACCCAACTGCATGGGTTCTGGCTGATCGTTAACCGCAGCAGGTGCTGGAGGAAGCGAAGGAGTAACAGGTACCAGGAAGGGGCGAGAAGAACTGGTTAGTGATCGTTCCAACTGTCGTTCGCGGAATCTCCGATCGATTTGGATTGCCGAAAGAACTAGAGCATCAAAGGTGGCCGGTATTCCTATGCGGGCAAGCTCATCTTTGAGGGACTCTGATAGCCCTAGACGATATTGGTGTTTAAGGGCTGATTCATTCCAATCAGTATCTGATGCCCACCGGCGGAATTCAGATGTATATTCCTCTACCGGCCTTCTGCCTTGGCGAAGACTGCGGAGTGACGCTTCAGCTGTATCCCCACGCTGAGGGTCGTCATATAAGACTGCCATAGCGGTAAAGAAGGTTTCAGTAGAGGCTAGGTTTTGGTGTTTTTGTTCCATTAGACGATGAGCCCAAGACTGTGGTTCCCCTTGCAATAATGAAATGATGAATCCAACTTTGGTTTCCTCAAGTGAAAAGGTTCGGGGTTGCAGAGCGAAATATAACTGGCAGGAATGCTGAAAGGCCCGGAATTTGGTACGGTCTCCTGAGAACCGATCTGGAACAGGAACCCTAGGTTCAGGAATAGTGGCAGGAGCAGAAGCAGCTGGAACAGGAGCTGGAGGTGGCGGTGCAGCAGCAGGGGCAGGTGCTACAGGGGCAGTAATATTGGCTTCAGCTAAGGCATTGATTCGTCCTTCCAGTTGCATGTGGCCAGCTTGAAGTTCCTTAATTGCTTCAGTTAATGTAGATATCTGTTTGCATAATGTTCCCAGAACGCTTGCTGCCTCAGTGGTCTCCATGTTGTGGCTGTAGTATTTTGTCACGTACCTTTGTGGATGGAGACCGGTATGCTGAGGACAGCAACTCCTGCGACTTGCCAACTGAGGTCCCTGAGGTTGGAACAGGAGCCAACAGTAACCAAGGGGCAGGAGCGCTTGCAGAACCGTAGCAGAGTTCAGGTTGGTTAAGCAGCGCCCCCGCAGGCTGAGTCGGGTACTGCAATGACTCAGGAACCCAGTTAAATGGATGGCAGCTGGTGACTGGAGAGCTGAGCAGATTCTTGGACAGGCAGAGTTCAGCAACAGATCAGATTCTCGTTCAAGCAGGAGGTCGGCAACAGGACGGTTTCTCAGACGGGCAGAAGTCGTTAACAGAGCGGGCAGTCGTACAAGCAGGAGGTCGGCAACAGAGTGGGCAGTCAGACAAGCAAGGATCGGCATTCAGGAGACAAACAGGCAGACTCTAGGTCAGGTCACGGGAGTACACACTCACAAACTAGCTGCAATACTACAGCACTGGAGAGTGGCACTCTCCAGACTTAAATAGGCCGTTTGGCGCCAATGCGCAGCGCGTCACGCCGTGTGCATGCGCACGCACACACGCACGCGCACGCACACGCTAACACAATCAGGCAGAGAATATGCATAAGGCAAGCCTCCTACGCGCGCGCGCGCACAGCGCTACGCCAGCAGCTTTCGCCACCAACGGTTACGCCGCGCAACGCGGCCCGCGGTGCGCAGAACGCCAGATCTCCACGCCGGCGAACTACACCAGGAGACCTGCCAGCATCCGTTTGTGCCAGCCGCCGGTCCTGGACAGGTAACTGACCGTGACAGCGATAGGATTTGATTTCACACTTGTTCCTCCATTTATAAAGTCAGTTAGAGAGGCGATTGACTGGGAAGAACCAGAGGAGCCCCCGACAAAGAAACGCTATTTTCCACACCTCAAGAAAAGACCATTAGGATTCCCTATAATGGACGAGGTTAACGAGTTAGTGTCAGACGAATGGTCGAAGACGGATAAAAAGGCCCCCTTATCGAATCGATTATCAAAATTATATCCAGTACAGGGCAACTTAATCTCTCAGATGGAGACACCGCCCACGGTCGATGCAGCGGTCATGCGATTAGCAAAGCATGTGACTCTCCCATTGGAGGACTCAATCTCCTTTAGGGATCCTTTGGACAGAAAAATGGACTCAGAGTTAAGGAGGGCACATGTTAATATAGGAGCAGTGTGTAAACCGGCAATTGCCCTAACTTCGGTGTCACGTGCTATTCGGGCCTGGGCAGATAACCTGGAGGGGGCAATCCAGGCGGACGTAGACCGCAAAACCCTCCTGTCGGCCTTAGATGAGTTCCGTTTAGCCTCAGACTTTGTCGGCGAAGCAGCGTTTGACATTATCCGCTGCGCTGCCCGAGGTATTCAAAACACGGTCTCAATTAAACGGGCGCTGTGGTTAAGGCCTTGGAATGCTGACCCTAATTCCAAGGCGTCTTGGTGTAGAATTCCGTTCGACGGGTCCAACCTGTTTGGGGCAAAGATGGACACGGCAATATCGAGGGTGACAGGAGGGCGGTCTGGATTGCTCCCGCAGGATAGGAAGCAAAGGAGACCACGTTCTGGAGACAAGAGACAATTTCAATACAGGTCCAGAGACTACAGATCAACAAGGAACAATCAATCCTTTCGCAGACCATGGCAGTCCGCACAGTCAACTTTGTCAAGACTCAACAAACAGCGCAATGCGGGAGGATCAACGCAGAACGCAAAGTCTTTCTGAGATCAAGCCCGCCCTGTTGGAGCCAGTGGGTGGAAGACTCCAAAACTATTATCATCTCTGGGCGGAGAAAATAAGGGATCCATGGGTAATAGAGACTTTAAGAAGGGGTCATACGTGGAGGTTCAGCTCACAACCACCCCAGCAGCATTACGTCAGGACAGACATACCCAAGGCACAACAGAGGAAAGAAATCCTCTTCCAATACGTCGACGAACTACTTCAAAAAAAGGTGATAGTAAGGGTGAGACCAGAAGAAAGGCACAGGGGATTATATTCTCCCCTTTTCTTCGTCACCAAGAAAACAGGAGAACTGCGACCGGTGTTGGACCTGAGGTCCCTGAACGTTCATATACGCCAGGACAGCTTCAAAATGGAAACATTACAAACCATCATCCCATCCATACAGTTAAGGGACTGGTTGATATCAGTGGACCTTGCCGACGCATATCTTCATATTCCTATTCATCAGAACTTTCAAAAATATCTACGATTTTCAGTGGGAGAAGACCATTTCCAGTTCAGAGTACTGCCGTTCGGCATCTGTACGGCCCCCATAACTTTTTCAAAGGTTTTAGTGGTTGTAATAGCATTGCTCAGACAAAGAGGACTCCGAGCACATCATTATTTAGACGACATTTTACTCATAGCAGACACCAGAGAAAAACTGTTAGTTCACAGAGGGATACTACTAGACACCTTAGAATACTTCGGATGGTTGGTAAACTGGAAAAAAAGCAAACTGATGCCATCACAGACTCTAATTTTTCTGGGAGCAGAAATAGACACAGTGGGGAACGCAGTCAGGCTTCCTCAGGAGAAGATTCGGACAATTCTGCAAAGAGTGGAGGCAGCCAGAAGGGTGGACACACTCTCGGCCAAACAGTGCCTAGCAGTTCTGGGAACACTGACAGCGACAATCCCCATGGTGAGGTGGGCACGATGGAATATAAGACAGTTCCAAATACCTTTTCTGAAACAGTGGCAAGGACTGAGTTATCTCCAGACAATTCAGATACTTCCGGTGATGAAGGAACAGCTGTTGTGGTGGATGAACGAAACGAACCTACGCAATCATCACAATATCGAACCACCCCAGCCAAGGGTGATAACCACAGATGCCAGTCAGTGGGGGTGGGGAGCACACATGGACAGCAGAGCAACTCAAGGAGAATGGACCACACATACGCGAAACAGATCGGCAAACAAGATAGAACTAAGGGCGGCATTCAAGGGCCTTGCTCTTCTTCCACAAGGAGATCAAAGGAGCGAATGTTATACTGAGGATAGACAACACGACTGCTGTCGCGTACATCCAAAATCAGGGAGGAACGCACAGCAACACTCTGATGGAGGAGGTAGCCCCTATAATGGATTATGCACAACACAACTTAAAGTTACTACAAGCAATCTACATCCCGGGAGCGAACAACCAGCTGGCAGACGGATTGAGCCGCAAACGTATAGACCACAAGGAGTGGTCATTGAAACAGGAAATATTTCTACAAATATGCGACAAGTGGGGTTCCCCGACAGTGGATCTGATGGCTACGGCCGTCAACACGAAATGCCGTCTGTTCTTCTCCAGGCACAAGTGCACTCAGGCAGCTGGATGGGATGCACTGACAGTGCCATGGACATGCAGCTTGAACTATGTATTCCCACCGATTCCACTGATACATCGCTTACTAAAGAGAATCCAGAGGGAGCAGGTAGTGGTTCTCGCAGTTATACCATGCTGGCCACGGAGACCCTGGTTTCCGCTACTACAGACCCTAACAACTGCTCCTCCCATGAAATTGCCATGCACGAGGGACATGCTATACCAGGGGGAGTTCTTACATCCATGCCCGGAAATCCTCAATTTAATGGCATGGAGGCTGAAAGGGGAAAGCTGCTCTCCTTAGGTTGCTCCACGGCAGTCACTGAGACGTTACTGAAATCAAGAAGAAACTCCACGAATGTGACGTATCACAGGACTTGGAAAAAGTTCCTTGAGTTTTTGGAGGAAAGTCACCTCATTGCAGGTCAACAACATATTGGAATTCCTGCAGAAGGGTCTAGAATTAGGCCTAGCCTTAAGAACTATTAAGGGACAAATATCGGCAATATCAGCTCTGACATCAACAAGATGGGCTATACACCCCTTGGTTATACAGTTCGTTCAGGCAGTTGCAAAAATCAGACCGCCAATAAAGAACTGGTATCCGCAATGGGATCTACCCGTAGTCCTGCAAGGTCTATCCAGGGAGCCATTTGAGCCATCCGCTGATTGTGATTTACAGAACCTCACACTAAAGACTGTATTCCTCACTGCCATAACGTCAGCGAGGAGAGTAGGCGTTAAGCTGTGAAGCACCTTTTACCGTGTTCTTCCCGGATAGAGTGACATTAAGACCTATGCACGAGTTTCTTCCCAAGGTGGCAAGCTCTTTTCACCTTAACCAGGAGTGGAATCTTCCTCGATTCCTGAACTCAGATAGTGAAAAACCGGAGGCGCTCAATATCCCAGAGATTCTAAAGATGTGTATACGCAAGACCTCGCAGATACGCAAGACAAACAGGCTATTTGTAATCCCAGGTGGATACAGAGAGGGTCAAGCTGCAAGCATCAGAACAATCTCTAATTGGCTGGTGAAGGCGATCAGGGTAGCATATGGAGTTATGGGCAGGATTCCACCGGATGAACTTACAGCGCACTCGACCAGATCAATTGCTTCCTCATGGGCAGCCTTTGCCAGGGTTTCTCCGGAGACTATCTGCCGCGCAGCGAACTGGTCTTCAACGAATACTTTTATCAGACACTATAAAGTAGACCCAGGGGTTCTATCTACTGTCCAATTTGTGAGAGAAATTCTATCTTCCATATCAAGCTTAAAACAATAGCATGTAATGTTAACACTACATTGTAAATAAATGTGTTCTGCATCAAAGCAACTGTCCCTCCCTTCTGTGATTCCTGAGCTAGTTAAGTCCCCGTAGTATGCTGCCAGGGAGTTTGACAGGAAAACGGAAAATTGTATACTTACCTAATTTTCCTTTCCTGTTTAACTCCATGGCAGCATACGGAGGACCCACCCAGATTAGATAACAGTAGCTGGGAGGACTAGTAAAAAAAGCAGGAGGAAGTGGGCAGAGCTAAAATTTATAGTAACAGGTCCTGATGGGGTTAGGGGGCGGGACTAACCCGTAGTATGCTGCCATGGAGTTAAACAGGAAAGGAAAATTACCGGTAGGTAAGTATACAATTTTCCGTTGTCTCCCTGCAAGGCTGCCTCCCATACAACAGAGCGATCCCTCTCAGCTCTGTTTCCAGGACCCCGCTGCCCGCTGAGAGGGGGCGTGTCGCTCCTGGCCCCGCCCCTTTTGCGATCCGAATCACTCATTTTGATGATTCGGATGATCGACTCATAAAATAGATTCGGATCAAAGATCCGAATCGTTCATGATCCGGACAACACTACTCACAGCTTCCGCCAACAAAGACACAGGAGGAGGGGCGGAGAGCGCTGCTAGAAGCTGAGGCTAGAGGCAGTCTCTGCATTATGAGCGTGCTGACTGAAGTATGAGAGCTGATAATACAACATAACAATAAAAATATCAGTCAGTCAGTAAAGTGTATATGTCTGTGCTCTGTCAACACTCTGGAAGCCACTATGAAGAACATAGATACAAACAAAATGTTTGTATTACATCTGCTTTGTTAGATCATAACATGCTGTGCGATTGAAATGTTGATAAAATTAATTCTGGATATCAGTACTGGTAAAGCTTTTTTTTTAAATATATAGTGCTGAATCTTCCATAGCATTGTACAATGTACATACAGTAATGGGGAGCATATATACATGAGCAGTTCAACAAACAGTACAATCGGCAACTAGTAATACAAGTACAGGTATATACAATTGAAGTACGCTCAATTATTTTTAAAAGTGTCCCAGAGATGCCATAAAAGAAAGATTTGCTTCCTCCAGCCCCATATGCACCGCTGACTGAGTCCCTTGCTGTCATGGGCGTCTGCATGTTGGGCAAATTGAGGCGCCTAACCCCCAATCAATCGATTCTATAGAATCGATCAATCGCTGAAATCGACCAGTGTATGGGCCCCTTCATTGTACTAAAGGCACAAGAGCAACTAATACCTTGTTTAGTCATCTAGTTACCACTCACATTCATAAGGTCACTTTCATGAAATCACCACCTGTGAGCTGCTACGGGACACCTCCCTCTTGTGCACTTGCCATGGAGAAGTTTCTGTCCATCTCCTTCAGCATACCTCCCAACTTTTTGAGATAAGAAAGAGGGACAATTAAGCCACACCCCTGCCACACCCCTAATCAGGCCCACATACACAAATCCTAATCACACATACCATAAAGAATTTTTTGGGAAAAATATGCTGTATTAAAACCACACTTGTCCTTTCTATCCTGGTTCATTTTCCTTCAGTAACACATACAAATAAGAAATATATCAATTTAAAGGATGAGAGTAAAGTTTAGAGTCAATTGAAAACATTTTTCAGTAGAAAAATACATATCTTTACATTGATCTGTACATCATTCTTGAAAGAAAGACAAATAAGGAAGAAGGAGGGACAGTGGGACATGGGTCCCAAAGGGACTGTCCCTCGAAAAGAGGGACAGGTGGGAGCACTGTAGTAGAAATTGCTATGGCAACCATATCGTTGCTATGGGGCCCGTAGCAGTTCGTAGCCAAGGGGGGAGGGGGGGGGGGGGCGGCAGTCCTGGCTGTCTTTAATTTGCAGAAGCCCGGGCCCCCATTTCATTCCCCCTTGTCCGATCCAGCGCCTCCACCATGACCACACACACTGTTCCCACCGCTGCTCACCCTAGTTCCGGCCAGGCACCGCCGAGCGTCACTGTTGCCATGGCAACAGAACACAAGCCGGGCCACTGTGCTACAGCATAGAGATGGGAAGTTCGGGTCTTTTCAAAGATTCGGATGATTCGAATCGGATCATTGAAAAGATCCGGATCTTTCATCCGAATCTCGGATCATTTTACTAGGGAAGCATTCGGGGGTGAAATGACTAGCAGGACAGGACTTTCCCTGCGGTGGACAGAGAAGGGGAGGGGGTAAACACACAGAGAAGGGGAGAAGATTGACACAGGGCAGGGAGTGGACAAAGGAGGGACGAGCAGAGAGCAGAAATGTTTGTTTGCACACAATACCCACATGCTGCAATAATATGCTTAACATATATTTCACCTATATGTTCATCTGTATACTTTGAATGCAAACGTCGCACAGTGAAAGAAAGCATTCCCCAAAGCATTCCCAGAAGTGAAGTGCAGCTGTTTAGAGCAGTGCAGGAGGATCATATTGCCCTGCAATCACAGTGCCTGCCCTGTCCTAGCCCAGCACGCTGTCTACAAAGTTACTGAGCTGTGCCAAAAGTTTCCCATTTGTTCACTGTGCACAACAACGGAACAGACAGCCTATAATGAGCAGCACATTATAGCCAGTCTGTGTGCTCTACACATATCTGGCAGTGGCACCGATGTGCCCTCTTTGTCATGTACCATTCTACCTGTCCCTGCAAGGCTGGCTCCCCTCCAACAGAGCGACCCATCTCTGCTCTGCTTCCAGGACCCCGCTGCCCACTGAGAGGGGGGCGTGCCACTCCTGCCCCCGCCCCCTTTGCAATCTGAATCACTCATTTTGATGATTCGGATGATTCGACTCACAAAAGAGATTCGGATCATAGATCCGAATCGTTCATGATCCGGACAACACTACTACAGCAGCGACTAGCCGACTTCCGTGTTCTGCTGCAGCGCCGCCGGAACTATAGTGAAGACAGAGCGGCTGGCGAGAATCTGTGTTTCCCCGTAAGGTTTTAATTGATGAAGTCTGCGTGTGTTTGGGGGGGGGAGGGGGGGGTTAACCGATGTACTTACTGTGTGTGTGTGTGTGTGTGTTAGTGTTATGCTGGGGATGTGTGTGTGTGTGTGTACAGTGTGAGTGTGTGTGTGTGTGGGGGGGCACGAAGAGGTGCCATTTACTGTCACTGTGTGGGGTATATGTGTGTGTAACTTTTTTGAGGGGGAGGGTGAAGGGATTGAAGGGTGCTAATTTCTATATGGGGTCTGTGTAACCTATTGTGTGTGTGTGTATGTGTGTGTGTGTGGAGGGGGGGGGGTGAAGGGGTGCTATTTACTGTGTGTGTGTGGTGGGGAGTACGACACTTAATAAGATACTCTGTGGATAGGGGTGGAACTTGCTGTGTGTGTGTGTGGGGGGGGGGGAGGGCGGAGCGGGTAACTTCTGTATGTGGGGGGGGGGGTGAGAGGAGTCTAACTTTGGGGGGGGGGGTGTCTGCAGTGTGTGTGTGTGTTTGTGTGTGTGTCAGTGGCATAATTACAGAGGAGCAGCCCCTGCAGTTGATGGGGGTGGGGGCGCACCAATTTCTTCACTGACATGAAGCTTGCCAAATGTCAGACTAAGGTTACGTGCACGAGCCCCAGCCCGAGGGGCCCAGGGGCTTTTAGGTCAGTCAGTGGAGCATAAACTGGAACAAGAGTAGGCTCAGGCTGAATCCTCCAGACTGGCTGGGGATGGGCGCTAGGCTGGATGGGGATCTAGGGACAAGTAAACAGGGGCAAAGCCAGGATTTTCAAGGGGGGGATTCATGAAATGTTTCCCTGAGCCGCACACAATATAAAATAATATGGTAGGACATCATGCTGGGTGCAAGCAATCCAATTTCCATTCTGGCTGACAGGATGTGACAGTTATTTCCTAAATGTCCGATCTGCTCCTGATCGACAACGGGATCGATCAGGAGCAGTTTGGATACAGATAATGATGGGAAAAGTGAAGCATTCACACCGCAGGGCACAGGGCTGCGCTCATACCTGGCTCTGTTAAGTTCCCCAGAGCTGCTCCATGCTCTGTGCACACACTGCTGCTCCATGCTCTGTGCACACACTGCTGCTCCATGCTCTGTACACACAAACTGCTGCTACATCCCAAGTCAACTGTAGCAGGGAGGGAAAGAAAGGGGGTAGTGCTTTGAGGTGCATGATACCTGCAGATATTCTTGTGATGTATTCACTAAATTGTGTTAAGCAGAATAATGTGTGTAAAGTCTTTCCGCATGATGAGTACAGCGTGATGTAATCCCTTACATGCAATGCATTACGCTCTACTCATTGCACGGTAACATTTTATGCAGGTAATTCTGCTTCACACAGTTTAGTGAATACACTCCTTGGTTTGCACCGTGCCAGTCCCAGATAAGTACATAAAAAAGCACCAGGTAGCTATCCCACGGTGTTACGGTAACTTTAACCTTCCTGTTTCTCTACAAAATGGAAAACACAGCTTTGGGCGAAGCTCCATTCTCATGTCTCGGTGAAATCTGAAGTATAGACTTTCCAGAGTAAGTGATATGAAACTCAGCATTTCTTCTTTGCTCTAACAGATTATTTACAGCATAAAACATACTGGACCCCCCCCCCCCCAAAAAAAAAAAAATTAGCAGAACATTCCCTTCTACAATGCTACAATTAGTATACGGCCAGCAGTATGCTAAAATTACTAAACAGCCAGCAGCATGCTGACACTGACTGCGCATACTGTCGAACCAGGGAGAGCTGAGATGTGATCACTAGATATAATATATAAATACAGCAGCTATGCAGTAAAATGCAATGGCCGCTTTCAGAGCAGATAAACTGTACTTTGGGAATGTGTTATTTTATAAATGGACAACAATACCTGCACACTAAAAGCACATATGATAACTGTATGGGTAATAAAAAGTAGGAAAACACATTTTTATTGAATATTATGTCAGAGTTTAATGCCTCTTTAATGCTTAAGATTGGCAATGTCAGTTATCTAAATGGAACTACAAGTACCAGCACTTCCCCAGTAGCTGGTGTTTACTACTTTCTAGACTGTTTCTATTCTGGGGAGACATTGCAATATTCAGGGATGGGGACAATATGCAGCCATGTGACAGAAAACTCCCCGACAGTCCAGGGGAATACTTCTTCCCACACTGTCACTTCTCTCTCTCACTTCCCCTTCTAGCCATTGTCCCACCAAGTTGCTGCCACTCCCGACTGCGCTGATTGTCTCATAAGGTCATTGTGGCCAGTGTGGAATTTGATCACTAGTACACTAATATGACAAGAAATAAGCAGATAGTGTGACCGCTGTATTGTCCTTAGAACAATGGCTGACCTTACTTGATAGAACCGCACACAAAAATCTGTAGAATAAACACTTAATGGTCCTGAAGGAATTCTGAACTTTCACTGCTCACAAAATCCCTGATCTCTGATGTCTTCTCTGTGGGATGAAGGGCAGCGAGCAACCTCTTATGCCTGGTACACACCATGCCATTTCCTGTAAATAGGCAGGTCAAAACTATTATTTCTAACAGGTCCAATCTGATTTCAGATAATTTTTCTGATTGATTTTCTGGTCACTTCTTTACAAAACCAATCAGAAAGCCGATCGGAAATCAGATATGACCTGTCGGAAATAGTTGATTTAATCTGTCTGACTGGAAATTGGTGTGAACCAGGCATTATTCACGGCCTTGCTTTTAGGCTAGGTACAGACTATGCAATTTCCCATTAGATCGACCAGCTATCTGACAGGAAGTTGCATCATGTGTGACAACGACCCTAAACACTGCTCAAAATCCACATAAGCATTCCTGCAGAGGAACAAGTACAACGCTCTGAAATGGCCATCTCAGTCCGCAGACCTGAGTATAATTGAAAATCTGCTCAGCCCCCCGGATCAGGTAGCATCATTCTTTTATAATTTTATGAGCCCACTTCGAGCTCTCTTTAACTACTTGAAGACCGCCGTAACACCAGTGGGCGTGGCCGCGGCGGCAGCCCCAAGACCGCCTAACGCCAATTGGCATCAGGTCCTGGAGTCGGCTACTGAAGGAGATCGCGCGCACGGTGCGCGCGCATCTCCTTCTTGGGGGGTGGAGCTCCGCCCCGACTTCAGTCTCCTGTTAGACGGCATGATAGCTGTCTATTTACATAGTACAACACTGCAATCAGCAGCAGCGCTGTACTGGGGACAGCCGTGTGACATGGCTGTCCCCCTGGGGCACAAAAGAGCGATCGGCAGTGATAGGCTGAAGCCTATCACAGCCGATCGCTGTGATAGGCTGGATGGGGGAGGCAGCATGACAACATAAAAAGCTCTGTTGGTGGGGAGAAAAGGGGGGGGGGGGGGGAATCACTTGTGTGCTGTGTTTTGCGGCCCTGCAGCTTGGCCTTAAAGCTGCAGTGGCCATTTTAGTAAAAAATAGCCTGGTCTTTAGGGGGGTTTAGCACTGTGGTCCTGAAGTGGTTAAACTCTCTTTTTTTTTCACCTTACAAGTTTCCATTAACCTCCTTGGCGCCGGTAATCCGGGCTAGGGTCGGGGTGAAAAACCGCAGCTCAGAGCTAATCCCGACCTGTGCTCAGGGTAGCCGCCAGCGGCTGTGTGCAGAGCAATGTGCGCAGTGGGCGTTTCTCCCGGGGGATTCCGATGTCTGCCGCCATTCTTCTTCCGCTCCTCTGAGGCTCTGCTTCCTCCTGGTGAAATCGCCGGCTGTCGTCATGACTGTTTCTATGCTGGGGTGACATTGCAAAATTCAGGGATGGGGACAATATGCAGCCATGTAACAGAAAACTCCCCGAAAGTCCTAGGGAATACTTCTTCCCCCACTGTCATGACGACAGCCGACAATCTCACTTGAGAGTTGCAGCACCACCCGAAGGATGGAGGGAAAACTGCAGCTCTGGAGCCAGGGAGGTGAGTGATTGTGGAACTGCTGCAGATCTCCCTGGCAACATGATTTTTACCAGGTTTTAGGGTATGAAAGGGTGCAAAAAAATTGCACCACTTTTAGACCGTAAAATCCGCAAAGAATCATAACGTCAAGGGGGTTAAAGACCTTGCAAAACAAATTCCCACTCCCTCCAATACAGGAGTTCCCTGACATCCAGAAATACAGTGGGATACGAAAATGTGGGCAACTTTGTTTAATTATCATGATTTTCCTGTATAAATCATTGGTTGTTATGATAAAAAATGTCAGTTAAATATATCATATAGGAGACACACACAGTGATATTTGAGAAGTGAAATGAAGTTTATTGGATTTACAGAAAGTGTGCAACAATTGTTTAAATAAAATTAGGCATGCGCATAAATTTGGCACTGTTGTCATTGTATTGATTCCAAAACCTTTAGAACTATTTATTGGAACTCAAATTGGCTTGGTAAGCTCAGTGACCCCTGACCTACATACACAGGTCAATCCAATTATGAGAAAGTGTATTTTCCCTCCTCTTTCAATTTTCTCTGAAGAGAAGCAACATGGGGGTCTCAAAACAACTCTCAAATGACCTGAAGACAAAGATTGTTCATCAAACCACAGACCAGCACAAAAGACCTACAACATCATCTTTCTGCAGATGGAGTCACTGTGCATCGTTCAACCATTCGGCATACTTTACAGAAGGAGATGCTGTATGCAAGAGTGATGCAAAGGAAGCCTTTTCTCCACCCACAGCACAATCAGAGCCGCTTGAGGTATGCTAAAGCACATTTGGACAAGCCAGCTTCATTTTGGAATAAGGTGCTGCGGACTGCTGAAAGTAAAATTGAGTTATTTGGGCATAACAAGGGGCGTTATGAATGGAGGAAAAACAACACAGCATTCCAAGAAAAACACATGCTACCTACAGTAAAATATGGTGGTGGTTCCATCATGCTGTGGGGCTGTGCTGTGTTCTACACCCACAGCACAAACATAGCCACTTGAGGTGCGCTAAAGGCGTGCATCAAAAAAGGGCGCCTGGAAAAAAGGGCATGAGATATAGCCGAAATTATAATTGCTAATGTAAAAAAATATTTTTCGTTTATAGCTTATAAACGAAAATCTAGTGATAAATAGGTTCAATAAACAGAGATGAAATGACAAAATACCGTCTATAACAAAAACGAAATCGGAAATGAAACGTCAAATAGCGTCTATAACAAGAAATGTTATTTACACTTGTATGAAGCATAGTAATACTATGGTAAATTTTACAGGTATTTTACTGCAATTATACCTAACTGTAGGCTCACACAGATATCTCCCTATCCCTAACCCCTAGACCCCCCTTTGTGTAAATATACATAATTTAATTTTATATATTACAAATATTGTACTGTAACTATACCTAGCCCTACTCTCATACAGAACCCTCCCTGTACCTAACCCTAACCCCTAGACCCTAACCACCCCCCTGGTGGTGCCTAACCTTAACCAACCCCCTGGTGGTGCCTAGTTACATAGTTATTTGGGTTGAAAAAAAAGACATACGTCCATCGAGTTCAACCAGAGAACAAAGTACAACACCAGCCTGCTCCCTCACATATCCCTGTTGATCCAGAGGAAGGCGAAAAACCCTTACAAGGCCTGGTCCAATTAGCCCCAAAAGGCAAAAAATTCCTTCCCAACTCCAGATGGCAATCAGATAAAATCCCTGGATCAATATCATTAGGCATTACCTAGTAATTGTAGCCAGGGATGCTCAAATGTACCCAAATTCAATCAGAGTATAGAAATGTCCCGAACGGTTCGCCGGCGAATGGTTCCCGGCGAACTTCTGTGGTTTGCCTTCGCCTACCAAACGCGAACTTTCCCGGAAGTTCGATTCGCCCCATAATGCTCTATGGAGCAAAACTTTGACCCTCTCCATCACAGTCAGCAGCCACATTATTGCCAATCAGACTGCACTCACTGGTGGAGCCTCACCCCCCCCTTATACAAGGCAAGGTCCTTGAGCCATTTGACTCACTCATCTGCCTATACTAATTGGTTAAGGGACAGCTGCTACACACTCTGATAGGGAGATTTTAATTAGGCTCTTGTGGACTCCACCCTCCACCCTTCTGCCTACTCCCTCCTTTCTCCTACCTCCTACTGGAGGGAGGAGGGTCTCATCTGCCAGAGAATTATATTATTCAAAAGCCAGTTTACATACCATAGCTGAGAATTGAACCCAGGTCTCACTGTGTGGTGGGCAAGCACCTTAACCGCTGTACCACAACAGTACTAACTGAAGCTGGCCTAGCATTTACCATTTATGCTCAATCCAAGAGAAAAAATAGACAAGATAGCAGCGTTAGGAAGACTTGCCTAAGGTCTCCTACTGAATAGGTGCTGGCTTACTGAACAGACAGAGACGAGATTTGAACTCTGGTCTCCTGTGTCAGAGGCAGAGCCCTTAACCATTACACCATGCAGCCATTGCTTACAGATATGTAGCCAGACATGGCCTTGTATTTTGTGTTCAACAGTTGTCAAGAGAAAAATTAGACAAGATAGCAGTGTTAGGAAGACTTGCCTAAGGTCTCCTACTGAATAGGTGCTCTAGTCTATCCGAGTACATTTGAATTCGGATCCAGGTCAAATTCGGGTTCGCCGTGATCACGACCAGTAGAATTCGATTCAAATTCGAATCGTGATCGGTAACTGAATTCGGGTAATATTTGTGTTCGCGAATTCGGATGGTCTTTTTTTTTTTTTTAAAGGGAAAATCACAATTAAACAGGTGTAATTTAAAAAAAATTGATGGGGAAAACTTTTTTCTGCATTTCTTGTTTATTTTTCTTCACCGTCTTCACCTTCTTCTTTTTCTTCTTTCCATCTTTTTCTTCACGTCTACTTTTACTGTACTTTTACCATCTTCTTTCTCGTCATCAATCATTACCATCATCTTCATCATCTTCTTCTTCACTGGCATCTGGTTCTTCAAGTTCTTCTTCTTCTTCACCTAGTTCTTCTTCTTTTGATTCATCTTCACTTGGTTTTTCATCTTCTTCTTAACCTGGTTCTTCTTTGTCTTCTTCTCCTTCTTCATCATCATCTGGTTCTTCTTTATCATCATCATATAGTTCTTCTTCTTCTTCTTCTTCATTCATCTGGTTCTTCTTCTTCTTCTTCATCTTCATCATCATCTGGTTCTTCTTCACCTGGTTCTTCTTCTTCTTCATCTGGTTCTTCTACTTCTTCTTCACCTGGTTCTTCTTCTTCTTCACCTGGTTCTTCTTCTTCACCACCACCATCTTTTTTTTGTGTGTTCATATTCTTCCTCTTGCACCCAAATTAATGTTTTGTCACTTACAGAACTCAACTGTTGTAAAATTCTGTAGCAGTTGTGAAGCCCACTTTGTGTCCAAAGCACAATTGGGACAGCACAGTTTTCAACCCAGACACCTCATATATTTTTTTTTACAACACTATGTAGTTATTGTAGTGCCGTAATAACTATTGGCGCATAATTCTGTGGACCCTGGCGGTGGGAACACAGACAGCAGGAGGTTAAATACAGCAGCAGCAGCAGGAGGAGGAGGAGTGACGTGTGGCAGCAGGCAATGTAATGGGGCCATGGTACCTAGCTGCCTGACCGACCACGGCTTGTTGATGCCTGCAAAACAATACCGAAGTATGCTGTTTCCATGTCTCCGCCTATCATTGAACGTCAACCAACCAAGTGAGACAAACACACTGTTAGCTATTTTATAATGCGTAAAAGTCTATTTCACTCAGTACGTAAAACTGCAGAATAATAGAAAATATATAGCTAAAATAATTTTGTAAACAAAATATCACAGAGAAGCACTGTCAACTAAACGGAGAAATGCATTGTGGGTATGCTAATGAAGGTCTGAGCATCGCTGCTAGAAGCTGAGGCTAACCAGAGGCAGTCTCTGCTTTATGAGCATGCTGACTGAAAGGGCAAAAGAAGTGAGAAGAATATGGAGGCTGCCATGTTTGTTCCCTAACAATACCAGTTGGCTGGTAGCCCTGCTGGTCTGTTTGGCTGCAGAAGTGTCTAAATAACACCAGAAACAAGCATGCAGCTAATCTTGTCAGATCTGACAATGGCTATCATTCATAAAAGTGTGGTCGGTAAAGTAAATCCATGCGGGAAAACACCGCTGTCAGTATTTTAGACTTCTGGCTGCTCATTCATAAAAATGTTGCCAGTTGTGATAGCAGTGCGGAGATTCCCCGAACTAGGCTGGCGGTAGGCTTGCGGAAACACGGGAAGCTGCCGAGTTGATACATTTCTCCGTGTTCCGCTCTACTGCAGCTGCCTGGGAGGTCTGTGTCTCCATTAACTTAAAGAGACTCTGTAACAACAAAAACCTCCCCTGGGGGGTACTCACCTCGGGTGGGGGAAGCCTCCGGATCCTAATGAGGCTTCCCACGCCGTCCTCTGTCCCACGGGGGTCTCGCTGCAGCCCCCTGAACAGCCGGCGACAGAGCCGACTGTAGCTTCAATATTTACCTTTGCTGGCTCCAGCGGGGGCGCTGTGGCGACTTTCAGCACGGAAATAGACGGAAATACTCAATCTCCGTCGGGTCTGCTCTACTGCGCAGGCGCCGGAAACTTGCGCCTGCGCAGTAGAGCAGACCCGACGGCGATCGGGTATTTCGCCTACTTCGGAGCCGTCAGCCGTCAGAGCGCCTGCGCAGGAGCCAGGAAGGTAAATATTACAACACTTAAGTAGATACACAGAACCGGCACTGCAACTGTCAATCAACATGCACTGGGACTAAAGTAGGGTGCCTCTTAGAGGGTTAGTAACGGGTCATGCTACAAATAGCGTGCTCAGACTTGAAAACAGCAGGTCATGGTAAGCAGAATGCAAGAGGAAAGTCGGCACATGCAAATGCGTAGCAGTAAAAAAGCTTTATTCTTGCGGCTTCATGCGATTAGCATAACGACACACAGTTGATAAAAATTGTCCTACCCGTTACTCCATGTGGCTGTGGGGTGAGGTGGGAGCAGTGGGGGCCGCCTTACGACCGTTTCGCTCTCTTGAGCGTCTTCAGAGGCAATGCGCACGCCATGTTGTGGGCTCTCCGGATCCTAATGAGGCTTCCCACGCCGTCCTCTGTCCCACGGGGGTCTCGCTGCAGCCCCCTGAACAGCCGGCGACAGAGCCGACTGTAGCTTCAATATTTACCTTTGCTGGCTCCAGCGGGGGCGCTGTGGCGACTTTCAGCACGGAAATAGACGGAAATACTCAATCTCCGTCGGGTCTGCTCTACTGCGCAGGCGCCGGAAACTTGCGCCTGCGCAGTAGAGCAGACCCGACGGCGATCGGGTATTTCGCCTACTTCGGAGCCGTCAGCCGTCAGAGCGCCTGCGCAGGAGCCAGGAAGGTAAATATTACGTCACCGCTGCACGGAGGGCTGCAGCGAGACCCCTGACGGATGGAGGACGGCGTGGGAAGCCTCATTAGGATCCGGAGGCTTCCCCCACCCGAGGTGAGTACCCCCCAGGGGACGTTTTGTCGTTACAGTTCCTCTTTAACATTATCGCCACATCCAAGGGAGCGGAATTTCCCGTCCTCATACCGCTTGCGTAAATCTTTATGAATTGACATTTTGTTACATTTGTTACGATAGTCACCGCACAAGGCGTTGATTTATCGCTCTGCTCGGTAATCTCAGCTTTTCATGCGGAAAGTCTTTATGAATAAAGATCTTGCTATGTGTTCGGTAAAGTCGGCTGTTTTCAGCATTTCCGCATGCGGAAATGCTTTATGAATGATAGCCAATGTCAGAAACACCTGATCTGCTGCATGCTTGTTCAGGGGTTATGGCTAAAAGCATAAGAGGCAAAGGGTCAGCAGGGCTGCCAGGCAACTGGTATTACTTAAAAGGAAATAAACATGTCAGCTTCCATATACCTCTCTTCAGTTGTCCTTTAAGTGGGACTGTGGGAGAGCTGATAATACAACGTAACAATAAAAATATCAGTCATTAAAGTCTATATATGTTGCCAACATTTTCCATAGCATTGTACAATGTACATACAGTTAAGGTGCCCATACACTAGAACGAATATGGGCAGATTCGACCAAGAGACAAATTTGTCTGTAATCAAATCTGATTAGAGATAAATCTGTCTCTAATAGAATCTGCCCATACACTACAGGCCGATTCCCGTCCGATTTCAGCATGAAATAATCCGGGAATCGGCTGAGCCGCCGCTGTCCGCCCCGCCGCTGCCCCCAAAACGTATAAATGTATGTAAATTATGTAGCGCATTTATACATTACCTGTCCTGAAGCAGCTCGCCGGATCCATCCGTCCATCTCGCTAGGTAAGCCGCATACACGCTAGCGGCGCATAGCGTCTGACGTCAGCCGATATGCGCCTTCGTGACATCAGAGCGCCACCGGCATGTATGCGGAACCCGGCAAGATGGACGGAAACCGCGTGGAGGCTGATATTGGACAGGTAATGTATAAATGCACTACACACTGTATACATGTATACATTGCGGCGGCAGCGGCGGGGGTTTCGGCATTTCGTCGCTCGTTCGCAAATCGGCCACCGTACCGCCGCGCACCCGATCAACCAACCTCGGCCCGAAATTTTCCAGCATGCGCGATCGACCGTGCGGCCTATTTCTGTCCCGAAATTGGTTGCTTTGTCGGTCGGGCATGCACTTGGCAGCACCAATTTTCATCGAATTCGATTATAATAATCTAATTGGATGGTCGATTGGTTGGTTGGTCCCTTAATGGGGAGCATAGATACATGAGCAGTTCAACAAACTGTACAATCGGCAACTAGTGATACAAGGGGTCAGCTACATTCAGAGCTTCCATGCCCCCCCAACGCGATGCAACAACGGTTGCGTTGTCTGTCGAATGCATTTCTGCTCAGTAGCAGAAAGGCATTTAACACAGTCTAAGCAAGACAGCGACGCTGCTGGTTCAGATGCCCATCTTCATTCAGATGTGCGCTTTCGCTCTTTACCCTGAAGTGTACTGTGGAGAGGTGTGGAGAAAAGATGCACAGTAGACCTCCTGCTAATCACCAGGTGTAGTCAATAAGATGCATATAATTCTGAGTTAAGGTAAACCCAAGGGTAAACAATAGTTTTTAAATATGTACTTACCTTGGTGTTCTAGAGAGTCCTCAGACCTCTCCAAGCTATTGCTTTCATCCAGCCACCCTGCTGGATGCCCCCTTTGGAACGCCACTCCTGCGCAGCTGTGTGCCACAGCCGTTGCTGGGAGCATCCTGGGAATATGCAGTTCTGATTCTTTCCAAATAAGGACACTCTCAGCCAGTGTTGCTCATAATCGAAATTACGAGTACAACTTCCAGGCCGTTGGAGAGGGAGGATTAACTTACCCATATTGCCGTCTATAGCAGATGCAGTTAATTTGCGGGCAGCACAGTGGCGTAGTGGTTAGTGTTCTTGCCTTGCAGCGCTGGGTCCCTAGTTCAAATCCCAGCCAGGTCACCATCGGCAAGGAGTTTGTATGTTCTCCCCATGTCTGCGTGGGTTTCCTCCGGGTACTCGGGTTTCCTCCCACATTCCAAAAACAGACAGATAAGTTAATTGGCTTCCCCCTAAATTGGCCCTAGACTACAATACATACACTACACAAAATATACATAGACGTATGACTATAGTAGGGACTAGATTGTGAGCCCATCTGAGGGACAGTTAGTAACAAGACTATATACTCTGTACAGCGCTGCGTAATATGTTGGCGCATATAAATACTTAAATAAATAAATAAATTTGCGTTCCATTTCACTTCCATGCGTCCTCCTTCAACCGGAAGCATGGGAGCGATGTGGAACATGAGTGAACCCCATCAGCTATGGACAGCAACATGAGTAAGTTAAAGCGGACCCAAACCAAACTTTTTTTAATTCAAAATATTTAGTTGCACCACTCTGACACATACAAAGATAAATAAACACTCCTTCAAGCCTATGAGCATTTCAGTGCATGCTTTTCCACCCTTCTCTTTTAATAACTAGGGTTATACAGGTGGCAGCCATTAGCAATTCCTCCTTTGCTGGACACCTCCTACTTCACCAGACTGACGGATTCTGTCCCGGCAATATGAAAGGAAGGGGGGGGGGGGGGGGGGTTTCCTCCAATAAATGTAAAATTTTTTATATTTGTCATCATGCAGCAGAAAAAAAAGGCTGCTATTTATTATTATAAGTTAGAAAATAGATTTTATTTCTGAAATCTTGTTTTTTTAATTTGGGTCCACTTTAACCCCCTCTCCTGTGACCAGCAAGTTGTACACAAACAATACTACTCTCAGGTCTCAGCCACAGCTCCTGTGCACAACCCTGCGAGAGCATTATAAATGAGGGCGCGCAGAGTGTACTGCACATGCATCGGGCTCTGACTGGTCCTAGTCCTGGGCAGGAATGGGGCATACAGTGGCAACGGATGGGAGGCCAGATGAATGAAGCAGCCTGAAGGTGTCTGAAGAGTCTTTATCTTCCTCTCTTATGCCTGCACTAACATCGCTATTTAATCTGTCCCTCTCCACTGGCATCTTTCCGTCCCCACTCAAAAAGGCTGTTGTGACACCACTACTTAAAGGAGAGGTCCAAGCTAAAATCTAAATTCACTTACCTGGGACTTCCTCCAGCCCCTGGCAGCCGTCTCGTGCCCTCACAGCAGCTCTAGTGGCTCCTGGTGTCCTCCGCTGCAGAAGCCGCGCCGTGGAGAGCAGAGAAAGCCAACCTGGCGAGGTCGGCTTCTGCAGCCGAGGACACCGGGAGCCACCCGAGCTGCAGCAAGGGCACAGGATGGCTGCCAGGGGCTGGAGGAAGAACCAGGTAAGTGGATTTTGATTTTAGCTGGATGTATCCTTTAAAAATCATCTCTAGATCCTACCACACTCGCCAACTACTGCCAGTGTCACTTCTCCCTTTTGCATCCAAATTATTTGAATGCCTTATACATGCTGAATTAAGCCATTATTTATCTCAGGGGTCCCCAAATGTTTTGGGTCAAGGGCCGGGTCAACGTACTTCAGACTGCTGGGGAGCCGGAGTATACATAAAATTATGTAGAAGTTTTTGTGGGCCAGACATTGTCAGTGAAGTATACCCAGGTGACAACCTGCAGTCCAATTGGACAGTAGTGTCACCTGATGTGGAATTTGATTGGAAACCAGCGAATTACTACTTTCTGGCTTCCATGTGGATGGGTGGTGCCAGCACTGCTATTCTATATGCGGACAACCAATGTTTAAAGATGTAACTAACCGCATCTATAAGTAATACATTTTGTGTGTGGGGGGCCAGTAAAAAAGCCTCTGGGGGCCACATTCGACCTTAGTTTGAGGATTTATTTGCTAACTCCCTACTAGATCAGTTCCAGTCTGGCTTTTGCTCTAACCACTCCACAGAAACAGCCCTTACTAAAGTGGCTAATGATCTTCTCACAGCTAAATCCAAAGATCATTTTTCCATACTCATCCTTCTTGACCTGTCATCAGCATTTGACACTGTTGACCACACCTTACTCCTACAGATACTTTCAAATGTGGGCATAAAGGGTCTTGCTCTCTCATGGTTATCTTCCTACCTCTCTGGAAGGTCATTCACAGTCTCTTATTCAGATCAGATCTCTTCCCATGCTTTGTCTGTTCGGGTTCCTCAAGGCTCTGCCTTTGGCCCCCTCCTCTTTTCCATCTACATGCAAGGTCTTGGTGACTTAATCAACTCATTTGGGTTTCCTCCCTGGTAAATTTATATTAGGGATGGGATGAATCCACAATTTTTTCGAATCCGAATCCGGATCCGAATCTAAAAAGGTTCTCTAATATCTCGAACCTTTCGAATCCCGAATCTAACGAATCCTACACATACGAATTGTGCGATCCGTGGTATAGTTGCCCGCGGTATAGGTACCCAGGCATAGGTAGCGAGGTAAAGGTGCCTTCAGTATAGCTAGCTAGGTATGGGTGCCTTCAATATTGGTAGCTTTCAGTATAGGTAGCAAGGTATAGGAGCCTGCAGTATAGGTAGAAAGGTATATGGGCCTTCAGTATAGGTAGCAGGGTATATGGGCCTTCAGTATAGGTAGCAGGGTATATGGGCCTTCAGTATAGGTAGCAGGTTATATGGGCCTTCAGTATAGGTAGCAGGGTATATGGGCCTTCAGTATAGGTAGCAGGGTATATGGGCCTTCAGTATAGGTAACAGGGTATAGAGGCCTTAAGTATAGGTAGGTATGTAGGTAGGTATAGGGGCCTTTAGGTAGGTAAAGGGACCTTCAGTATAAGTAGCAGGGTATAGGGCCTTAAGTATAGGTAGGTATGTAGGTAGGTAGGTATAGGGGCCTTTAGATAGGTAGGTAGGTAGTTAAAGGGACCTTCAGTATAGGTAGCAGGGTATAGGGCCTTAAGTATAGGTAGGTATGTAGGTAGGTATAGGGGCCCTTAGGTAGGTAGGTAGTTAAAGGGACCTTCAGTATAGGTAGCAGGGTATAGGGTCTTAAGTATAGGTAGGTATGTAGGTAGGTAGGTATAGGGGCCTTTAGGTAGGTAGGTATAGGGGCCTTTAGGTAGGTAGGTAGGTATAGGGGCCTTTAGGTAGGTAGGTAGGTACGTATAGGGGGCCTTTAGGTAGGTATAGTGGCCTGTAGGTAGGTAGGTAGGTATAGTGGCCGGTAGGTAGGTAGGTATAGTGTCCTGTAGGTAGGTAGTTAAAGGGACCTTCAGTATAGGTAGCAGGGTATAGGGCCTTAAGTATAGGTAGGTATGTAGGTAGGTAGGTATAGGGGCCTTTAGGTAGGTAGGTATAGGGGCCTTTAGGTAGGTAGGCACGTATAGTGGGCCTTTAGGTAGGTAGGTAGGTATAGAGGCCTGTAGGTAGGTATAGTGGCCTTTAGGTAGGTAGGTAGGTATAGGGGCCTTTAGGTAGGTAGGTATAGGGGCCTTTAGGTAGGTAGGTAGGTACGTATAGGGGGCCTTTAGGTAGGTATAGGGGCCTGTAGGTAGGTAGGTATAGTGGCCTGTAGGTAGGTAGGTAAGTATAGTGGCCGGTAGGTAGGTAGGTAGCTAGGTAGGCCCCCCCCCCGTGCCTTCTCCGCTCACCCCCAACGGCCTCCTCCATCCCCCGTGCCTCCTACACTCACCCCCACGGCCTCCTCCGTCCCCCGTGCCTCCTCCGCTCACCCCTGCATAAGTATCTACTCACCTGTCCCGTGGAGCGCAGAGCGGCAGACCTCGTCGTTACTTCTCTGTTCCCTCTAGTGGCCGGACCGGCTTTTACTGATGACGTCATTGTAAAAGCCGTCACTAGAGGGAACCAGGAAGTCAGCGAGAGGTCTGCCGCTCTGCGCTCCGCTTTGGATAGGTGAGTTGATACAAAGTATGCGGGCGGGCAGAGGAGGCGCGGGGGGGTCGGAGGAGGTCGGAGGAGGACGAGTGCGAGCGGCGGATGCGCAGCAATGCAGCGTCGGGATTCGGCGGATTCGTAAAGTGGAAAATGGCGTCGGGATTCGAATTCACGAAGCTCGAATATTTCCCAATATTCGAGGGATTTGTGGATTCGCCGGATTCGTCGTCCCATCCCTAATTTATATACAATGTCAGGTTTGGAAGAGGCACACCTTACCGTGAAAAGTTGGGTGCATAGCCTGGATGCAAAAGCCACATCAGTCCAACATAGAAAGTCCAAGGTCGGCTAGCACAGCAGTATCACTATTCAAGGTTGTTTATTCCTTATTGCATGCACAACATGACAATTGTTCCAGTGTTCCAGTGATGTCACATGGCCCTGGCCACTGCAATGCTTGTCAGGAGATAGAGTTCCTTAACCGATGATGCGGTTATGCGGCACACAGTGGGGTAACTAAGGAGCTTGGGGCCCCAGTACGAGTTTTACATGGGGCCCCAAGCACTCTATTGATATGGAGCCCCAACACCTACCAAGGACAGCTGCAGTGTCAGAAAGATGTATTTAGAGTAAGAAAATAGCTAAGGATTATCACTATTTAATGCACATATAATGCTGGGCACACACGATGTGTTTTTTCAGTCGATTTTCCATCCGATCAATTTCCGATTCGATGCCATCTATTTCCATTCACTTCTATGAGAAATCGATCAGAAAAACAATCGAAAATTATGCTGGGTACACACCATACAATTTTCTGTTCGATTTTCCGTTCAATCGATTTTCCGATCAATTTCCGAATCGATTTCTATTCACTTCTATGAGAAATCGACCAGAAGAACGGTCGAAAATAAGATCGAACATGGCGGAAATTATCTATCGTACCATCTAACAGAAAATTGTATGGTGTGTACCTAGCATAATGCTGGGAATACATAGTCTTTTTCTCCGCACAATTCTCCGCTCGATCTATTTTGCCGCTCGATTCACCACTAGATTCTCTTATCTTCCGCTCGTTTTTCTTATCCTTTTCCATTCACCTCTATCAGGAATCGAGCGGCAAAACGATCGAACGGGAGATCGGATATGACGGAAATTATCTAACCATCTATTTGCCGCAAAAACGACCCGAGTATTCCCAGCATTAGATCGGACATATCGGAAATTATCTATTGAACCATCTATCTAACACAAAATTGTATGGCGTGTACCTAGCATAGGTGTTCATTATTAGCATAACACCAATAAAAAGCTAATGAGATGAAGGAACGATGGCCCCTCTGCACAAGGGCCCCGGTGCAGTCGCATCCTCTGCATCTCCTATTGCTACACCCCTGGAGTCACAGAAAGTCAGAGGCGGGACAAGGTCCTCAAGCACCCAAGGCTGAGACACCAAAGTGCGCCCCTCCATCCCTGCCACCCCAGCCGTCACACACTGATTGCTATTAGACTAAGAGGGCCACAGGGCCCACAACCTCCCCAACACCTTAATATCTAGTTATCTGGCTTGCAGTCACTGCTATGTATCCCCTTTTTCTTATTTCTTTCTGCTTCAAACACAATTAGGAATGACAGCTGAATGAATTGTGCGCCCCCTCCTACACTGCGCCCTGAGGCTGGAGCCTCTCCAGCCTATGCCTCGGCCCGGCCCTGCAGAAAGTATCTAGATTATTATTATTATTTAGTATTTATATAGCACCAACATCTTCCGCAGCGCTGTACAGAGAATATATTGTCTTGTCATTAACTGTCCCTCAGAGGAGCTCACAATCTAACCCCTACCATAGTCATTTGTCTATGTACTGTATGTATTGTGTAGTGTATTGATTGTAGTCTAGGGTCAATTTTAGGGGGAAGCTAATTAACTTATCTGTATGTTTTTGGGATGTGAGAGGAAACCGGAGTGTCAGGAGAAAACTCACACAGACACAGGGAGAACATACAAACTCCTTGCAGATGTTAACCTGGCTGGGATTCAAACTAGGGACCCAGTGCTGCAAGGTGAGAGCGCTAACCACTACGCCACCGTGCTGCCCGGATGGAGGCCCGCATACAGACAGGGGTACTAGGGAGCAGCCCTGCTAAAGAAAAGAAAATGCTTGCTACCTGCCTTCTGGTGCGCAGCCCCACCACAATGCAGAAAAAGGTCCTCTGTGCTTTTCTTTCTCCAAATAGAGAAAGCACCTTGGCACTCTTCTGCAAGGGGGCGGAGCTATGCACCAGAAGGGGGTGGGCACAGGGCTCTGGAGTGATTCAGAAGATAGAGACTTCTTACTAGACCTAAAGAGAACCCGAGGTGTGTTTAAAGAATGTTATCTGCATACAGAGGCTGGATCTGCCTATACAGCCCAGCCTCTGTTGCTATCCCAAACCCCACTAAGGTCCCCCTGCACTCTGCAATCCCTCATAAATCACAGCCACGGTGTGAGGCTGTGTTTACATCTGTAGTGTCAGTCTCAGCTGCTCCCCCGCCTCCTGCATAGCTCCGGTCCCTGCCCCCGTCCCTTCCCTCCAATCAGCAGGGAGGGAAGGGATGCAGGCGGGGACTGGAGTTCTGCAGGAGGCGGGGAGAGCAGCAGACTGACACTATAGAGATAAACACAGCCAGCTCTGACAAGCTGTTTGTCAGCAGCGTGGCTGTGATTTATGAGGGATTGCAGAGTGCAGGGGGACCTTAGGGGGGTTTGGGATAGCAACAGAGGCTGGGCTGTATTGGCAGATCCAGCCTCTGTATGCAGATAATATTCTTCAAACCCACCTCGGGTTCTCTTAAGGCCCGTTACAATAATGGGTGCTAGGCCTCTCCCTTCACAACCCATTCCGCCCCTGTCGCCGCCGGATCGGCAACAGGTCAGTGTGCACGGGCGTGTCACGTACCTGCGCTCGCACACGCCCGCCGCCCCCCCCCCCCCCCCCCCCCCCGGCCTGTCCTGCTGCCTGCTGTCCCAACGTCCGCCCGTGTGCCGTGCATGCACTTTAAGGCTTAAGCCAAACGCACCGACACAGGGACAAAGGAGGACGCAGGGACACAAGGGGAATATTATAGAGGATATGAGAAGCTATGCAATACAGAAGGTATTTGGAATCAGGTTGGAATGAGCATATGGAAACAGCCGCGGCTCCCAGTGGGAGAATAGCATTTCTAGTGAAAGGGCTTTTTAGTCCTTTAAGCCCCTTATGCCTGGTACAGTCGAATCAATAATTTCAGACAGGTCCAATCTGATTTCTGATCCATTTTGTAAAGAAGTGATCATAAAATCGATCAGAAATCAGATCAGACCAGTCGGCAATGATTGATTCGACCTGAAATATGACAAGAAATTACATGGTGTGTACCAGGCTCCACACACTCCTAGGAGTTCTGGGTCGCAATGAGCTTGCTGTGCAATCTGTTAGGTCCTGTTTCCAGTAGCGCGGAGACCAGGGCGAATCCCCAGAGTTCCCCCGCAGGCAAATCACGTGGGGAAACTCTGCCATAGGAAATAATGGCGCCGCCAGCCGAATCTCTTACCCTAGCGATTCGGGCGACATTGCCATCAGTTTTCGTGCAGGAGGCAGCGAATCCCATAGTTGTGCATGGGAAGGCTTCTGGGATTCGTCTGCGTACACGCAGACCAGGAAGTGCTGCCTCGCGTCTTGCGGCTAGTGGAAACATGGTTTAACCGAGATTTCAGTTTTCAAAAATGACAGTTGTCAGTGGTCTATAGGCTGCAATTATCTGTCATGAACACCAGAGGGCGCATGCATTCCATTCAAACAATAAATTCAAGCTTTTCCAAGTAATGAAAAGTCCTGCACTAACATTACTGAACTATTCTACAGGCACTCAGTTGCGTCAGATTGTTTAAAACGTTCCCAAGCCAAAGCATGAGTTCAAATTGAGTGTTGCCAACCGCCTGTAAATTTATGGGCATTCTGTAATTTTTTATGCAAATTCAGCTGCCTGTGAACTCCGTAAGGAATTTGGCAGCATCCGTCCCTGTGAGCAGGAGGGGTGACAGTACAGAGAAGGAGAAGCAGTAGGCACAGCGACGGGGAAGGGGGGACATCTCCCCCACTTCCCACACCTGGGGCTCCCCTTCTTCGCTCCCCCCTCTGGAACTAAGTCTTGTGCGGCTGGCTGCGGGCGGGGACCTTCAGCCGGCGGAAGTTCTGTGTTCCGCTGCTCTGGTCTAGACCAGACCAGACTAGCGGCAATGCAGAACTTCATCTCGCGCTGGCCGGAACGAGGCAGAGGTAAGTCCCTGCCCACACCCAGCCGCACAAGACTTAGTTTCGTAGGGGGGAGCGAAGAAGGGGGAGCCCCAGGTGAGTGAAGGGGGGAGATGTCCCCATTTCCCTGCCGCCGTGCCTACCGCTTCTCTGCACTGCCACCCCTCCTGGGGACACCTAGAGACCTGGCTACCTATTCTGGAGACACATATACACCGGCTAACTATTCAGGGGGCATCTATACACCTGGCTACCTATTCAGGGGACATCTATATGCCTGGCTGCCTATTCAGGGGACATCTATATGCCTGGCTACCTATTCAGGGGACATCTATACACCTGGCTACCTATTCAGGGGACATCTATATGCCTGGCTACCTATTCAGGGGACATCTATATGCCTGGCTACCTATTCAGGGGACATCTATACACCTGGCTACCTATTCAGGGGACATCTATATGCCTGGCTACCTATTCAGGGGACATCTATATGCCTGGCTACCTATTCAGGGGACATCTATATGCCTGGCTACCTATTCAGGGGACATCTATACACCTGGCTACCTATTCAGGGGACATCTATATGCCTGGCTACCTATTCAGGGGGCATCTATATGCCTGGCTACCTATTCAGGGGACATCTATACACCTGGCTACCTATTCAGGGGACATCTATATGCCTGGCTACCTATTCAGGGGACATCTATATGCCTGGCTACCTATTCAGGGGACATCTATACACCTGGCTACCTATTCTGGGGACACATATACACCTGGCTAACTATTCAGGGGACATCTATAAGCCTGGCTACCTATTCAGGGGACACATATACACCTGGCTACCTATTCAGGGGACATCTATAAGCCTGGCTACCTATTCAGGGGACATCTATATGCCTGGCTACCTATTCAGGGGACATCTATACCCCTGGCTAACTATTCAGGGGACATCTATAAGCCTGGCTACCTATTCAGGGGACACATATACACCTGGCTACCTATTCAGGGGACATCTATACACCTGGCTACCTATTCAGGGGACATCTATATGCCTGGCTACCTATTCAGGGGACATCTATACCCCTGGCTACCTATTCAGGGGACATCTATATGCCTGGCTACATATTCAGGGGACATCTATACACCTGGCTACCTATTCTGGGGACACATATACACCTGGCTACCTATTCAGGGGACATCTATACCCCTGGCTAGTGATGCTCGGATAATTTTCATGATCATGGAATAGCCGTGATTCACGGGCATTTTTCCACTATTCGACTGCTGAATCCGAAGCCCGTGATGGATTTTCAATCACGGTAGTCGGCCCCGAGGCAGCCGTGATTACAAATCACACTCGTGATCGCGGCAAAAAGCCGTGATTAGATAGGTCGTGATTGGCAGAAATGACGTCTCTGGGCCAATCAGAGGCCCCCCAGCCAGGCCCCAGCAACCAATCATAGGAGGGGAGGCTATGCCCTCCCCTCCTGTATATAAAGCGGCGGCCATGATGAAAAGCTCCTTCCTTGCTAGACTGTGGCACTGAGAGGATCATCTCCAGGCCACTTGTTGCTTCAGCAAGTGAGTTTTTTTGTCCAAAACATAGAGTTTTTACTCCTATGTCACGGACGGTTGCGGGGCCGCAGGCGCGTCCTGGAACCGCCCGTGAAGAAAAAGCAATCGCACTCGATTCCCTGCATCGATTGCGCTTCAAATCAGTACAATCTGGGTTGAGTGTGTAGGGACAGCTGAAGTCCTTTTCTTAGCAAAGAGAGCACCATCCTAAAGGCTGGATGGCTCTTTTGATATGCTTCAAGCTGTGCTGATGGCCCATCCATCAGGTATAAGGTGACAAGCACCATGGCAGAAGCAATCTAGTTGGGCTAAAAGCCAGACCCACTGGCTCATTCCCAGCAGGGGAGGCGACACCTCGCTGGCTGCTCCAAACTTCAAAGAGCCTTTGCCTGGGAATAACCTGAGTCTCATAGCAAATCCATAACTTCCCAGATCTGTCGTATTTCTGGGGTTCCTGAGATGGCAGCTTCGCCAAACGTGGGGGAAGTGTAGCATGAGCCCCGGTGCTGGTTCTGAGGAAGTTTCAGAACATTCTGAGGTAAGGACTGCCAGTTAGGCAGTTTGAAAGTGCCTGATGATACCACAGGGGTCCCAACCCTCATGTCTGGTATCAGGGCGCTGGGTAAATCGAGACAGACCTGAAAATGTTAATAAATCTGCCCTGACCTGTACGGTTCTGTGAGATAGAGCCCATATATGGGTAGATATGATTTCTAGCCCCAGTACAAGGGGAGGGCTCATCTCATCTTCTAAGGGGGTGTATGGCTCCCCGCCCTCACTCCCTCCTACTGAAGCAGGGGCATAAGAATGGCAGAGGACCCAAACTCAGTGTCCTCCACACTGAACCATCTTGCACTCATCAGATGCCAGCTTGAGGATATGCTGGCATCCACCTGGTCTGAACTCTGAACTCTGGACTTTGAAACCAAGAACTTTATGATTCTTCCCACAATAAGGACATCTTTCCAGGAACTAAGTATTTTTCTCCCTTCTTTTATTTTTCATACTGGCTATTACTGTTTTAATAATTGTTGATTTTAATAATTGTCTGTATATATTAATTATTTATATTGCTGTGAATAAAAGACTTCCTCCAAGTCATTCACTGTTTCGCTACCCTGTTTATCAGCACACACAGAAATGATCCCGGGTCTCTGAAGATACGCTACTGTTTGTTTGTTGTTGGCTAGACAGAATATCGTGTGTTTAACCGTTTTATCCGCAGGATTAGTCAGTCAGTTAGTGGGCCCCACGGTCCCATGATAACCGCGGTGGTGGCAGTTTACTCTGAACCAGTGGGTGAAGTGGTAATCACCCGTGTCTCACAGGCTCCCTACTGAGTTGTCTGCGGCTAATTCTTAACGGTTCCTGCGCATTGACTGCGACCAGAGTTCGCACGATCTGTGCGCTGGCACCGTTTAGAAGGCTAAGTGCGGTCAGCCACTAGGGCTCCAGTGACAGTGTTAGGCAGCGGTTGGGACCTGTGTTGTGCTGAAAGTATCTGCGATAGCGCTAGCGCTATCGAGAAACGAACTAATTCGTTGGTGTAGCTGGAAGGCAATATATTTTTTATATATACAGAGAGACTGTGTAGCCAGTACCCCTCCCCAAAAGTTTTATTTTATTTGGCGTGGAAATGTCCGGGAACTACAAGAAAATGGGCCTGGCGGACCTGCAAAATCTTTGCCAAGAGAGAGGCATTGATGTCGGCCGCAAGAAACAAGGGGACCTGGTAACGGAATTGTTTCAATGGGATACCCAGCAACTGCAGGAGCTGGATGTGTCTGCTGAGGTAGACGCTGACCCATCTGACTCAAGGCAAGGGGAACCAGAGACTGAGACTCCTGACCGTACAGAGGTTGTGCATCCTGAGGGCCCTGCATCAACAGTTACGCAGGAGAATGTCAGTGTGGACCCCAATCCCAGAGTTTCTGAAAGTACTCGCCTGGAACCGGCCAGTACTGGACTGTCCGTTTGTACTGATCCGCTAATGCAGCAGGCATTACAAAAGCTGATGGACACTGACCTGGACAAGTACCTGCAGTACATGCGTGAAGAGCGCCAAATGCGGGAGGAACGGGAGCGGCAAGCTGCTGCTGCTGCTGCTGCAGAACGCCACGCAGAGAGGGATGCCGCTGAGCGAGAACGGGAGCGCCAATCTGCAGAGGCGCGGGAGAGACGACAGCATGAGCTCAACATGGCAAAGGTTCAACAGGCCAGCCGGAGTTCACCGCCCAGCCTCCCTGCTGAAGGAGCTGCACCACCCGTAAGTGCAAAATTTAAATTTGCTAATATTGAAAAAGACACAGACATTGACTTGTTTTTGCGGTCTTTTGAAAAAGCATGCCGTCAGTATCGTCTGTCCCAAGACCAGTGGGCCAGACATCTGACACCTTTGCTGCGCTACAAAGCGCTTGATGCCTTCGCAGAATTGCCTGCGGAGAAGGATAATGATTATGCTGCTATAAAAGACGCTATCATTACTAAGTACCAGCTGACGCCAGAAGCCTATCGGAAAAAGTTCAGGGCCTGGCAGAAAAAGCCTTCGGATTCGTACCGAGATGTGGCCAGCAGCTTGCTCACCACACTCCGCCAGTGGACACTAGGCCTCACCAAAGGGTCTTATGATGTCCTGGAGGACTTGATAGTCCTGGAACAATTTCTGAACATTTGCCCTGCTGATGTACGCCAGTTTGTGCTAGAACGCAGGCCGGCTTCAGCAACTGTCGCTGCAGACCTTGCTGAGACTTTTGCAACTACCCGGGTGGCTGATACCCGCAGAACTGTCCCATCCAGCTGGAGAGGAGGTCAGCCCAATACCTCGGCAGACCCTCCTGCCCCTGTGAGCTGTCCGCCACAGAGGCCACCCAGCGCAGCTGCTGCACCCAGGCCTGCAGCGCCTGGAGAGGTCACCTGTCACTACTGCCGCCAGCCCGGACACATGAAATTCGACTGTCCGGAGCGGAGACAGACACCACCAGCACCTGGATCATCTGCATCACCTGCACCTCACCCACAGCAGAGGCAGCCCGCCAGCGAACCACAGCCTGGATCATCAGATTTTGTCCTGTTTGCCCGCGGAAAGGAAATCCGCGACCGAACCGACCAGCAGCAACTTGTTAGAGTGAACGGCAAAGTTGTCACCGGATTTCGAGACACCGGAGCTGACATCACGTTAGTTCACTCACATCTTGTGCCAAAGGAGAGCATCAGCTCCAGCCGATCCCTTGCCCTTACTGGAGTAGAGGGCACCCTTTTTCACATAGCCCACGCGACAGTGAAGCTGGATTGGGGAGTGGGAGGAATCCAAGAAAGGGTTGTTGAGGTTATGAAGGATCTCCCAGTCCCTGTGTTGCTGGGGACGGATTTGGGCAAGCTTGTGTCCTACTATGAACCTGCCACGACCGCCTTGTCGCTCACGGGAGGAGACGGACTCTCCGCCCACCACCAGGTACTTTATACACTTGGGGGAGCACCAGGGGGAGGTGGGTTGAATGTGCCCAGTCAAGGGTACCAGGTTCAATAGTGCCTGCTTCAAAGGCACCTGAGTTTGATGTACAGACTGTCTGTTGTGATGATGCTGTAACTGTACCTGAGTTTACTGTACAACCTGTCTGTAATGAAAAAATGTCTATACCTGTCAATGTCATTACTGCATGCAATGATGATTTGAGTAATGTCCGTCTGTGCCATTCTGACAGTGTACCTGTGCTAGCAGTACCGCGCAGCTGCACTGCTCAGAACCCGAGCTCAGAACAGGTGGAGGGGGTTCCGGCCTCCTCCCCCTCCTCTGACCACAGGGATGAGACCTTTCAGCCGCTGGCCTCGTGTGACATGAGCCAGTTGGCTGAAACTGACAGCGCCGTATTCTCAGCCGCACTACAAAGTGACCCAAGCCTGAAGGTGCTCAGGCAGCAAGCCGCTGAGCCCCTCGCAGACGGGGCCGCTTTCAAGGTGTACTGGGAAGGTGGGAGACTGTACAGTGAGTCTGTACAGCCCCCTACAGGTAGATCCCACGCGAATACCAAATGGCTTGTGGTCCCGAGTGCGTTCAGGGGACATGTGCTGAAATCCGCACATGGTAATCCTCTGACAGGGCACTCAGGGGTCCGCAAGACACTTGCCGGTATTCGGAAACAGTTTTATTGGCCCCGGATGAACAGGGATGTAGCAAACTACTGCAGAGCATGTGCAGTCTGTCAGGAGCTGGGAAGGTCCAGGGATCCCCGCGGGGTTCCCTTAGGTCCACAGCCACTTAGCAGGGGAACCCCGCGTGGGCTGGCTGTTGACCTAACCAACCCACTGCCCGTTGTCAGCAGTCCCGGCAGACACCACGTCCGACTGCAGTGGCGCAAACGCCCTGTCCAGAACGGTCCATGTCGGGTCAACCCTGAGGGTAGCAGACCGCGCCCGGTCCAGGGTAACCGAGCCACAGGCTCCAATAGGTTTTCCCGCCGCACCGGCAACCCGAGACCCGTCAGCCAGGTTGGCTGACACGCAGCGGGCAGCCGACCCCAGAACGCCAACGGGGAACTAGGTCAGATCTCGCAGGTTAGCGGCAACGACACACATCTTGCTGATGAATGTCTATCTGCCTTCTCCCCAGGGAGGGCTGTCACGGACGGTTGCGGGGCCGCAGGCGCGTCCTGGAACCGCCCGTGAAGAAAAAGCAATTGCACTCGATTCCCTGCATCGATTGCGCTTCAAATCGGTGCAATCTGGGTTGAGTGTGTAGGGACAGCTGAAGTCCTTTTCTTAGCAAAGAGAGCACCATCCTAAATGCTGGATGGCTCTTTTGATATGCTAATGAGCCTGAGCCTAATCTGCCCCAGAGAGTCCCTGGCTTCAAGCTGTGCTGATGGCCCATCCATCAGGTATAAGGTGACAAGCACCATGGCAGAAGCAATCTAGTTGGGCTAAAAGCCAGACCCACTGGCTCATTCCCAGCAGGGGAGGCGACACCTCGCTGGCTGCTCCAAACTTCAAAGAGCCTTTGCCTGGGAATAACCTGAGTCTCATAGCAAATCCATAACTTCCCAGATCTGTCATATTTCTGGGGTTCCTGAGATGGCAGCTTCGCCAAACGTGGGGGAAGTGTAGCATGAGCCCCGGTGCTGGTTCTGAGGAAGTTTCAGAACATTCTGAGGTAAGGACTGCCAGTTAGGCAGTTTGAAAGTGCCTGATGATACCACAGGGGTCCCACCCCTCATGTCTGGTATCAGGGCGCTGGGTAAATCGAGACAGACCTGAAAATGTTAATAAATCTGCCCTGACCTGTACGGTTCTGTGAGATAGAGCCCATATATGGGTAGATATGATTTCTAGCCCCAGTACAAGGGGAGGGCTCATCTCATCTTCTAAGGGGGTGTATGGCTCCCCGCCCTCACTCCCTCCTACTGAAGCAGGGGCATAAGAATGGCAGAGGACCCAAACTCAGTGTCCTCCACACTGAACCATCTTGCACTCATCAGATGCCAGCTTGAGGATATGCTGGCATCCACCTGGTCTGAACTCTGAACTCTGGACTTTGAAACCAAGAACTTTATGATTCTTCCCACAATAAGGACATCTTTCCAGGAACTAAGTATTTTTCTCCCTTCTTTTATTTTTCATACTGGCTATTACTGTTTTAATAATTGTTGATTTTAATAATTGTCTGTATATATTAATTATTTATATTGCTGTGAATAAAAGACTTCCTCCAAGTCATTCACTGTTTCGCTACCCTGCTTATCAGCACACACAGAAATGATCCCGGGTCTCTGAAGATACGCTACTGTTTGTTTGTTGTTGGCTAGACAGAATATCGTGTGTTTAACCGTTTTATCCGCAGGATTAGTCAGTCAGTTAGTGGGCCCCACGGTCCCATGATAACCGCGGTGGTGGCAGTTTACTCTGAACCAGTGGGTGAAGTGGTAATCACCCGTGTCTCACAGGCTCCCTTCTGAGTTGTCTGCAGCTAATTCTTAACGGTTCCTGCGCATTGACTGCGACCAGAGTTCGCACGATCTGTGCGCTGGCACCGTTTAGAAGGCTAAGTGCGGTCAGCCACTAGGGCTCCAGTGACATCCTAACAGTGCTCTTATACTGTAGTATACACTTGTATTCAGCTAGCTAACCAGTGAGTGATTACTTAACTTCCCTGGCGGTAAGCCCGAGCTGAGCTCGGGCTATGCCGCGCCGGAGGATTTCTCAGGGCCTGCTGGGGCGATTCGCCCCATTCAAAGTGCTGTGCGCGCAGCCAGCACTTTGCTAGCCGCGCGCACAGCTCGATCGCCGCCGCTCTGCGGCGATCGCCCGCACGCAGCGGCGAAAGAGGCCCCCCCCCCGCCAGAGCCCTGCGCTGCCCGGACCAATGAGTTCCGGGCAGCGCTATGGGCTGGATCGAGTGCGCATGACGTCAGGACGTCGGTTGACGTCCATGACGTCATGCCGATCGTCGCCATGGCGACAGGAGAAGCCAAACAGGGGAACGCGTTATATACGCGCTCCCCTGTTTGCTATTGATGCCGGCGACGATCGCACTAGAGGGCCACATGCGCCCTCTAGTGGTGTTTCATGTAGCTACCACTCTGGTAGCTTTACATGAAACAAAAAAAAAAATACAAAAAAAAGGATTTTTGCCCATTTTTTAAAAAAAAATTAACCGCCAAGGAGGTTAAGTTAGTTGTAGTCAGTGTAGTTCAGTGAGAGAGTGTAGTGATTGATTGCTGGGCTGGCACTGCTGTGCTTAGTGCAGTGCAGGCAGACTGACTGATTCTATCAACTACTGCTCTATTACTGACTGTATACTTGTATTTAGCTAGCCAGTGAGTGATTACTCAAGTTAGTTGTAGTCAGTGTAGCTCTATTACTGTATACTTGTTAGCTAGCTAAGCCAGCCAGCCAGCCAGCCAGTGATCAACTTCAGTTAGTTGCAGACAGTCACTGCCACTGTTGTTCAGTCACTAAGTTTATTCAGTGACATTGTACTGTTCTATTAGTGCACTGCAGACAGACCGCTGTCCACTAATTTTTGTGTTCTATATATTACTGTATCTGACACTTGTATTCAGCTCATAGCCAGTGATCAACGTTAGTTAGTTGCATTCACTGCAACTTCTCAGTCACTACGTTTAGTCAGTGACATTGTACTGTTCTATTAGTGCAGGGAGACCGCTGTCCACTAATTTTTGTGTTCTATATTTTATTGTATCCGACACTTGTATTCAGCTTATAGCCAGTGATCAACTTCAGTTAGTTGCAGTCACTGCCACTGGTCAGTCACTAAGTTTAGTCAGTGACATTGTACTGTTCTATTAGTACAGGCAGTTACTTTGCTGTGCTCATAGTGCAGTCAGACCGTGGCGCTGTCCAGTGATTTTCGTGTTCTACTACTGTATTCAGTATTTGCACTGTCTGCGCATTTGTTTGTATTTTTTTTTTTAGGTTCTTTTCTGAAAAATCAATAAAAGGCCCCTGTTATACTCCATCTGTCCCCAGGCCCACACACATATTGACTGTAAAAAGCAGCACACTTTCTCCACCTTAAAATCTTGTGCATAGTATGCAACATGTCTGGCAGGGGTCGTGGGTGTGGCAGGAGAGGGAGTGCCATTGCTTCCGCCACTTCTGGACCTGGTCCACGGCCAGGGAGAGGGCGCTCAGCTGTAGGGGGTGCAACAGAGAGGCATCTATCCACAGCACAGCCTGAGCCAAATCAGCCAACACCGGTGTCACCCATTTTCAGCACCTTGCCTCGCCGTGTGGTCTTTCAGGAGCTTGAATCACAGGCATTGATGGACATGATGACGCAGGAGCAGCCCATCATGAATTTCTCCCAGGCCTCCACTGTGAGTAGCACTCCCAGCAGCAGCAGCTAACGCCCCACGCAAGTTGTGACAGTCACCCCAGCAGCCAGTGGTCAGCAGCCCTCCCCGGACAAGAGCGTTCTGTCCCTCAGTCCGGCGTCTGGGCAAGTATTGATGGCTGCCATTGATATGATGGGGCCTGATGTGGAGGAGGAGGTTAGGCTTGGGCCAGCATCCCAAGTTTCTTTTGAGGACGATGAGGGGTCTGTGTCTGGAGATGTTAGGGTGGAAGAGGTGGTGGGGGGTTCAGGAGAAGAGATTTTTCTGAAGAAGTGGATGATTATCAGGACCATACTTATGCGCCTGATGGCCCGGAAGACAGCTCGGAGGAGAATGAGTCACTTTCACCTAGGCAATTTTATCACCAGATGTCAGGCAAGGGCAGTGGCAGGTCCAGCAGTGGGCGTGGAAGACAGGCCGTCGGCCGCTGCTTCAGCCGGCACCACCAGCAGCAGCACCACCACCACCACCATGCAACCCCCAACCAGAGGTAGAGCTGCTGCAGCCTCTGCGTGCTGTAGGGGCCCAGGGCCCTGGGTTCTTTACCTCCCCAACCTGGAATTTCTTCGCAGTGTCAACTCCCCAACCTGGAATTTCTTCGCAGCCGTCACTACACAAACAGCTGTTTGCGGTGCGTTACACAGTGAGTTTGGTCTGTCAGTGTGAAGTAGTACACTAATTACACTACCTGATTGATGTATACACATGCAAGATGTTTTAAAGCACTTTAGGCCTCCAATTTAGCATGCAATGTGATTTCTGCCCTTAAAACACTGCTGTGCGTCAAATCCAGATTTTTCCCCCGGGACTTTTGGCATGTATCCCACTCCCCCATGCAAAAACTCAGATATTAGACCCCTTGAAACATCTTTTCCATCACTTTTGTGGCCAGCATAAACGTTTCTAATTTTCAAAGCTTGCCTCCTCATTGAAGTCTATTGCGGTTCGCGAAAGTTCGCGAACCGAACTTTTTGTGGATAGTCACGTTCAAGGTTCATCTCTACACAAACACTGGTCCACATGACAGCCCAGGGGCCCCAGGTCTCTCTCACTCACTGGGGCCCCCAAACCACCATGCGACACCTAGAGGGAAGTGCGGGCAAGCCCTGGACCTCTCACCTCCAGGGAACTCACCCCACCACCTCTAAACTGAATGCCAACTGCAACAAACACAATTGCTAACTTCCAGTCAGAGCAATATCCTGCCTCTATCTGGCCAGCAGACGCTAGTCAGCCAATCAGGTGCACTGTCATACACCCTTTGCCTGCTGTACCATACCTAGCAGGGATTACATAGATTAGCATTCAGGTGGGAGGCTTCGGTTGGACGCAATCGTGAATTGCGTCGTTTACAGGGACGCCCCGTGTAGGCACATCTCCCACACGGTCCCCTCCCTAACCACTCACCTGTCAACCGCATCCTAGAAGCTGCAAAAAATAAAATTTAAAATCACAAACACTGGTCCACATGACAGCCCAGGGGCCCCAGGTCTCTCTCACTAAGTGTCGCATGGTGGTTTGGAGGCCCCAGTGAGTGAGAGAGACCTGGGGCCCCTGGGCTGTCATGTGGACCAGGGTTTGTGATTTTAAATTTATTTTTTGCAGCTTTAAAAACGGGCTAGGTCTGTCACAGCACATTCGCGCCCGCCGTGCGCGTTAATGCACCTGTCCGCAGCGCCCACACGCCTGCCGCTTCTGGCCCCGTCCTCCCCTGCAAGCATTCAGTGTCTCTGCATCCCTGCACATGCGCAGTGCAAAAAAAGCACTGACACATGGACAAAGCAGGTCGCAGGGACACTTGCAAATTAAATATAGAGATTCCTTGAAAAAGATTTATACAAAGATGCTGGCTGGCCTCCCTGCTCGCTGTACGCTTTTTTTTGACAGTTGGATGGAGCAACTGCTGTTCAGGAAATGCTGTTAAAAACAAAGAAAACCCTGAGTACCCCCCATGAGAAGATGGGCTAGTCCAAAATCTGTCTGTAATGTCAGATTTCTACTACTTACTGTAAGTGACAGCAACATATGAGAAAAGTAATTTATGGCTCATTTTACTCCAGAAGAAACGTACTTCTTATTTGTATATGTTTACATGTATTTTAAATTTTAAGATTTTCGCGACAGAGGTCCTATTATCCAATGTGGGGGTTCACTTATGGTGGCAATAACAATGGGGGACACCTGGAACTTTTCAGTTCTATAATATATGATTAGGTGGCCTCTTCTCATTTTTTATGGAGGGACTGCTGCACTTAGGATGAGCATACATGTATCACTTTTTTATGGTAGATTCAATGTGATCACGAGGAGACCCCACAACGCATGCCTGCTCCCCCCATTTTTAATTGTTTCATGGACTAAGATATCCTTTAAAAGGCATTTTATGCAGCGGAGTAGTAATAGGGGTTGCTGAGGTTGTGACAGCATCGGAACTCCGCCTTAACCATAGTTTTAGCTCTTTATTGATCCTGTGCTGGTAATAATCATGTCTATAGATGCGTTAAATAGTAGTAATCATTAACAAACTGTTTTCCATCCTCTTCTTGCACCTCTGATACTGTGGTTGTCCATAGTAGTTCTTGGTGCTCCGTATCATTTGTTATGTATAGAGTGCTGGGGAGGTGAGGGAGGGGGGGGGGGGGGGGGGGCAATGTAAAATTTGCACCAGGGCCCATAGCTCCTTAGCTACACCACTGATTTTATGGATAAGATGTAAAAATATCACCTAGGAGAAAGCTTGGAGAAAAAAATGAATTGGATATGTGGCAGAACTAATCACTACCATCATCAGTCCTATATCGCTAGCTGTAGTGACTCAGGAGGGATGGCACAAGTTACAACATAGGCTTTAGTCTCATTCTGCAAACAATTTGGACTCGAGTTCAATTTTATTTCTCACTGCCTAAAATATCCAAGGAGCTATCGTCGGCTATGTTCTGGGTGAGTACTGGTGCTTCATTTTCAAGAATTAAATTTGCAAGAAACACTGTAGCTTCCTTACAGCTCCTAGGGGTCTGTCATGTGCAAGAACACCTATGTGGCTGCATACTGGCTGTGAACAGGAAAGAGTGGATGTGACACAATGCTGGAAACATATAATGTACTGTATACTGCTTACTGTGCACTACTCTGCATATATAGACTGGAATACATAAAGGCTACCTATTTGTAAGGGGGGCAGGAGATAAGGACACAGAAGAGCAGCTGGTATGCAGAGGAGTGGAGGTGGAGACAAAGGGTGAGTACTGGAAAGGAGGTGAGATGAGGGGGAGGGGGTACAGGGGAGCAGTAGATGTAGCAGAGATAGGAGGTGAGTACAGCAGAGCAGGTACGATACCTAGAGGAATGGAGAAGTGACATAAAGAACTTCCAGAAACTCACTATCTACCAATCACTACAGAGGGAGTACACAATGGATCCATATCTGGACTCTGGAGAGGCTACACCACCACAAAGACAGACAGACCCTGAGCCTGTACCGTCTGAGTGCCCACAGCCTGGAGATAGAGACAGGGTGGCACAGACAGACATGGAAGCTCCGGGAGGAGAGACTGTGCAGACAATGTGACCAGAGGGTCTTGGAGGATGAGGTCCACTTCCTGCTACACTGCAGTGCAGCAAATACGCACCTGTGAGGACTGTCCACCTCCAGAGACTCTCTGACCACATCCAGGATTTTACCTCCACAGATGAGGAGAGGAAACTCTACATCCTACTGGGGAAGGAGGAAACAACTGTGCAAATAGCTGCCCGATATGTCACAGCCTGCCACCAACTGAGAGGAACATGATACCACATGGACTGTACACCCCCAATACCCCCTAATGGACTGTATATCCCAGCCCCGCATATTGTCCCTTACATCCTCCACACCCTAAGGACTATATACCCCAACCCCCTATACCCTTGCCTTATTCCCACAACCCCCTCCCCATGTTAATGCTTTGTTATGCTTTGGCAATGCTAAATGTATGTGGTCCTGCTAATAAAGCTTTTTTTGGATTTGGATTTGGACTGGGGGAGACTATACTGAAGGAGGGATGGCAGAAACAGAGTGAGTTCAGTGAGGGGGCAAGCAGGGGCAAACCCAATATTTTTAAGGGGGGGGGGGGGGATTCCTGAAAGGTCTTTCTCAGCCATGCACAATATAATGTTATGGTAGTAGGACATTAGAGTATGACTATGGTAGGGATTAGATTGTGACATGACTATAATGCTGGGCATACACGGGTCGTTTTTCCCTTATCTATCGAGCCTCTGATGGCTCGATTGATAATATCCGATAGGTCCGATGACCCGCCGGATCGATTCCCTGCTCGATCCCCGCCGGCAGACAATAGTGGGTAATCGAGCGGAAGATAAGGAAGCGCCCGCGGGGATGAGCGGGAATCGATCCAGGCGGCTGCGGGGGCGCACAGGGACGCGGCGGGAGTCGATCTGGGCGGCTAATCGAGCCGCCGGGTCCACCCATGTATGCACAGCATAACTCTGTAAAGTGCTGCAGAAGATGTTAGTGCTATATACAGTAAATACATAATAATATTAATAATAATATGGTAGCATATTAGACTATGACTATGGTAGGATTAGTTTGTGAGATCCTCTGAGGACAGTCAGGGCCCATTCACAGCTGAAAGAGGCAAAACAGTTAGCGCTACTGTTTTGCACGGGTGATTTTACAATTAGCACGGTAAAATCACTGTACACTCTCGCGATTCAGAGCGATCGTGATCATTGCTTTTATAATCACTGTTTTGCGATCTTTCAAAAATCGCGAGAAAATGCTGCAGGCAACAGGTTTTGCGATTGACGTTAATCGCGAAACGCCCGTGAATGGCGGCAATTGAGGCAGTGAGATCACTGAGATGACTATGTACTCTGTTAGGTGCTGCGGAAGGTGTCAGTGCTATATAAATACATCATCTTTAGAATGATACAATGTTGAATTTGTATTTTTTTAGGGAGGAGAAGGTTGGGAGAGAGATGATGAGACAGAGACAGGAGTGTGGAAGAAAGAGAAGAGAATGGGGGACAGGTAGAGAGAGGAAAGTGAGAGGCAGTAGTATAGAGGAAGAGACATGAGTAAGTGTCAGTGGGGAAGAAAAGAGTGGGGGGGAAGAATGAGAGAGGAGAGGGAAAGAATGAGACAGGAATGGGGGTGTCAGAGAGGTGGAGAATGTGGGTGAGTACTGGAAAGGGTGTGATGGAGGGGGGGGGGGTACAAGAGAGCACAGGCGAGGAGGTGAGTATACTAGAGCAAGTGGAGGGTTATTACAGGAAAGATAGCAGAGACAGTGTGAGTTCAGGAGAGGAGGGGAGATGGGTAGGGTGAGTACAAGAGAGATGATAGGGACAGGCAGAGGGTGCAGAGGGGTGATTTAGACGGGGATGTCTGCAGTTCTTCTTGCTACAGTGAGTTCTATTGACTCAGTAATAACAGTTCTCAAAAAGAAAAAGTCCCGCCATGTTTATTCACTTCATCCACAGGTCACTAGATATACGTCCTCTGGGACTTCATCTAAGCCACAGGTCAGTAGATCTACTGACCTGTATTGAAGCAGTGCTGTGCAGGATTGGGCTTGCTCCTGTGCACATTTCTGGCACTATCTGATGCAGGACTAATTGGTGAATGGGAATATAAGTTTCCTGAGCTAATGAGATTGATTTTAACTATTAAAAATAAGCAGTGAGAATAGCCAAACAAAATGTGTGTTATCTACAGTAGCACTTTTTATTTTTAAACTGGAATTGTAAAACTGAGAAATGCATGTTTTTTCTATTTTTTTCTTTGTTTTCCCATTAAAATTCATAGAAAACAAAATTGTTTGAGGGAAAAAATGGCACACAATGAAAGCCTAGGTTGTCTTGAAAAAAACAATATATATTTCATTTCTGTGTCATAAGTAGGGATAAAGTTATTTCTGATTAAATATGAACATAGCTAAACTGTCAAAACTGCTCTGGTCAATAAGTTGAAAACAAGGTCTGGATGCGAAGTGGTTATGGTAGATTCTGAAGCAGAAGCTGAAACTATTGTTTCATTGTGGCAACAGTATTTCTCTTACACACCAAATAAACTGTAAAATACCACATGTTGAATCACATTTCAGGGGTCCTCAGATTGTGGCCTCAAAACCGATGGTGGGCTGTAGGCATGTGTGCAGAGTGCCGACCATGATTGTGATTTCCCTGTTTGGCTTAACTATGTGTTCTAAAGAGTTTTTAAATAACTTATACATTCTGTAAATTAAAACAATGAAAAGGCTATTAGCACTTTTCTTAACTGCAATTCAATATTAGTTCTTAGGTGCCCGATGCGGTAAAGTCCGCTAGTTGCCATGCGCAGGGAGCACACTGCAATTTTTGCCGTTACTAGCGCAGGGGGAGCGCCAGCCGTTAACTCTTAGTGGCAAGCATGCATTGCTATGGTAATGCACGTTATGTCGCATGTTACCAAAGCAATAGTCAAGATAACGCGCATGGTGCTAAGGCCCGTTCACATTTCTTGAATTCCGCTGTGCAATTGTTCAATGGTTCCTCACACTGCAACAGTCTTTGACCACTCCCTGACCGCCCATAGGCCACTCCCTGACACACCCTTCACCCTCATCCCCCCCCCCCCCCCCCCCCCACACACACACACACACAGCACCAGCGGGTGTATTCCAATCGTGTATCTGCCAAAACTTATCATTGTGCTTTAAAGTAAACCTGTACTGCGAAAAACCTCCCCTTGGGGGTACTCACCTGAGTGGGGGAAGCCCCCGGATCCTATTGAGGCTTCCCCCGTCCTCCACGGTCCCACAGCGGCGGAGGTTAAGCTTCCCGAACAGCGGGGATGTAAATATTTACCTCCAGGGCTCCAGCGCAGGCGCAGTATCGGCTCTGCGCCTCGGAGATAGGTGGAAATAGCCGATCGCTGTCGGGCCGCTCTACTGCGCAGGCGCAAGTCTCCTGCGCCTGCGCAGTCGAGTGGACCCGACGTAGATCGGCTATTTTCACATATCTCCGTGCGGAAAGCTGCAACAGTGCCCCCGCTGGAGTAAGGAAAGGTAAATAAATCAGCGCTTATCAGCGCTTGTCAAGATTGTCAATGGAGGATTCCGGGACACTTCGGGGGAGTCAGCCCTGGACTGCCTGCAGCTACAGGGGAGGGGGAAGCCATATTGGGATCCTGAGGCTTCCCCCTCCTGAGGTGAGTACCCCCAGGGGAACTTTTTTTTGTTACAGGGTCTCTTTAAGATAGTGCGTTTTGGAAGAAGTAGTTAAAAAGGAACTGTAGTGGAAATGACATACTTAATACATTTGCGTATTTTTTCCAATATTCATTTATAGCTTATTTAGTCAGTGTTTGCCCATTGTAAAATCTTTCCTCTCCTTGATTTATATTCTGAAATGTATCACTGGTGGAGACATCTTTAGTTCTGCCAGGTGATCTGTACGGAATGTTCGTTGCTGAGAGTTCTATGCACAGAGGGAGATGTTGCTTGCTTGGCAGTTGGAAAAAGCCGTTATTTCCCACAATGCAACAAGGTTCACAGAAAGCAAACTGTCAGGACGAAGGTCATGACTTCACACTATGAGAGGGGTTTCCCCAAAATTTCAAAGGTCGCAGCACACGTTACCGCTACAGTGAGTATACCTCACTTCCTGGTTAACTGCAAATGACACACTGCAGCTCTTGCATCACCACCACAGAACCCGCATTACCACGCTGCACCGCAACCAATGTGATAGCCCCGACGGGATGCTGCAATTTTGTGCAACGCAAAGGAACAGACCATAAGTGTAAAATAGCCCTTAGGGTTAACGGCCATTGCTCCCCCTACACTAGTAACAGTAAAATTGCTGTGCACTCCCTGAACACAGCAACTTTATCTGACTTTACTATATCAGGCCCTATAATTAATAAATGGACTAGGTATTCTTCAGCTTTTGAGACCTGTTAGGAGAGCCCTATCCTCCTAATGTTTACTGTTTTTGAAACAATATTTGTGCTGCTTGGAACTCTGCATTACATTTGTTAGTTGTATCCATGTTCCCCTTGTCGTCTTATTGTGCTTTGTAAAGCGCTGCGGAATATGTTGGCTCTATATAAATAAATAATAATGATAATAATAATAATGCAGTGGCGTAGCTAGAGGTCATGGGGCCCCATAGCAAATCTTTCATGGGGCCCTCAGATGTAGGCACCCTTAAGCAATGCAGAGGTGTATCTAGGGGGGTGCAGGCATGGCTCATGCCATGGGCGCCGCAGCACCATGGGCGCCATACCTACACCTGTGCTGCGCCACCATGCCTGCCCCCAAGCCTCCCCATCACTCAGACCTCAGATCAGATTAATTCTGTTATTTGGGGAACATGGCTACAATTTATGGATGTTGGGTGCACTTTGCTTAGTGTTAGAATAGAGGAAAGAGAGGAAATAAGAAGAGACAAGTAACTGCAGCAATATCCCAAGCCTAAAAACACAGGCAACCATACAAATGTATGTGAGAAAAGAGGCTGTTCTTAGAGAGGAGGGCACAATTTCAATGTTTGCCATAGGCTCTATATTACGCAGATACACCTCTGAAGCAATGCGACCTGCTCCTACCCCTATGGATATGAGTTATTTGGGCAATTGAAATTCTTGTGCAGTCAACACTGCACACAGTTCATGGGCACTGAGACACAATTTTAGGGTGGAGGAACAAGAAAGTTAATGGTGAATACATTAAGTACCACTTGAGCCCCCTCTGCTCCAGGGCCCCATAGCAGCTGCTATGACTACTATGGCTATTGCTACGCTATTGCCTGGACCTCTGGACCGCAGACGTTTGATACACACAGCTCTTGATAGTAATGTCACAGGACCCGGCCTCACTCCCATCTTTTCTTGATATGTTATCATAGTTTAACTCTAGAATTGTATTCACTGTTTCTGTCTCCTTGTCAAGTTTTGATAAATAAATGCTTTGGACAATATCTACAGTGTGCTTATCTCGTTCTATGATATACTCACTTTCTGTGGTTTTACATTATTTATACACTTACCTTGTTCAGCATTCCAGGAGACGTTTCTTAGGGTAGTAATAATAACCACAGCTGAGTAGCAGTCCTTAATCTGGACTGTAAGCTCTTCTCCATACACCTGGCCATACACTTGGATGGGGGGCACAAATCATCACAAAGCGGGTCACAGATGGGTCCTGGAGCCGATCCATGTGTATCTAGCAGGATGACAGCATCATCTGAAAATTTATTTTGACAGCTATGAATGATAAATATGCAGATATTTTTGTTTGAGTGATGCAACAGTATGCCTGTTCATAGTGTGACTACCTAGTAAAATGGTTGGAGGACAGCATCTGCTCAGATGATGATTCTGAGATCTGCTGTGACACTTGGTGAGGAGTGTGCTTTTGGGGGGTACCTTTAATCAGAGCCGGGACAAGGTCCTCCAGCACCCAAGGCTGAGACACCAAAGTGCGCCCCTCCATCCCTGCCACCCAGCCTTCACACACTGATTGCTATTAGACTAAGAGGCGCCACAGGGCCCACAACCTCCCCAACACCTTAATATCTAGTTATCTGGCTTGCAATCACTGCCATGTATCCCCTTTTCTTATTTATTTCTGCTTCAAACACAATTAGGAATGACAGCTGAATGAATTCTGCGCCCCCTCCTACACTGCGCCCTGAGGCTGGAGCCTCTCCAGCCTATGCCTCGGCCCGGCCCTGCCTTTAATTCAAATGAAAAGATCCTCCTTCTCATAAAAGCATATACCCAAGAATTTATTTCAATGGACATTGCTGTAAATTCTGAAGGTTTGCTGGCCTATGCTTTCTGTGGGTTCCAGTGAGAGGGATGTGACTATGACAATCACATTCCAATATCAAGTGGGTGTTTGAGCGTTGTGGGAATTTTTCTAAGCCTGGCTACCGACTCCTCTGAGCCTCTGCTCCCACCCAACCATACCTAAAATCAGGGCCGGTTCAAGTAACAATTGGGCCCTAGGGCAAAATTAGCCTGGGGCCCCCCAACAGACACCCCCTCAACCAAAAAGCATCATTAGAGGCCATTTGTTGCAGCCAACGTTCCCTCCTGGGCCCCTGAGCTGGCTGCTGACCTTCCCCCAATAACCTCCCAACTTAACAGACTCTGCAGAGTCCCTGGGGAGCAACAGTTAAGATGGGGGAGGGACACTTTGGGGGCCCCTACAGGTTTTGGGGCCCTGGGGCAATTGCCCATTTTTTCCTATGGTAGCTCCGGCCATGCCTAAAATACCAGGAGCAAAACACAGGAAGCCAACGTCTTCTATCTTGTCAACAGCTTCAATTCAATTGTATCTATCTCTGCCCAACATTGTAATAGTACAGAGCCGTACTATTACATACTCAGGGATATAATAAAAAACTCAGGAAACCAAAATTTGCAAAATATAATTTTTCTGTAACGATTGTGGGATATCTCCGTGTTCAGCGCACAAAGATGTGCGCTGACACTGCGGAGGTCCTCCACAAGCGTGTCAAGATACTAGAACCCAGCTTTTGGTGCAAGCACCAGTAGAGGGAAAATTCCTGTCGGCAGATGGCGCTGGGGAGTGCAGAGGAACCAATCCTCTGTACCTCCACAAATGCCAGACAGGAATTTGTACGAAGCGCAGAACGCAATCGCAAGAGAGGCGATTGCGAATGAGAACGAGCAAAGGGACAGATTGTATGTGTGTGCGCCAATCTAGTCGCCACCCCGCGACCGCGCATACTCAACAGCAAATATGAAATAGGAACGCGATCGCGAGAGGTGCGATCGCCAGACGTGACACAAGGCAGATCAGAACAGAATACGAGGTTAGCAAAGGCACAGCAAATAATACAATGAGAATATACGGAAAATAATAAACGCTAGCTAACCGCGAACACCGCACTCATTCGCAACAGTGCACGCGGTTATGCGCGGTCTCCACGTGATAAGCACAATAGAGACAAGCACGCCTAACTAACCATCAACAGACAAACACGAAACAAAGAATGTGAACGCTTGCTTAACGGTTACCTCATCGAGCCTACAGCAAGCGCCCGTATCAGACAAGACAGACAAACGAGAAACAGGAACTAGGCAGAAAGGATCCACCGCTCTTCCGCCAGAGCAAGTGTGATCCAAGCAGGAACACAGATCAGAAAGATCCACAGCCGCTAACGCTAGCGGCTAGTGCGATCTAAACAAGACAGATCAGATGAGGTAGCCGGTAGCAACCGCTGCTCCAGCTTACACTCCAGGAACTCAGATCAGAAGGATCCACAGCCGCTACCGCTAGAGGCTAGTGAGATCCAAACAAGACAGAGCGATTCGCTATCAATCGCCGCTGGTGACAGCGCAATCGCGACAGACAAGACAAGACAGAATAGGCAGTACAAATTATACACAAACTGACTGCACTAACTAGGAATGCAAGGAGCACTCCCCAAGAATTAACTATACTAAGATAGCAGTGGCTGACACTCCAGGTGAGTCCAGCAGGAACAAACCTCTATGAGCAGCAAAGCATTGTGGGACACACATACTACTTATAGTACACGCCTCCAATGAATGTGGCCAGGCAATTTGCATGACAACGTATGCAAATTCCTCAGCAAGCACAAGCTGCAAAACTGACAGGAGGTCTACTTTCCAGAGTCCTGCAGCATGCAGACCTGAATAATGATCAAAAGGCTGCCTGCCTGCGCAGGCAGCTGAGCGGATCGTTACATTTTCTTTGTATAATTTGTATACAGTATCTTCAATCTCGTGGTGAAGTGCATATAATTAGTAGAGACGGCAACAACATCAATTTGTTTTGGGTCCACGACCCTTCTTCAGGCGTTTATACATACAATGAATATCTTAACAATCTAAATACACAGCAGCATCTCATCTGGACAACAATTAAGCCAGGATAGACCACCAACAGAAGTTCAAGAATGAAGCCGCATGGGAGTAAAACATCCAAACCGGGTGGTCGGATTTGGATGTCCTGCTCCCATGCAATTTTTGGTTTCCTGAGTTTTTTTTATTGTATCCCTGAGTATATAACAGTACTTGTGGTGGTGATTGTGGTGCACCTACAGGGATTTTGTTTATTATTTTGACTCTTCCAATACAATATCACTGCATACAGAGCCGGGCCGAGGTAAAGGCGAGAGAGGCTCCAGCCTCAGGGCGCAGTGTAGGGGGGGGCACACAACTCACTCAGCTATCATTCCCCTATTGTGTTTGAAGCAGAGAGAAATAAGAAAAGGGGATACATGGCAGTGACTGCAAGCCAAATAACTAGAGATTAAGGTGTTGGGGGCCCTGGGCAGTGGCATCGCTAAGAAGCTGTGGGCCCCAGTGCAAGTTTAGCATACTATAGATAACAACACCAAAACCAATCAAGGACAACCACAGTGTCAGAGGTGCTGAAGGGGATGGGAAACTGAGTGTTAATGATCACTACTATTCAAATCAACTATAGAAGTGAATATTATCAGCACAGGGCCAATAAAGAGCTAATACTGTGTTTGAGGGGTGGGCCCCTCGGGCCCCTCTACCCCAAGGGCCCGGATGTGGTTGCTAGCTCTGCACCCCCTATTGCTACGCCACTGCCCCTGGGGCACCTCTTTGTGTAATAGGAATCAGTGTTGTGACGGCTGGGTGGGAGGGATGGAGGGGTGCACTTTGGTGTCTCAGCCTTGGGTGCTGGAGGCCCTTGTCCTGGCTCTGCCTGGCATACACACTAGATGGTTGGTCGAGGTTGCCTCTGCTGAGAATGTATTGTGTGTATGATGGGCCTGATGTGCCGCAGAGAGATCTGGAGTGCTGGATCATCTTGGCCTAGCACAGGCTGAGCCCACTGATCTTATCCTTACTGCTTTCCCTCCATGCTGCTCCATTATGTGCTTCCATCCCTCCCTGGTGCACTAAGTGCAGAAGTATCACCTGAGGGATAAAGTCACTCAAGACTAGTATTAATGGATGTGAATATTGAGAATGTTTAATGTAAATACAAACATTTTTTTTCAGATCGTCACTTGCTTGTAATCAGGTTGACAAGGTGCGTGTTTTAATTACTGTACTTGATCGATTCTAGTTCAGCGTTGTTAGGATCAATTTAGGGGAAATTACACAAAAGGTTCCTGTTTGGCATAGTGTGATTTATTTATTTATTTAAGTATTTATATAGCGCTGACATTTTACGCAGCGCTGTACAGAGTATATATTGTCTTGTCACTAACTGTCCCTCAGAGGGGCTCACAATCTAGTCCCTATCATAGTCATATCTCTATGCATGTATCGTGTAGTGCATGTATCATAGTCTAGGGCAGGCATGGGCAAACTTGGCCCTCGAGCTGTTACGGAACTACAAGTCCCACAATGCATTGCAGGAGTCTGACAGCCACAGTCATGACTCATAAAGGCAAATGCATTGTGGGACTTGTAGTTCCGTAACAGCTGGAGGGCCAAGTTTGCCCATGCCTGGTCTAGGGCCAATTTAGGGGGAAGCCAATTAACTTATCTTTATAGTTTTTTGAATGTGGGAGAAAACCTGGGTGCCCAGAGGAAACCCACACAGACACAGGGAGAACATACAAACTCCTTGCAGATGTTGACCTGGCTGGGATTCGAACCTGGAACCCAGAGTTGCAAGGCAAGAGCGCTAACCACTACGCCACCGTGCTGCCCCAATGTGTGTGATGTCTAAGACTGGCCATACACTGGTCGATGTGGCCAAAAGATACAGTAGATCCCTCTCAGATCATAATATCATATCTGATCCAATATTTCTACACGCTGCACGCAGATTTTTAATAGATTTGAGCATGAAATCGAATAAAAATCTAACTGCAGCATTGCACTGTTCGATGCAGTGCAACACTATAGGCTATTGATTTGCTGGATATCGACGAGACAAATCAACTCCTGTAAGACCAACTTATGATTGATTGTGCCAATATGAAAATTAAGGTGGCCATACACCTACAGATAAACACTAGATTCGACCATCAGATTAAATCTAGGAGTGATCTATTATTGCCACACACTAAGCATAGATTGTTTAAAATATTTCAGCATGAAATCTATTACAAATCTAACTGCAGCCTTGCACCGTTCAATGCAGTTCAACGCTATGGGCTGTCGATTTGCCATCATTCCCAACCTGCCGCCGATCAGTCTCTTCCATCCAGATCGAGCGACCAATTTGGGCTGAAAATTAATTATTGATTTGGGCCATCGATTATTGATTGGGCCAGCCGCGGAATCAATTTTAAACAGATTTGATTAGAATGATCGAATTAGCTGGATATCGATGGGAAAAATCAATATGTGTATGGCCACCTTTGGATTCTTCAGCCTCTAGGCACTAGAAAGAGGTCATCATAGATTGGTGCATAATCAAACATATAATCAGTTTGACACCTGACCTCTCACACATCTCTCCCAGATAGTGAAAGGGTCACCTGTGGGGTGGGGAATTAGGGATTCTAGACAGCAGAAAGTTTGCCCAGTAGGCTGAGAATTTTGTGTGATTACACAGTCCAGTTTTGTCAACCCTGAGAGCTCATTATCATATGTTTGTGAATCCCTTTCTTCCACAGGTGGATTGTCTCCTCTCCTTGGAAGGTGCCAGCTCAGAAATTGAGGCCTGGGAAGATGAAAGGATTTGGAGGTCATTGTTTGTCCCTCTGACCAGCCAGTGACCAGAATCTGCAGCCTAGGCTTTCTTATGGAAATGTTCTCACACCATTCCCCCCATTCACTAGCACAGAACACCTCTACAAGAGCCTCACTGCTAATGGAGGAAGCAACACATGCCTGATTCAGCAGCCAATTGTCACCTCTGTGCCACTAATTCCAGAGATGATTATTTCCTCGTTATCACTTCAGCTAATCAGCTTCATTAATTAATTACCACCTTGTTGTCAGAATCCTCAGCAGAACTCAGTCCAGATCTATAGCTTGCTGTACACATGCCAATTTTTCTTTTTAAATCACTTTGATCTTTTGCCCCATCTCATAATGTACAGTCAATCAACTTTTGATCAACTGCAGTTGGTTTATTGATCTGAAGGCTACAGAAGCATGTTGGAAAATGTCTGCCAAACAGGCTAGAAAGGGTAGGAGGCACCATAGCATTGTATGACTAAAGGGGCCCATACACTCAGCCGATTTTCTGGCCGACCGATCAATCAAAATCGATTGATCGATTGCAAATCAGTTGGCCAATCGACCGATCGATGGCCGATTTCCATCGAACTGGCAGGGTGGAAAATCCAGGTCGATCTGTTGAGATGGCTTATCATTTTGCATTGGCCCTAATGGAAATCTGATGGCAAACAAAATGCCATCAGATCGAATTTCAATAGATTTCAAACTGAAATCTATTGGAATGCTATCCTAGTAAAAAATGTTCTAAAAACACATCAGATAGATAAGAAATCCATCTGATGATCTATCTGCTGCTAATCTGACGAGTGTATGGGCACTTTAAGTATTTATATAGTGCCGACATTTTCTGCAGAGATATATAATACTTATAGATATATACATATAAATAGATATATAGTACAGAGCATATAATCATTATGTCACTAATGCTGGGGCTACACGGTAAGTTTCTGTACCGTGTATTGACCAGCTGATCCGGCCAGCTGATAATATTCAGCTGACCCGATCATGCCGCTCGACCCCGCCCGTTCGATCCCCGCCGACAGACAATGGCAGGGAATCGAGCGGTGATAAGGAAGCGCCGGCGGGGACAAGCGGCAATCGATCCGCACGCATGCGCGGACGAGCGGGGATGCGTCGGCATCGAGCCGCTGTATGCCCGACATAACTGTCCCTCAGAGGGGCTCACAATCCAATCCCTACTAAAGTCATATGTCTATGTATGCATTGTGTAGTGTATGAATCATAGTCTAGGGCCAATTTTAGTTGGAAGCCAATTCATTTATGTGTGTTTTGGGGATTTGGGAGGAAATCGGAGTACCTGGAGGAAACCAAAGCAGACACGGGGACAACATACAAACTCCATGCAGATAATGCCCTGGCTGGGATTCAAACCAGGGACCCAGTGCTACAAGGCAAGAGAGCTAACCACAATGGCACCTTGCTTCCCGAATCTTGTTAGATTACTTTCTTTCAAATACTTTATTTGAGAAAAAAATTGCACATAATCCAGAACAAACAGTATAATATATGATGAGGACTAGTTCCAGTTCCATCCCATATCTGCATCCTGTCCCTGTGTGTGTGTGTGTCCTTGCGTTTACGCTACTACGCATGTGCCGCAGGGACAGCCTGGGACAGGAGCAGGACGGGCCTGGAAGTTGGCTAGGGGGGTGGGTGCGCGCGCACAACCGGCGCGCATGTGACAGTGATGACAGACCTAGAGCCCGGGCTAAGGTCACTAGTACAGTGTATAATTTACTATGAACTAATAGTATTCATCATTCTATCATAACACATGAATTATCTGTTGAGCAGCATATGAAAAATGCACCATAAGCATTGAGGCTATTGTTTCCCCCTTTACCACTCCCGTTCTGTCATGCGCTGGCATGCCTGCACCCTCCTCTGTAGCAACACATCTGTACAGCTTTTGACCCCGGGCGACGGATTGATTCCTGATCCCTGCAGTGTACAGACTTTGACACATATACACTTGTGGGGTGGCAGCAGGATGATTCCCAATAGCTTTCATGTTGAAATCTTTTGGAAATCGCTGTGCAGCGTGTGGGCTAGCAATGGATCCCTCTCAGATCAGATTCGACCAGGGAGGGATCAATCTAATGGTTGACCTGGCCATACCTTGAGTAATGCAGAGCCGCATCATCCACAAGGCAATCCTAGGCAGCTGCCTTGGGCCTGTAGAGAATCTAGGGGCCTGGTGGATGCTAGGCCCCACCAAACATTACTAAAAAAAGCCAGGTGACCATCAGTGGTGGGCAAAAACTGCTATCTAGCCTTGCCCCATTTTATCTTAATCAATTCCTTGAGTGATGTATTTAATGTTGGGTACACACAATGCGTTTTTTCAGTCGATTTTCGGTTTGATCGATTTTCGATTCATTTTTCCGCTCGATTCTCTTATCTTTTCTTATCAAATTCCATTCACTTCTATGAGAAATCGAGCGATAAAACGATCGAAACTAATATCGGACATGACGGAAATTATCAATTGAACACATCTATTGAACGAAAAAACGTAATGTGTGTACCTAGCATGAGTGATTGATTTTCTACAACATTGTCCGCTCCATTTCTTTTGTGCTAGGCATACACTGTCCAATTTGTGGTATAAACTGTAAGGTAAACAATCAATATCTTCCAGATTCTGTGGCAAGGTTTTGGTCGGTGCTTTGCTACCTGTATTCTGTACAGATTGTAAATAGTGTGTTCACAGTCTGTACAGCAAAAATAAACATTGATACTGCTGAATCACCAAATCACTGTCTCCAGACTTGTGGTATATTCACTATGGGCTGGTGCACACCAAAACCCGCTAGCAGATCCGCAAAATGCTAGCAGATTTTGAAACGCTTTTTCTTCTTTTTCTGTAGCGTTTCAGCTAGCGTTTTGCGGTTTTGTCTAGCGGTTTTGGTGTAGTAGATTTCCTGTATTGTTACAGTAAAGCTGTTACTGAACAGCTTCTGTAACAAAAACCGCCTGCAAACCGCTCTGAAGTGCCGTTTTTCAGAGCGGTTTGCGTTTTTCCTATACTTAACATTGAGGCAGAAACGCATCCGCAATCCAAAAAATGCCTCACCCAGGCATTTTTCGTTTCTGCAAAACGCCTGCCGCTCTGGTGTGCACCACCCCATTGAGATACATTACCCAAGCGGATCCGCTCCCGCAAGCGGATCTCAAACTGCAGCCGAAACGCTCTGGTGTGCACTAGGCCTATAAGCAGAATAACGTGTGTAAAGTCTTTCCGCACGATGAGTAGAGCGTGATGTAATACCTTACATGCAATGCATTACGCTCTACTCATTGCGCGGTAAAATTCTACGCACGTAATTCTGCTTCATGCAGTTTAGTGAATACACTCCTTGGTTTGCACTGTGCCAGTCCCAGATTAGTACATAAAAAGCACCAGGTAGCTATCCCACGGTGTTACGGTAACTTTAACCTTCCTGTTTCGCTACAAAATGGAAAACACAGCTTTGGGCGAAGCTCCATTCTCATGTCTCAGTGAAATCTGAAGTATAGACTTTCCAGAGTAAGTGATATGAAACTCAGCATTTCTTCTTTGCTCTAACAGATTATTTACAGCATACAACATACTGGAACCCCCCCAAAAATATTAGCAGAACAGCATTCAAACAACTTTTGTTTACATTCCTTTGTCTGCTACAATTAGCATCTAGCCAGCAGCATGCTGACACTGAACTGCTTACATTGTAGAACCACTGATCACTAGATGCATTTTAGAATATAAATATAGCTGCTATGCAGTAATATGCAATTGCAGCTTTCAGAGCAGATGAACTGTACTTTGGAAAGTATTACTTGTAAATGGACAATAATACCTGTGCACAAAAGCAAATATGATAACTGTATGGGTAATAAAAGGTAGGAAAACACATGTTTATTGAGTATTATGTCAGAGTTAATGCAAAAGATTGTTAATGTGAGTTAATCTAAATGGAACTACAAGTACCAGCACTTCCACTACAGCTGGTGTTTACTACTTTCTAGACTGTTTCTATTCTGGGGTGACATTGCAATATTCAGGGATGGGGACAATATGCAGCCATGTGACAGAAAACTCCCCGACAGTCCAGGGGAATACTTCTTCCCGCACTGTCACTTCTCTCTCTCACTTCCCCTTCTAGCCATTGTCCCACCAGGTCGCTGCCACTCCCGATTGCGCTGATTGTACCATAAGGTCATTGTGGCCAGTGTGGAATTTTATCACTAGTACACTAATATGACAAGAAATAAGCAGATAGTGTGTCCGCTGTATTGTCCTTAGAACAATGGCTGACCTTACTTGATAGAACCGCACACAAAAATCTGTAGAATAAACACTTAATGGTCCTGAAGGAATTCTGAACTTTCACTGCTCACAAAATCCCTGATCTCTGATGTCTTCTCTGCGGGATGAGGGGCAGCGAGCAACCTCTTAAGCCGCATCTACACGAGGAGATGCGGCCGCGATGCTCCTTATCAATCGAGCCGCTGATGCGGCTCGATTGATAAGATCCGACAGGACGGATCTCCGCACCGCCGATTTCCTGCTCGCTCCCTGCGAGGGGACAATGGCAGGGAATCGAGCGGAAGATAAGCGGCGCCGGCGGGGACGAGCGGGGAATCGGATGCGGCGCACGCGCGGCGAGCGGGGCCTCGGCGGGCATGCGGAAGAGGCGATCCGGCGGCTAATCGAGCCGCCGGATCGCAGCCTCATCTACCCGTGTAGATGAGGCTTTATGCCTGGTACACACCATGCAATTTCCCGTCAGTTAGACGGGTCAAAGTGATTATTCCCAACAGGTCCAATCTGATTTCAGATCGTTATTCTGATTGTTTTTCTGGTCATTTTTTTTACAAAACCAATCAGAAAGATGATCGGAAATCATATTGGACCTGTCCGAAATAGTTGATTCAATCCGTCTGACCGGAAATTGCATGGTGTGCACCAGGCATTATGCACAGCCTTGCTTTTAAGCTAGGTACTGACCAGGCATGGGCAAACTTGGCCCTCCAGCTGTTGAGGAACTGCAAGTCCCACAATGCATTGCAGGAGTCTGAAAGCCACAGTCATGACTCATAAAGGCAAATGCATTGTGGGATTTGTAGTTCCTTAACAGCTGGAGGGCCAAGTTTGCCCATGCCTGGTACAGACTATGCAATTTCCCATTAGATCGACATGTTATCTGAAAGGAAATTGCATCGTGTATTGAAGAAACTTCTTCCGATTGAAAATGGGATCGATATTCAGATCATTACTTCAGAAAATCGATTCTGTTATACATTAGGAGCAGATCAGACAAGTCGGAAAAAATTGGTGTCACCCATCAATCTGATTGGAAGTTGCAAAGTGAGGCTGTAATGGGTCACTGTTTAACAGTTGTTGCTGTCATTAATGGGGTACGACTGAACCTTAGCATAGTCCCCATATGATCTGACTACTGACTGGACTAGCTCCGCCCACCTCCCCATGTGATGCCTGCCTGACCATAACTACTGACTGGACTAGCTCCGCCCACCTCACCATGTGATGCCTGCCTGACCATAACTACTGACTGGACTAGCTCCGCCCACCTCCCCATGTAATGCCTGCCTGACCATAACTACTGACTGGACTAACTCCTTCCACCTCCCCATGTGATGCCTGCCTGACCATAACTACTGACCGGACTAACTCCTTCCACCTCTCCATGTGATGCCTGTCTGACCATAACTACTGACTGGACTAACTTTTTCCACCTCCCCATGTGATGCCTGCCTGACCATAACTACTGACTGGACTAACTCCTTCCACCTCCCCATGTGATGCCTGCCTGACCATAACTCCTGACTGGACTAAATCCTTCCACCTCCCCATGTGATGCCTGTCTGACCTTGGTGCACTTAGGGCCATTGAGGTGGACAATGCAGGCCATCACCTGGGATAAAGTGGCGGAAGAGGGAGTAATGGGCCCATGCAGTGTGTGCATGGTCCACCCCACCCTATGCCTGTGGATCACAGACTTTCTAAGTAACAGATCCCAGGCCGTCAAGCTGGACACTATCACCTCGCAAGCAAGGACCACCAATACAGGGGCCCCTCAAGGATGTGTGCTGTTGCCGTTCCTGTTCTCCCTTTATACAAACAACTGCAGGTCCACAGCGAACTCTTTTAAAGTTATCAAGTTTGCTGATGATACCACTATAGTGGGCCTCATCTCTGGGAATGATGAGCAGGCGTACCGTCATCAGGTTGACAGAATTTGCCAGTGGTGTAGGGAGAATGGCCTGGTCCTCAACACTGGAAAAACCGTTGAGCTGATTGTCGACTTCAGAAGGCACGCTCCCACCCCACCTCCAATCTGTATCGATGGCACAGAAGTGGAAAGTGTCCCCTGTGCACGCCTCCTAGGCACTACAATTTCCAAAGACCTGACTTGGAAAGCAAACACGACCTCCACCCAGAAAAAAGCCCAGCAGAGACTATTTTTCCTCCACCAACTGAAGAAGTTCGGCATGGCCCAGGAACGTCTGACGAGCTTCTACACTGCCACGCTCGAATCTGTCCTCTGCTCCTCCATCTTGGTCTGGTATGCTGGCTCCTCCTCTAACAACAGACTCAAGCTACAGAGGGTCATAAGATCAGCGGAAAATATCATTGGGAAACCTCTTCCCTCCCTGGATCAACTTTTTAACTCCAGACTGTGCTCCAGAGCTCTGAGGATCATCAAGGACCCATCTCACCCAGGCTTCCGCTTCTTCAGCCAGCTTCCCTCGGGTCAGAGATTCCGGTCCATCTACACCAGGACCACAAGGCACAGGAACAGCTTCTTCCCTTCAGCTTTTAAATCTTGGACTCTCCTCACACCGGACAAAATTAGCGGCCAACTCAATATTTTACTCTATGGACTCTATGGACTCTCCTCACACCGGACAAAATTAGCGGCCAACTCAATATTTTACTACGTTTTAACTCCTGTATTTTTCTTTAAATATTGTTTGTTTGTTTGTATGTATGTCCTATTTCACACTAGCCCTGTACCTGCCAAAACCAATTCCGGGCACGACCTGGTTGTGCTTGGCGAAATAAAGAGATTCTGATTCTGAAGTAACTCACCTCTCCAGGATCCACACGTGACCCGACCCATCTTTATCTTCCTATGCGTCCTTGTCACCATGGCTCCAGCACCGTCTGTCATGATGTGATAACAGATGGTGCTGGCTCTATAAAGATGCAACGCCTAGGAGGATGACGATGGGTTGTGTGTGTTCTCACTGGATCCTGGGGTGTGAGTTACTTCACCTTCTATGGCTACCTATACTGGGGGTCCTCTCTGGCTACCTGTACTGGGGGCCCTATTTGGCTACCTATACTGGGGTTCTCTCTCTGGCTACCTAATACTGGGGGTGTCCCCTCTGCCTACCTAATACTGTGAGTGCCCCTTTACCTACCTATTACTAGGGGTGCCCTCTCTGGCTACTTTACTTAAGAGGGATTCTCTCAGCGCTATTAAGCCTAGAAACTGCCCTGTGCAGACACCAGCAGAAAATGGCACTAGGGCGCAGGAAATATTGTGGCAAAGATAGTCAGGTGTGCAAGGGGAGGGGGGGGGGGGGGGGGCAAGCCAGCCATAGGGTCGTCCATGGGCAGATCTTTCATCTGCTAGCACAAAAATGAGGTCATCATAGATTCATAGTCAAACATATGATCAGTTTGTCACCTGATATCTCACACATCCCTCCCAGATAGTGAAAGGGTCGCCTGTGGGGGGAAATTAGGGAATCCTAGAGAGTCAGAAAGTTCACCCAGGAGGCTGAAAATCTTGTGTGGAATACACAGCAGAGTTTTGTCAACCCTGAGTGCGCATTAGCATATGTTTGTGAATCCCTTTCTTCCACAGGTGGATTGTCACCTCTCCTTGGAAGGTGCCAGTTCAGAAATAGAGGCCTGGGAGGATTATAGATGAGATGGTGGTGGGGGAATGGGATGCTCTCTCTGGCTACCTGTACCGGGGGTGCCCTCTCTGGCCACCTATACTGGGGGGGTGGGGGGGTCCTCTCTGGCTAGTATGATAATATGAGATGCTAACTTTCTGAGTTTGTTGCAAATCGCATGCAGTTTGAAATTTAGCCAATCAAAATCAGCATCTACTGCATCTGAGTGGCTGAATTCCAAGCCGCACACAATTTGCTACAAAATTGGCAACAACTCGGAAAATTTTGGTTCCCTTATCATCTACTGCTGGTGTGATAAACTGTAGGATACACTACTGCTCCTACTTGATGGAGCACAATAGAGAGAGAGCCCTGCCGTGACAATGCATGATAGTAGACTGGCTTCTGAGAACAACGCGTTCATCACTGTGGTTTACAGACCCAAAATGTCGGATCTCTAAGTAACATCAAGAGAAGCCTGGAAAAATGCTCGATTCTCAGTGAGGATTGCCCCAACTGATCACCTTGGCTGAGTTCCCTCTAGCGTGTTTATAAGGGTACTTTCACACAGACACTGGGCATGGCGCTGTAACTGACACTCTTTTGTGCACTGTATCACCGTGCGATTTAAAGAGGAACTTTAACCAGGGATTGAACTTCATTCCAATCATTAGCTGATGCCCTCCTTCCCACAAGAAAATGTTAACTTTTTTTTCGAATAGATCATCAGGGGTCTGTATGGCTGATATTGTGATGAAACCCCTCCCTCAGTGTGATTTCAGCACCTAGGTACTAACATCACACTGTAGGAGCCTTATTGCATTGTGGGAAATAACAGCCGTTTCCAACTGCCAAAAAAGCAGCATCTCCTTCCACATACAACACCTGACAGCATTGAAGATGTCACCATGTGATAAATGTCACATGACTAAATAATCTATACATTAATATTGGAAAAAAAGCCATTTTCTTCATTGTTATTTTCACTACAGTTCCTCTTTAAATTCTATGAAGACATCACACCTCATCAGTTGTGCTGCATTGCAACTGATTCTGCTGTTAGACTGCAGAACATGCACTTCAGTCTCCGTTACTAGAATTGCATAGGTTGCCAAACACAATATGAGCCAATGGAGCTGCTCAGTGCATTGGTCAGTTGCCTGCGTTACATCGTGTGCCACTGAAAATTGTGTTTTTGGCAGTGTCATGTGCATATTACCGGTATAATCATATTTGCAATGTTCCAGTGGGAAACTAGCAGAGACACGTGGCAATGGTGTGGTGGCCGGTGATGAACAGAATGTCTATTATCATGCAAAGCAGCTTGGAGGAAGCAAGCATCTTCTGAACTAGCTGGGGAAAGATACTGATAGTCTCAAGAAAGTGATTCATTACAACAGGGTGTGAGGAGGATACTGAGGCTGATGAGAAAAGAACTAACTAAGGAATCTGGGCAGACAGGATGTTTATAGAGTCAGGTTATGGGAAATTGAGAATCACAGTTTATCGCTTATGTTCTGCAATCTTTACCTCCATTATAACTCGAGCATAACACTAATTTTTCAAGCGTAACACTAATTTTTTATTTGTATAACGCCAACATCTTCTGTAGCGCTGTACATAGTGCAAAACAAATACTGGGGAACATACTGTATATACATGAGACGTTTAAGACTCTGTACAGTCATGACATCCATAATACAAGTACAAATACATACATAGTTAACGTGTGGATTGAGATATCACTAAAATTGGTACACGTTCATATGGTAAATCACAGCAGAATAAGATAGAGTAGGAAGTGGTCCCGCTCGGGAGCACTCGGTCTCCCAAAGACTTCTGAAGCATCCTGTGGCAGCACATAATAGTTTTTCACTGATTGGTCAAATACTGCTAACGGCAGTGACAGCACTGTAAAACTTGCATCGGGGCCCACAGCTCCTTAGCTACGCCACTGGATGACATAACAAAGAAATAGCATAGAAGTACCTCTCTAGCTTTGTAACAATTTCCTGTGGAAGCTTGTTATGGGAACTGAAACACTGTAAATAGTTAAAATGATACAAATGATACTTATTTATTCGATTGCAGGAATCCTAGACCTGGCTGGGTCACAAGGTCAGGGTCAGTGATAAGAAGCCTAGAATATAATATGTAACTAACTAGTGATATAAAGGCGCATACACATATCATACTTTTTCAAACTACAGGTCTTTAGACCTGCCCGCGGGGCGGTCGTTCTGACGACAGGAGTACGTGAGAACAAGCTGTCGTCAGACTGATAAGACCAGTCTTAGCAAACCTGGTCATAAATGTAGATACTTACCTTGGTAGAGGCTTCCTACTTCCTCCTCTCGACCAGCGATACAGTGCTGGAATCCTCAGAAGTTCACAACTGCATTTCTATACACAAATGAGCCTGGCCGCACTGCGCCGTCGCAGTACCCTCTGCTTAGATAAGTACCCATTTGGGGCACTTTTTTTTAACCTTCAGGTATACTTTAAGATTAGCCCGAAAAGAGAACCATGGGGCAAGACTGCTGAGTGCTTTATCAGAAGCGGGCTCCTGTACACACGCTAGCATCTCTCCCGAGGCTTCTTTGGTCACCTCAGTCGAGTTTGATCTAGCATGTGTATTAGAGATCAGCACAGAAGTCTGGCAACTGGCATTGTTTATTACAGAATAGAGATAGCAGCCTCTGTATTCTTTCTCTTTCAGATTCCCTAAAGGCTGCTGTACGTGGTAGTGTTATTGGCCAATGCCACCAGTTAGGAGTTTCTCTGTTGTGAATCTAGTTGGTGTACGATGGGTCGCCGACAGATCTTTTCAGTCAAGTCAGGACCCCCTTTGTCGAAGCACATTTACAATGATCTTGATTATGCCTTGACAAAGGGGACCCTGCCTGGCCCCGAAACGATCATTGGTAATACAATTGATTGTGTAGGTGGTAAGGGGGGCAATAAAAAGTTCCTGCTAGAGTGGTGTGCGGACCTTCCTTGGATACTTGTATTGTCTGATGCACTATACACAGGCAGCACACAGCAATTTTACTGATATTAACGCTGTGGTGAGAACATCACCTGCTAAACATTAGCTCCACATGCCAAAGGGCTGTAACCCACTAGAGTGATTTTTTTTTAGGGAGGTTTTCAAAACGCTAGCGATTTCCCTAAACGCTCAACTAATGTTAATGTATGGTCCAAATTTCACTGGAGCGATTGTGATTACAAAAATCTCAAATGCAGGACATGCAGCATTTTTGCGTTAGCGTTTCTGCAATGTAAAGTATATAAACGCTGGCATAATCGCTCATGAATCACTATACAGATTGATTTGCTAGCATTTTTAAATTACTGTACACTGTAAAAAAAAAATGATTAATTGAAAGGACCAATCAGAATTAAAAATGCTAATCACAAATGACTACACAATCGCTGGCAAAAACCTTACACTTCTTAAAATTGCTACCAAAATTGCCAGAAAACGCTCATGAAATAGCATACAAAAACGCTCATTAAAAACGCTAGCGATTCCGATTAGCGATATCGCTTTGTAGTGGGTTCCAGGCCTTACCGGGTTAATGCACCATGTAATGCACATTACCATAGCAACATGAGCATTAATCCAGTAGCACATGTTGTGTTAATCGGTTAATGGGCGGTGTTCTTGTAACGTTAGTACTGGAAAAATTGCCATGTGCTGTCTGCATGTTTACTAATGTATAGTGCATCAGGTCCCATTACGCCTATTTTTACAGTGGCAAAATATTCTTTACCCAATATTCCCCAGGGCTCAATAATATTCCCTATGTTGTTCACCATATACATGCTGCCACTCAGAAAAATCATCCAAAAACATGGTCTGACCTACCAGTGCTATGCTGATGACACCCAGCTATATTTTTTCATTCAAACTGACATGACAGACACCATTCCAAAAATAAACACATGCTTAGCTGAGCTTCAGGAATGGATGAATGACAGCTGGCTTAAACTAAATGCTGACAAAACGGAGGTTCTTGTCATCGGAGGTCAGCGCCTAACAGCAAAGCAGCTCCAGACACAGTCAGACTCAGCACCACTGAGGTTAGGGAACTCAGAGCTTACTAGCTCAACACTGTGTGCAGTTTGAGTTTACTAATTGATGGGGAATTTAACTTCAGGAATAAAATTTCAGCTGTTGTGAAACATTCCTTCTTTCACCTAAGGAATATTGCAAAAATTAAGTAACTCATTACTTCAGAAGATCTTCCAACCCTAGTTCACGCCTTCATCACATCACAGCTGGACTGTTGCACTGCCCTCTATGCAGGCCTTCCAAACATAGACCTACACTGTCTGCAGCTAGTACAAAATGCTGCCACAAGACTGTTAACAAACCAACCCTGCCATTTCCACATAACACCAATCCTTTGCTCACTACACTGGCTACCCATAAAATGGAGAATCCTTTGGCTGATGGTGTAATGGTTAAGGGCTCTGCCTCTGACACAGGAGACCAGGGTTCGAATCTCGGCTCTGCCTGTTCAGTAAGCCAGCACTAATTCAGTAGGAGACCTTTGGCAAGTCTCCCTTACACTGCTACTGCCAATAGAGCGCGCCCTAGTGGCTGCTGCTCTGCTCTGGTGCTTTGAGTCCGCAAGGAGAAAAGCGCAATATAAATGTTATTTTTCTTGTCTTGTCTTTTCAAAACCTCTATGATAAAATTCAAATTCCTACACAACCTGGGCGGCTGGGCCCCAGATACCTAAAAGGATTGGTTGCAACTGCATCACACCTATCTCAGATCAATAACTTGACCACCCCCAGAGTCCAACTAAAAACCTTTGGAGCCAGAGCATGGAGCCATGCTGCCCCTATCCTTTGGAATCCCTTGCCACACTTAATCAAAACACCTCCAACCCCGGACACGTAAGGCCTCGTTCACATTAAGCAACGTGTAGGGCCATGTGTTCTGGACTCAAGCGCACCTGATTACACGCCATCTGCGTTGCCGTGTGTTGCTGATCCCATTCATTACAGTGAATGGGATCAGCGATGCTCTTTGCCAAAATGCATGCAGCAATGCGATAGCGCATTGCACTGCTGCACAGCGCGCCTAGTCTGAATGTCAGAAGTGCTCTCGGCAGCGAGTATAATGTGAACGAGGCCTAAATCAAAACTGAAAAGTCAGCCGAGCCATTTAGTACGCATCACTATTTAATGATCTGAGACAAGCTAATGCGCTTTGGGTCCTTCAGGAGAAAAGTGCTTTTTGTTGTTGTGCTTTTGTTTACATTTTATTATTATTATTTATTAATATTATAATTATTATTATAATTTTTGCAAGTAGTTCCAGGAAGTATTTTGCTACATTATAAATATAGCAAAGTATCACAAATGTGTAAACCATTATTTTGGCCACATTATAAATATAGCAAAGTATCACAAATGTTAAAGAGAAACTCTGACCAAAAATTTAACTTTATCCCAATCAGTAGCTGATAACCCCTTTTACATGAGAAATCTATTCCTTTTCACAAACAGACCATCAGGGGGTGCTGTATGACTGATATTGTGGTGAAACCCCTCCCACAAGAAAAGTTGGAACTTTTGGCAGTTTCCTGTCTGTGAACCTTGTTGCATTGTGGAAAATAGCTGTTCACAGCTGTTTCCAACTGCCAAAAACCATGCAGCAGCTACATCACCTGCCAACAGTAAAATGTTCACTGGAGTTCCCCTTTAAATCACAAGTTTCAAAACTTTTTTTTTAAGTTTTATAATACCGGAATAACAGCCAAGGTGAAAAATTGTCAGTTATCGAAAGCCTAAAAAAATATTTTGCTGCATTATAAACAGGAAACAGCTCCTCAGTACAAAGCATTAAACATTGCTACTTTTGCTATGTGACTTTGGTGTAGAAGTGCTGCTTGAGTGGCAGCCAGCACTGATCTCTAGTCACACATGGCTCACAGCAGCTCCGCTCACGACAAGTCGACCCGCTGCGAAGAATGAATGGAGACACGTGGCTGTTCTCTCCTTTGTGGCCCCTCCTCTTCATCCTCTAGAAACGCCCTAACATCTTGTCGATCCCGCCTCCTCCCCTCGTCTTTTCATCTGCCCTCAACACAGCCCCACCTCCCGTTCTCTGGCACGCCCTCCTTTTTTAATCACACCTTCCCATCAGGGCGGTCCCGCCTCATGCAATACAGAAGATGCTCCTTCTGCGCTCTCCGGCTCCGCCTCCTCCTCCTCTCAGACCTATCATCCTTCCAGTATCTCCCCTGGAACGCCTTCTCCTATCCAAACTCCGCCTTAGCTGTCCTCCCTGCCTGACGTCACGCCACTCGGGTAATATAAGTTGCGGGTCGGCTGCCGGCGGGTGAGTGTAGCTGCGGGCGGCGGGATGGAGACCGCTTGTTATATCCAGTCACACCCCTATCAGGGTAGCCTATTGCCCGAGCCCACCCGGGCCGGAGCTGTCAGCCCCACCAAGATCGTGCGGGACCCCGAAAGTGGGAGGAGCTACACCCGGGGGAGACTGTTGGGCAAGGTGAGGACCCCCATTAATGTCGGGCAGCTTATGATCAGCTAAAAATTCACAATGGCTGCAAAATATGTTTAATTATATCTATTATTACATATATGTGATTTTGGTTAATTAAATGTGTGCTTAATAAAGGGCTTGCCAGAAGCATGGATCATAGGCTACAGTGTGTTTAAATCTGACTCTTTTTGTTGACATTGATTAATTTTTTTTTTACTAATTTGTGCATGGCAGTGATTGCTGTTAATCCAGAACAATTTAGGTTATAGCTGCCAATCAGTATAAATCAGCATTAATGGTATAATTTTTTTTTTCTTCGGATTTGCTCTTTTGATGCAATTCTTTTTATGGTTGCTTTCTACAGAAAACTGCAGTGTGCAGTGAAAAATGATGTAAAATCATTCTATAGTTGATTGGGGAAATTTCCTAATCTACCAGTTTATGAGAACAATTAATTACCTCATAATTATGTATGTTTTGTAAAAAACGAGATTGCATCTGAGTAAATTGTGGTGTTCATGGGCATCTGTATGCATTCTGGTGATGAATGGTAATCTCTTGGTAGCCATGGCTGTGTAATGTTGTGGTTTGTGTTGTGTGGCACTGTAACATTGCAGTGCTGTTATTGATGGGCTGGCCCTTATAGCAGTGCCTTTACTGGTGACAAGTCCTGAATACCAATGTCCCCCTAGCATCATCCCCTGTAACTAGCGTTCTGGGCTTTTCTGTTTTTCTGTCTTGCACTGATTTTATTGGCTGTCCTGTATCTCTGCACCCAATAAGCTGTTGCGGTGGAATGGATAATTCTGGAGTCCTGGACTTGCGTATTACCGATGGCTTTGTCAGGGTAGTGATGTTTACTGTTGGGTGGAACATGATCATTAATATTCTGAATTCATTTCTTGGCTGTGATTGCTATTCCTGCAGTGACCTTTGAAATGTTGTAATTGCCTGTGTGCCACCTATAATGTATGCTGGGACTGTACTGTAGTATAGAGGATGGACAGATGGGTCTGTCCTGCTTTCTTCAGGTGTGGTACAATGGCTAGTGCCCATGTTACACTCAGGTATCTAGTAAGCACTGGTGAGGGTTTCAGGATTTGAGGTGGAATGAGCTCAGGCTGTGACTGACAAGTCGGAGGTGACTGGCTGTGCTGGTATGTGGCTGCTGCAGGCACAGGCTAGGTGGGTACAGTGCCCTGACTCATCTCCTCACTGGTGTTCCCTGTCTAATACTGGGTGGCAGTTAAATTTCTGTGTTCCTACTTGCAGAGTTCAGAACACTAGACACAATACAATTCCTTCTATGCTTTTAAATTTAGTAAATAGAAGGGTGTGAAAATTCCACAGCACACTGTAAATGGGATCACTTGCCTTGTATAAAATGTTGGGGGTTTAGGGGGGTTGAGTGAGAGCCTAAAATGTCTCACAAAGCAAATAAAAGTACTGGCTTTTGACTACTGAACACTATTGACAAAAGGAACTCTGTGATGGGCAAGTCAACTTCTATACATTACACAAGCATTTCCCACACTTTCAGCATGAACAGACCCTAATGCCAGTTAAACTTTATAAGATTTTTCTGACAGATTTACTATCAGATTATTTCCAACATGCCTGCTCTGATTACTGATTGCTTTTTTTTTTTTTTTTTTTCCCTTCCTTCCCAATTCTTATAATCTAATCAGATGGTCGAATGGCCACCATGTGCCTGATGCATTGCCACCTTAAAGGTGGCAATACACTGGTCGATTTGCCATCAGATTGACCAACCGCTCCCTCTCTGATTGAATCTGATCAGAGAGGGATTGTATGGCTGCCTTTACTGCAAACAGATTGTGAATCGATTTCAGCCTGAACCCGATCACAATCTGTGGAACTGCTGCCCGCCCGCATACATTACCTGATCCGGCTGGCTAGAGTTCCCCGGTCTCCGATGTCTTCTTCTCTGCGCTCTGCTCCAGCTTCACTGAACTTCCTGTCCGGGGAAGTTTAAACAGTAGAGGTCGCTCTACTGTTTAAATGTCCTGCTGGACTCTGAGCCCAGCGGAGAAGGAGCAGCGGGGACACGCGCCAGCGGGACAGGTAATGTATTGCGTCGGGCATTAGAACGCTGCTATCGCCGCACTCCTGACCCATCGGCGATCGAGCAATCTTCCGCATGGACAGGAACGTCGAACGACTGATTTCGGTCAGAAATCGATCATTCGGTCAACGTTTGCGCAACAATTTCACAGCAGATTCGATCAGTGATCGAATCTGCTGCATATTGGCGGGAAAAACGTTTGGTGTATGGGCCCCTTAACAGTCATTCATGTCAGTCTAGTGATGTGGTATGGCGATTCACTAAATGTTGAGATACCTGTAATGAACCCAAGTGACAAATATCTGATAGCTGTGCATAGCTATTTATTATATAATAGAATGGCATGGTTCTTTCTGGTAGAAACTACATTCATCTATGCATTTTTTTTTTGATTTTTTTTTTTTATATTTTTTTTTTTTTTTGCAGCGATTGAATGTCCTTTTACACTTTCATGGTACTCTTTCCCACCGCAGCTCATCGCAGTGGTCCTTGATGTCAATGGGGTTGATTCATCAAGCTGCGCAGCTTAAATGTAGCAGCATGAGTTACCATCTCCCCATGTATGGTAGTGCTGCGTAGCAGGCGCTGGTTACTTGTGTGCGCTCTTTTTAATCCCATCCTGAGCTCTGTTGGGTCCTGTGGCTTTCTAGGTTGTGATCCCTGCACTTTGGCCCAATAGGCTGTCTGTCACTTGAGGCATCTTAAAGAATCAACCCCACTGAGACCTGAACCACTGCCTGTGGTGTGACCGTTTTCCGGGTAACGCGCAAGCGGCACTATGGTGCGACTTCTGCGGTAATCCTGGAAGTGGACTGTAAGTTGCGTGTATGTTATCTGTCACACTGGCTATACTGGGCAATGCAATTTTGTCAAATCGCACCACACCAGTGTAATGCCTGGTACACACCATGCAATTTCCCGTCAGATGAGTTGCGATCATTTTCAGCTCCCTTGTATACAAAATCAAACTATCGGAAATCAGACCTGATGGATATAGTCATTTGTTGCTTACAGCAGGAGGTATAAAACACCTTATGGAAGTTAATATAGTTGGGGGTAGAATGTCAGCACTGCATAAACCATAGCAGTGTGTTCCAGCAGTAATGGCATATTCAGGTCTGAACTGTGTGAAGCTTTCCCTGTTAATACCACTGATCCCCTGGCGCACAGACAATGCTCGCTGGCTCGTGAACATTTGCCTGGCTTTGGCTGATCTTGTGCTGTCATTGTTCGCTGTTCTCTGCAGTGTAGTTTTCATCTGCAGGATGTGCCTGTGTTACTGCATCTCCCTGCTGCTTCCCATTCACTGCGCTCCATCTCCTGCCGCCTCTGCGGCTATTAATGGCCCTGCTGATAGGGGAAGCGCACTAGCTTCAGCAGCAACGTGTCTCCAGCTATTGAGGCATGGATGCTGCAGCATGCGCCACCATAAACTGGCGGGGCATGCTGTGGCTTGTAGTTGCTTGGCTGGTGGGCAGAGTATCGCTAGTCTGGATTTCCCAGCTTTTGTCTGGTCAGAATTGTAAAAATGAAAGCTCACTGCCATTGCTGCAGAAAAGGCTCATCTGTCAATACAAACAGAAGTGAGACAGACCGGTTCTATAAATAGTACAGAGGAAGTGATGCAGTCTCCTCGTTTATTTTAAGATCTATTGATTGGTGATCTGTGTGGAACTGGAAGGCATTGTTGCATGTTCCCAGTCTGGCTGCAGCATCTGAATGAAGACATCTATCTGCACCCATTCTTGGCTTATAGGGTATCTCGATCTAGCGAACTTGTGCCAAGAATGTGCCACTATAGATTAATAGACAGATTAGCAGCCTCTTATCCTGAATGTTCTATAATCCACAGAGCATGCAAATAGAATACTGATGCACTTTGTTCATCTCCCAATGCCGTAAACAATTTTGTGTCAAGCCACGATTGAGAATCCTGATAAGGAAAGTCACAGGAAATCCACTCATATCTAATAGCTGATAAATGGCGTTTTGAAATTCGCAACATGTTTGGGCATGTCTAAGGCAGTTGTGGTTCATTTCATAGGCCTCTACTGCAGTCCAGACCAGTGATCTGGGAACCTAGCTCTCCAGCTGTTAAGGAACTACAAGTCCTGCAATGCATTGCAGTAGTCTGACAGCCACAGTCATGATTTATAGAGGCAAATGCATTGTGGGACTTGTAGTTCCTTAACAGCTGGAGAGCCAAGTTTGCAGATCACTGGTCCAGACAATCTCTGACCTATGAGATCTGGGCAGTCCCTGTAGAATTTGGCTGTATGTGCGTAAGCATTATTTGGTATTTAGCGCCGACCTCTTCTGCAGTGCTGTACAATAGTCTGTCACTAAGTGCCCCTCAGAGGACCCACAATCTAATCCCTATCATAGTAATGTCTATGTATTGTGTAGTGTATGTATCGTAGTCTAGGGCCAATTTAGGGGGAAGCCTAATAACTTATCTGTATGAAGGGCTTCTCCTCCACAGGATACAGGATGAGCTAAAAAAATGATTTCATGAAGTTTGGATGCCTTTTAAGAAACTTAAAAGTTCTGACCCCGAGGGAAACTTTTCTTTTTCTTGTACAATATATCCTGTCATCAGCATCTCATGTAACCAGATTTGCAATGTCCTGGGGCTTGGAATGGCTTGGCTTGTACTACACCTTACAATCCGTACAGACGTTAAAATGTTTGATGGACAAATGACAGAAACCTTTAGCTGTCAGTCTTTCTGTACAGCTTGGCTAATGTACCCGTCAACACTAGTTCTCAGCTGACTGCTCTGTCTGTCGAATAGAGAAATGCACCCTGTATGTATTTAGTTTAGCCTGTCTAATTCCCCCTCATCTGTGATTAATCAAAAGTTGTAATTTGCTCTCTCCCCTGTCACGTTACAGCCACAGCAGATAAGGCAGATAACCTCATTTGAAAGCACATGATGCGAACTGTCTTCTTCCATGAATCAGGAAGTGGAAACACTGCAGATTTATTGTAGGATTTGTGTGAGCTGTAACAAATGTTTTTCTTTAAAGGTTATGCTGTTTATCTTTTTAGAGCAGAGAGGAAGTTCTGAGTTCAGGTCAGCTTTAACTGTTTAACTGAACATGTGTGGACAGTCAGGACCATGCCATAGCTTTCAAAACCAGTAGAAAGAAAACAATCGGTGCAAAAATTGGGCCATTCCCCAGGGCAACCACTCTGAATCCTTGATCTGTGGTTATGATTTTGATAAATTTGCTTTCAGCCAAAATAACCACTTCACCAGCAACGTGCGTGTGGCTATGTTAACACTTGACCATTCTGGTGGGTTTTGGTGGATAAGTAGTGTTTGTAATTCTGTAGTGCTCTTTAATCCAAGACTTGTCATTGGTGTTTGTTTCATCCAATTAAATTTTTTTTGTTTCCAGGGTGGATTTGCACGATGCTATGAAATGACAGATGTGCTCACTAACAAGACCTACGCAGTAAAAGTGATTCCACACAGTCGTGTCGCCAAACCTCACCAGCGGGAGAAGGTGAGTCCTTTGGAGTTTGAACAGGAGTATCGCTACTGTAGCTGAACCATGGTTGCGCTGTAGATTTCCACATGACAGTCTTGTGTTCTGCTGCACTACAGTCACACTGCAGATGCAGCACAAGCTCCTCACAAGGCTCTGAGGGCTCAACTACAGAAGATGCCCAGACATACTAAAAAAAAACCCAGCAAAGTCTAAATGGTGGTAAACTGACTCCAAACCAGTCTAGTCAAACTTGCTGTTGCTGAGGGCAGTTTTCATTGGCCTGTAAAGTCTCTGACGTCTGACAGACTCAGCAGTAAAAGGAGAATTTTTTTTTTTCAGTCTCCTCAATGTTCAAAGCGCTGTACCGCCGTTTATGTGCTGTGATTTATTTCTTGAGGAGGTGGTGCGGACACACCTGTGCCAATTGTCCGCTTGTTAAACGTTAATTATTCACCAAACACTTCATATGAGAGGGCATTTGAAGACCTTTATCATCCTTTTCCCACACGCAAAGCCACACCTGACATTCAGGTCATTTAGTTAGTTCGTTTCTCCATGAACTGTTCAGTAAATATCAGATTAGTATGTAGAAATGTCACTGGCAACGCTTCTGAAATATGTAAAAGGCTTCAGGAATGTATAAAATGTTAGTATGGTTAGGGGAAGGATGTGTTTACAAGTAGGTGACAAGCTCTTACAGGCTGCCAACCTTTATGTCCAGAAAACAAACCGGAGAGTTTCCTTATAGGTGTGTATAGATTAGTGTTTGATTTGGATTTAATCTATGGCATAACTACACATATTGATGTGCGGGAAATATATTCAGTCTTGACTGCTGTAACATTCTTGCAGGCCTTTTATATGCTCCATATATAGGTTGTGCTTGTGTATATATACACTTGTGACACTGGCTGAAACTATATAGATGAGAATACAAAATCTCTATACAGCAAGTATTTGGCTTACCAGCTCACTGAAGGCCAGTTGTAGGCACAAGGCTTTGTATAGACAGTGCTTACCTGAGTACAAGCTCCTTAAGTGGCTTATATAGCACTAATATTATCCTAACCTGTCCCTGAAAGGAGATTCCGATCTAATATCTACCATGCACCCAACTAATATTCTCTAATGTAGTCTAGAGCAAATGTAGGGGGGGGGGGGGGGGGGGAGACACTAACTACTCTACACCATGGTTTTTTTTTTTTTTTAATGTGGGAAGAACCCCATACACTGCATACAAACTACATGCAGATGCCGTCTTATCACGGAGTGCTATTCACTGAGTCTTTACATTACCGGGGAGGAACACTGTACTGCAGTAGTGAACTCCAGAGCTGCAGGCTGATATTCTCAGGGCTCTGTACCCAATCCTTTGCAGTATGAGCAGAGCCTAGTATGAATTCCTTTCATTGGGTTACTTCAGGTTACAGTACCCTCTTAACAGGATTTCAAGCTGTAGGACCCTTATCTGCCACAAAAGCAATTTGGGCCCTCCCCTCTTCAGATTGTGGATTTAGAACCACCTGGAGCTGAGTTTTTAATACTTGCGTATGCTTGGATGTTTTGACCCTTTGTTTTTATTTTGCAGATTGTGAATGAAATTGAACTCCACCGTGAGCTGCATCACAAAAATGTCGTAAAATTCTGCCACCATTTTGAGGATGGCGAAAACATCTACATTTTCCTTGAGATCTGCAGTCGCAAAGTGAGTGTGAAAGAGACTTTCTAATCTGTTTAGTGACGCAATCGCCATGTGAGTGCGGGGTCTGTTGCAGCTCCTGACTCTAGTTGTCTCGATAACGGGACTTTCTCCAGCCAGGGCTTGAGTAGTGGTTTCCTGAGGGGGTTGTAATCCGTTAGTGTGGTTTCCTGCATGTGCAGCCTGTGACTGGGTTGGAGCGATTTGACATTTTGCAAATGATGATGCTTGCAACTTTTTCAGCTTGCTGGTGGCCAGGCTGTGAGCCAGATAGGGCTACTGAAATCATAAGGTGTAGCTCACAGCAGCTTTAGGAATTAAGCTGGTTTGTGGAAAATGTAATGTGTAATTAGCCTCTATTAGCATTATATTCAGGGGCATAACTAGTGGGAAGCAGCCCTGGTAATGGGGGGGGGGGGGGGGGGGGGGGCTCCAAGCTGTGAGCGTCCCCAAATACTATTTTTCTCTTCCAATACTGGGGGATATACTTCAGTTCAGGTGTTTTTGTGACTACACTTGTTATGGGTGTGAAGACCATGATGGCCACACTTGCTTACACACTATTATGCCTCAATCACCTGCGATCTAGCAAAGTCTAGTGTGGAAATGGGTTATCCCCTTCGCCAAGGCAGATAGCACCTGGCCAATCACTATTTGTGCAGTGGGATATCTTCTGCTCCCCTCTAATCAGCTAATTTGTACCTCAACTACGCAATCCCTTTTTATCCAGAATGTGTAAGTTAAGAATGTGAAGGCTGCTATGGTTAACCTTGTTCTATAAGTTGCAAGGGCATAGCAATAGCCATAGCAGCTGCTGTGTGGCCCTGGAGCAGAGGGGTACCCAGGTGGTACTTGATGTATTCACCATTAACTTTCTTGTTACTCCACTCTATGATTTTGTCAGTACCCATGCACTATATGCAGTGTAGATCGAATAATTTAAATTTCCCAATTAACTTATATCTATAGGGTAGTGGCATGTTTAATGCCTACATCTGATGACCCCATGAAGTTTTGCTATGGGGCCTGACTATCACTAGCTATGCTGCTAAGTTGCCTGGCTTTTGTAAGGATTTGCCTCTTAATATAAAGCACATAACTCTAACTACAGTCATATAAGTTGTTAGGAGTTTCCATGTAGAAGATGCAGTGGTGAGCCTTGATGACTGATGCTCTAGGCCTGCAGACCATACGTTACACGTGAGACAGCTGCAGGCTTTGTTCAGTCTGCTGTCTGATGGGTGGGCCGACAGCAGAATGCCCCTTTGTCTAAATGACTAGTCTTGTACCCCTCACACCCCCTCCTGTACTGAGGCTCCAGTATAACCTGTGCTCGGTAAATAACAAGCAGCTGTGCTCGGGGCAGATGCTTCTTTGAGGGCCTTTGTCTGGGCTTAAAACTACAAATAAACCATGGATCCCTTCACCGGCCATGAATCTTTCCAGGCTTCATCCATGGCTGACAGTCTGTAATTCATACCTGTTCTGCAGCTCTACTCTGAGCAGTGTAGCTGCCTTCCAGTAGCAGCCATTGAGGACGCATTTAGACCACTGCCCATGCAGCTTAAAAAACTGGTTTTAAGTTGGACAGTTGCCACACTTCGCTCATCAGATGTATTCAAGTGAAACGTGAAAGGAATACAGATGCTGCGCTCAGTCCCTTAACTATGCTAGTTGCCTGGCTGTCATGCTGAGCTTTTGGCTTTAGTTGTTTAGTCCCACCCCTGCAACCAGCATGCAGCCAGCAGTCATATCTGCTCTGCATGCTTATTCTGGGTCAGTGACTTATAGTATTGGAGACAGAGCATCGGCACAGAAGGGCAACTGGCATTGTTGAATGAGTATCTTTATTTTTGTTCCCCTTTAAGTAGGGTGGAACTTCTAGTTCTATTGCTCTAGTTTTTGTAGTCCAAGTGTAGGACTATCTGTCTGTAAACAGATCACGTTATTCAAAGATGGTCAGTGAGATGCCAGTAAATCTGGGTCAGGGAGTGAGAATTCCAATTGGGATAAAACAATTAAAAATGAGGGCTCTCCTAACCCTGGCTATTCACAACCTAAAACGTTCTGTCTTCACTAAACTGACAGACCCTGCAGAGCTCTATAATGGTGCAGAAGATGGCTATTAGAGCACAGACCTGACTTCCAGTAATTGGGCCTTCCAGAGGGCTTTTCTGGGAGAAAATACAACCATTTTGAAAATGGAGAACAGGACTGGCAGAATTTGGCTCCTACAAGCTACTTTACTTGGCCAGGCCCTTCCATGTTGTGATGTCAGATATGAAGGCCTGTTTGTAGCAGGTGCATTCAGATACTGGGGAAACTTCCTCACAGCAATTTCAAATTCACACTTTTATGTGTGAATTCTCTAAATGAGATCACTTTTTTTTTTTTTTTTTTTGCTTGTAAAATACATGCATCACTTGGTGCAGGTAAATGTTTACTCAGCAAATGTGTGGTGTTTTTGTCACTATACATTCATTTTTCATTTCAGTGGAAATTGCTTTCTGGAAAATTTCTGGGAATAAGAATTCCTGCACCCCTTCCCCTCCCCTCTTGGTTCAGTTGGGCATATCCTATCTTTAGCATAGGGTTTGCACCTTGCCAAATGCTTTGTACTGTGAAGTTTGTTCTGTGTGAGGTAATTATCTCTTGGCTAGGAGTTTGTTTGCTCTGCTAGGCTGGTTTTTGCCTTGGGCCATGAGATTCCAGAGCTGCCTTGTTACATCGTCTGTTTCCTCCCCACAGTCCCTGGCTCATATCTGGAAGGCCCGGCACACTCTGCTTGAACCTGAAGTCAGATATTACCTGCGGCAAATCATATGCGGCCTAAAGTATCTGCACGTCCGCGGTATCCTGCACCGTGACCTCAAGCTAGGTGAGTAATTCTCCAGCACCGCAACATGCCTAGTATAAACAGGTTTATGTAAACTCTATGGGTGATCTGTTCAAATTTATTCACCCTTAAATGATTAAGGGTGTTGGCCATTCAGGTATTCATATATGATGGAGTTTGTGTATTTATATAGCACTGACATCTTTCACAGCACTTTGACTGGTACACCATGCAATTTCCTGTCAGACTGCTCGAAACCATTTTTTTTCTGACAGGTCTGATCTGACTTCTGATTGAGTTTGTATAGAAGTGGTCAGAAAACTGTAGGAAATCAGATTGGACATGTTAGAAATAATCATTTTGACCTGTCTGGGACATTGCATGGTGTACCAGGCATGAGAGCCCATAGTTGTCTCCCTAAACATCCCTTTGAGCTCACTATAATCCCTTCCATAAGTCCTCTGATGTCTCTAATAGACATAAGATACTTATTTTGCAATCTGGGAGGAAACTTACACACGATCATACAAACTCCATGCAGATAGTATTCTTGCCTGCATCTAAATGAGACACGGGCAAGGCAAATGGCTATGGACCATCACTATTCTTTCCTTCTCAAACTCGAGGTTTTTCTTAAACACCACAGAATGGTATCTATAAAAAAGGTCATTTTTGTTTGTTTTTAATTCCAAGCTCTGTCATGATGGCCAACTGGGTTCCCTCCAGTACAGACTGCCAGACTCTGGGTGGTTCAGGACAGGGTACCCCATAGGCATGTGCAATAGGAGAGGTGATTTCAGTGCCCTATTGACTGGGTGTTGCTATGGTCAAACTAAGACCAGGCTGTTGGAGAAGCTGAAAAACTTATATGTATACAATTTCTTGCATCAGAAGGCCATTTATGCTCTTTACAGCACACAGTAAATTACTTGCCACAGAGAACAAAATGTGACTGGATACCCACTTGTATAGTGTTCCTTGTACATTTTGCACTTTTTTGGTTAAATTTGATATCTTCTCTGCAGGAAATTTCTTCATCAATGATAGTATGGAACTGAAAGTGGGAGATTTTGGGTTAGCAGCAAGACTGGAACCCCCTGAATTGAGGAAGAAGTGAGTAGTATATATTGTCACTTTTACTATTTCTGCTTAAAGCACACCTAAAGTGAGATGGATATGGAGGCCTCCATATTTATTTCCTCTTAAACCATGCACATTGCCTTGCACTCCTGCTGATTCACTGCTTTAAATACTTCTAGCCAAAAGATCCTGAATAAGCATGCAGATCAGGAGTTTCTGACAAATCTGTCAATACTAGCTGCATGCATGTTACAAGTGTGGTTCACACTACTGCAGCCAGTTCAGCAGGACTGTCAGGGAACCGCTATTGAAAAGGAAACCAACATGGCAGCCTCCATATCTCTACCTCTAGGACAAACCTGGAGCCCTGCATCTTAAAGAGAACCAGAGATGAAGCACCCTCATGTATTTTATTACATTTATCAGTGGGAACATGACAGTAAACACCTACCCTGCTTTTAGTTTTATTCTTCTCAGTCTAATCTATCTGTTATCAACTGTGATAAGAATCCACCGACTATTCAGTCGAGGTTTGACCTGGAATCATTATAGCTGAGTCGCTCTCTTCTGTGGAGTCTTTTCAAGCCCAAGCCTTCCCCCTCCTGGCTCAAATTTCATGCTTTACATACTGAGAGCTGTGATGAGATGGGGGGGGGGGGGTGCTGCTGCAGGAAAAATCTCTGTCTAACAGACAAGTGTGGCTGTGTGATCTGTGTGCTCTCTCTGTGCAGCCTGTCATTATCTACTGTATGCAGTTTCATTACCATGAGAGACATTTCCTACAGGCAGCCACAAAGCATACCAGAATATGACGTTGAAAGCACACAGATGAAAGCCTACAGCAGCCCTGCTTGTCTATAGTCTCATATAGCCTAGACAGCACATCCAGAACACCTCATAGCCTGGAAACAGAAGGAATATGAGCCAGCGGCCATATTGGATATTTCCTGGAGCAATAATGAAAAAAAAAAAAAGCACTCAAAAAGGCACACCAGAGTGGCGAAATTATCGGGTAGAGCATTTATTCTTTACAAGCTATCAACTGATATGTTTATTTTGTGTGAATCGTTCATCTCTGGTTCCCTTTAACCCTTTGTGTTCATTTTTCAGAACAATCTGCGGCACCCCCAATTATCTGGCTCCTGAGGTTCTCTACCGACATGGCCATGGTCCGGAATCTGACGTCTGGTCGCTGGGATGCGTCATGTAAGTTCAGGAAGTCTCTTATCATGGGAAAAGGGTTATTTTGAACTGTGTAGCCTCTGTGGTTCTGGAAAGCTGTTGACTCTGGGAGGCATTTAGTGTCTGGCTTAGTGGAAAATTCAGTTCGTTCTTTTCTCTGGTCGTTGTCACACAGGAAAGCTGTGGCTGTGCTCTGCTTATGCAACTGCTCCACTACTTCCTGTGTTGCAGCCATACTTCACTCTGTGCAAACACTGGCTGAGAAATCTCGCCCTGTGACTGGTGCTGCCTTAGCATCCTCAATGTAAAGGTCATTAAGTGACAACAGTTGGCGTAAGAGGAAAAGCATACTGCTCATCTTCCTCTGAGATCACAGGAATCCTCACTGGGATTGTTCTACACAACCCTCCAGGGGTTAATTTATCTATTTATACTCCTGTAATCTGGAACATGTCACCCTTTTCCACAGCTTTTACGTTATTCAGGATTTATGGAAAGGGGAAACTTTACCTCTGTTGCCTGGAGTTAATATTCCAACACTAGTTCTAGCAGTTGCTCAGAAGGGTTTAATAAAGGGGGTCACATTTCTGCACATGAAGGCTTCTGGTTATAGACACTGAAGAAAAATGATGATCTATATGATGAATTGTATGTGTAGTACAGATAATTACTAGAATATTAGTAGAAAAACTCATTCAATTTTTTTTTATTTTTTTTTTAACAATGCCTCATTCTCTAATATTTGCAGTTTTACACACTACTCAGCATTCTAAATGATTTTGCAGAGCAGCCAACTGAACTTTTGAACCCTTCTCTGCAGAGGAAAATATAGAATGACTGACAGTTGAGATAGCAAGCTTCAGAAGACAGAGCTCAAAGTGTTGGAGCTCAATGGCTCTTAGATAACTGGAGCTTCTTAACTCTTCCTGTACTGTAAACAATATTAGACATGTCTCTGCTCCTAATGTTTTTATTTCTTAGCTGTACTACACATACAAATCCATTATTTATATCTATCTTATAGATTCTTTTTTTTTTTTTTTTTTTTTTTTTTTTTTTTTTTTTTGTCTCTTTAAAGTAGCATTTGCTGCTATACTACAGTTGTGGTCTGAGACTGTTCTGTATTTTAGAATTGGGGACTTGGGAGTCTGAGCTCTGAGTTGCTCATTTTGAGGTCTCCATAAGGGGCAAAATAGCTCTGCATCTGCTGCCACCTGGTTGGTGCTTCTGGAAACATTAGCATGGTTCTGATGGCATTTTGTTCCCTGCAGGTACACTTTGCTGTGCGGCACACCGCCATTTGAGACCTCGGATTTAAAGGAAACGTACCGCTGTATAAAGCAGGTGAAATACACATTGCCAGCCTGCCTCTCTTCAGCCGCTAAACACCTAATCATGGGCGTCCTGAAACGAAGCCCCAGCGACCGGTTGACCTTAGACCAGATTTTGGATCATGAATTTTTCACAAAGGTGCGTACCCATCTCCAGTGAGCAGCTATCTAATTCTTGATATTGTGAACGTAAGGCTTTAAAGCCTCATACACCCTTACAAGGCATGTTACTGGCGGGGATCAGGACTCTATCCCTTCAGTGACCTTGCAGGGCTGACACTGTACAAACACAATGTTAACCTTTAGGCTGGCTACTTGTTCTGTTGCTGTGTGGGGGAGGAGGGCTGACAGAGTAGCTTGTGAGTGTTCACATGATGGGTGGAGTGGGGAGTACAGTTGTCTCAGCTGAGTTGACTGGAGGTTTGGGTGGCCATTGTTGACACGCTAGATTCTCTGCAGAAGCATTCATCGGCCACCTCAGCTGAGGTTTTACTAACCTGCCTAATTCTGCTGTTCTTCTTCAGGGCTACACTCCAGAGAGGCTGCCACCCAGTAGCTGCATAATGGTACCAGACCTGCACCCACCACACCCTGCCAAGACCCTCTTTGCCAAGGTTGCCAAAAGCTTATTCGGCAAAGGCAAGTCAAAAGGTAAGACATAATGGTGACATTTCCATGGCTTGTCCGAGACCTGAACTGCAAGTCCCACATACTGTCTTGTGCTGGAACTTGTGGTTTCACCAGTTATAAGAGTATAGTTCTGTTTCTAATATTTTCCTCTTTCTGTAGCAAAGAAAGGGCCTTCCGAGGACAAGGATGACATCTCCAAACTGGTGACTGGCCTGGTGAAGACCTCAATCTGCCGACAACTCAGCTACAAAACTGTGGATGGGAATGAGGTGAGGGTTAAGCAGGAAGTTCTAATCCCCATTTGGCCTTATCCACTCTTGACCAGCATTAAAGTACACCTGAACTGAGGCAGTGGCTGGATGGTGTACTGGTTAAGGGCTCTGCCTCTGACACAGGAGACCTGGGTTCGAATCTCGGCTCTGCCTGTTCAGTAAGCCAGTAATTCAGTAAGGAGTTCTTTGGGTAAGACTCCCTAACACTGCTACTGCCTACTGAGTGCGCTCTAGTGGCTGCCTCGCAAGTGTGGGGGAAAACTATCAGGTCGCAAAATTGCACAGAAAATCTTACCGTGTACCCAGCAAGAAGCCCAGTACACACTTTCAATTATGATTGGGCAAGCTTGGTCACTGGCCATCTCCATGTAGTATGAGCACTTACCTATACAATCCACTCGTATTCCATATCTATTGATCCTCATACTACATGGAGTTGGTAAAATTGGTCAGTGGCTAGCCAATCCTATGATAATTGTGTACCAGGCTTCAGGTTCCATACACGCATCCAATTTTAATCTGCAGAAGACTAGCCACTTTTACCATTCTTAAGGTGGGTACACACGTCAGATAAAAGTATTTGGAAAATGAAAGATCGCAGACCATTTTTACCCCCTTTCATGTAGTATGAGAGCCATACTCTACACAGTCTATTCTATGGAGCTGAACTCCCCATCAGATAAAAATCTTTGCAAGATGCTGCATACACGCAACAGATCAGTATCTGCAAAAGATCTGTTCCTGCAAAAGATCCATTCCTGCAAAAACACATTCATAGTCTATCTGCAGATCTCATACACACCTTGTTTAACTGACAATTATCTGTAGATCAGATCCACCAGGTTGGATCTTCAGATCTTCAGATCGGCAGATAATTGTCTGATCTGCAGATGAATGTCTATTAAACAAGGTGTGTATGGGATCTGCAGATATCAGACTGAGTGCATTTTGCAGGAATGGATCTTTTGCAGGAACAGATCTTATGCAGATACTGATCTGTTGAATGCGTGCAGCATCTTGCAAAGATTTTCATCTGATGTGGAGTTCAGCTCCATAGAATACTGTGTAGAGTATGGCTCTCATACTACATGGAAGGGGGTAAAATTGGTCTGATATTTCTTTTTCCAAAGACTTTTTTATCTGACATGTGTATGTACCTTTTTAGTATGAGGGTAAACACATTTTGAATACTGTGAACAGACTGTGTAGATATGCTCTCATACTACACGAAAGTGGTAAAATTGGATATGTATGGACCTTAACTGCTTCCTCCTCAGCCACATTAAATTTCAGACCCTTATCCATGTTGTGTTGATCTTGGTAGCAATCTGGGTGTATATGAACTTTCTTCTGAATGTAACCTTATCTATTCCCAGAAGGTGAAGTTGCCATGCAAACATATGTATTTTTGTCTGCAGGTTGCCCCTGTTGCTGGTCATGCCCTTACTGGCAGCTGCAGCCCTGTAGAAACACTAACCGAAGAGGCTTCTGGGAAATCTGTTTCCAGATCCATCCGTGGCAGTCTGGTTAGCAGTGATGGTAAGAATATCTTTACCCACATAAAAAGCACTATAAGATGCTTATTAACTAGCAGAATCCTACTCTTCAGGTGTTTACCTGTTATATATTTTTATGTACAGCTCTTGAAGACTGTATTACTGCATCTGGAGTGATGGAAACTGCTCTTGACGTTCTCAGAGAAAGCCTGTCTTCTATGCCTGCAGGTAAGCCTGCTGCTTTAAAAAGCATGGAGCAATCTTGGACATTTTATTTTTGTCACCTAGTGGGCTATACATGAGTTATAAGTATCTTACTGTGGAATTTTTCAGCATTGTGTGGTCACTTACTCTAGAACATGCATGTCGAACTCTGGCTTAGCCATCAAATATGGCCTGTAAGTAGTTACGCCACTTTGCTTTCACTTTGCATTGTTTGACCCACTCTAGACCACCAACTATACTGGAGGTGAAGCCCTGGATCACAAGTAGCCATATGGGGGAGGGGGGTGCTAGATACCAGGGAAGTGTATAGGGGAGGGGGCCTTAAGACACCAGGGAGAACTTTATAGTGGAGATAGCTGGCCACAAGACATTGAGGATGACCTGCAGCATGATCCCAGTGTTCAATTTCATCAAACTTTTTGTATTTGAGTGACACCCCTGCTCTAGAATGTAGCTTTAGCTGTTGTAAGTCTCCAACTCCATCTAAAGTTACATTTCCTCTCCCAACAGGTGAAGGACACCCAACTCCTCTTTCCAGACACGAGAACTTTATATGGGTGAGCAAATGGGTGGATTACTCTAACAAGTATGGCTTTGGATACCAGCTGTCAAACCGATGCATTGGCGTCCTCTTCAACAATGGCACGCACATGGTGCTGCCAGCTAGCCGCAGGTAAGGAAATGTACAGTAACTTGTGCCATGATCTGCTGGGTGATCCCAGCTTGAAAAATTGACCACCCCACCCATCTCCTATACAGCCATGCTGACTCTGGTTCTGTTTTGTTCAGGAATGTTCACTACAACCTGACCAATAGCCGTCATTTTGTGTTCCCCCTATCGGCTGTGCCGGAGCAGCTGCAGGGCCAGATGAGCGTCTTGCAGTATTTTGCGACCTACATGGAGAAAAACCTAATGAAGGTGAGTCTGAAACTCTTGCTCACCCCTTTGTCCTCTCCGATCACTGATATCCTTGTCTTGTCTGACACTGGTGTGCTATAAAATTTGAATTGCAAATAGAGATTTACATAGACCTCACAGATGCTGGGTTATATGCAAAATCAAGCCTCAAATGTTCCACTCTGTCATATTCAGTCATACATAAACATCAATACAATGGCAACCTGATTTTTCCAGCTACTGGCTGTGATGTATTGAGGATAAAACTTAAGACAGCCATACACACACCTAGGTCTCTTTAGATTCTCTTCAGCAACTGCATGGCATTTAACTCTCAGCCAGAACATTTCTTGTAACAAGTGGTTTGGTTTCCTTCAAGGTCAAATGAAGAGACCTATGGAGGCTGCTAGGTTTCCTTTTTAAATACCAGTTGCCTGGCAGACCTACAGCTGTTAAATCCAATATAGCATCTGGTGAAGTTCCCAAACATTGGCTGCTTTGTGCACCACAGTGCTCTGGCACCCTGTAGGCTGCCGGTTTCAGTATATTTGCTGCCGCCCCCTGCCCTGCAGCCACACCCACAAAGCCTGGGAACTGACTTTTGATACATTGGTCATTTGATCAGAATTTCGTGACTGTTCTTGGCTACAGTAGGCTTAATGTGGCCACACACTATGCAATCTGACTGTACAAATCTTATACAATCTCACCAACATCATGTAGTATAACCACAACAGATTTACTTTGCTTCTGATATATTTTTCAGTTAAGGTGGCCATACACTGGTCAATTTGCCATCAGATCGATCAACAGATCCCTCTCTGATCGAATCTGATCAGAGGGATCGTATGGCTGCCTTTACTGCAAACAGATTGTGATCAGTTTCATTCTGAAATCGATTCACAATCTGTGGAGCTGCTGCCGCCAGCTATAAATGATCTGATCTGGCCGATGCAACTCCCCGGTCTCCGCTGTCTTCTCTACGTGCTGGGTTTCCGGACCGGCTGGCTTCACTGAACTTCCTGTCCAGGGGAAGTTTAAACAGTAGAGGGCGCTCTACTTTTTAAACTTCCTGCCGGGACAGGAAGTTCAGTGAAGCTGGAGACCGGGAGAGTTGCGCCGGCCGGAACAGGTAATGTATTGCATCGCGCATTCTAATGCTGCCATCGACACACTCCCGACCCGCTGGTGATCGAGAAAAACCTTCTACACGGACGGATGGATGAGAACTATTGATTTCGGACGGAAATCGATCGTTCTGTCAGCGTTTGTGCAATGATTTCACAGCAGATTCACCGTGATCGAATTTGCTGTATATCGGCCGGAAAATCGTTAGGTGTATGGGCCTCTCGTTTCTTTACTACATGAAAGTGCTAAAATTGGTGATTGTACAGTCAGATTGCATGGTGTGGCCACCTTTACTAAATTAGAATGAGCACTCTGCCACTAGACTTTTTTTTTTTTTTTTTTTTTTTTTCTCCCCTCGATGGTCTTTAAAAATAAGCTGATATTGATCTGGCATGTCTCACCAATAACCTGCATGCACCTAATGGAGTCAGAACATTTGATTTACATACTCATTCTTAAATCCAAAGTGGCACCTTCTATTGCATCACATTTCCTTGCTAGGGGTTATGGTTTGCCAGCAGTGAGTGCTTCCAAAGATTTCAGCAATGTGTAATGGTCCTGATCAACTGAAGAAATCTGGCTAATGATGGAGAAATGCTGGGTAATCAAGAAACTTAGATGTAGTAACTTGCTTCAGAGTCGGGGTGGGCTAGAATCCAGGCCCAAGTTTGGAATGTGTGGACTTTAACGCTAGTATGAGGGTAGCCTACAAGATCCCTCAGGTGTGGTCAGATGTTGCACATATTGGTTTCACCACTCTGTGGGTTTCTGGTAACCGCCCAGGAATGTCACACAACCTGTTCATCATTCTGCTTCACTTACCGGGAAGAGGCTGGAAATTGGCCTACAGTTGCTTTAAACTCTATTTGCATCAGCATTTGCCTACTAGGAGATAAACTTGCTGCGTAGGCTTTGATATCCTGTTTTATAGTTTCAAAGTCTACCTGTGACTCATGAGATTCTTTTGTTTGCAGGGAGGAGACCTTCCATGCTATGAGGAGGCAAGTCAGCCCCTTCTGCTGCTGCTTCAGTGGGTGAAGACTGAACATGCGCTGCTCATGCTATTTAACAATGGAACCCTCCAGGTGAGACATTGTAGCAAAGCTGGCTAGATGGGTACATTTCATAGAACAATCCATCTGATATGAAGCTTTCTGCATTTCAGGAACTCCTCCTGAACTTTCTATTCTCTTCCCAGTAGCCAGGCTCGGTTACTGGGCCAAATGCTGGGAAAGAAATGGAATGTTGGTTATCCTAATGGTCAGGCTCAGTTTTCCATATTCACTGCTGCAATCTATGTAGTGCCGATACAGTACAAAACTATGGCAAACGCCTTTTGTACTGTTGCCTGAAGATTCAACAAACCCTATACCCCCCCCCCCCCCCCCCCCTTCCTTTCTTCCTCTACACAGATCAATCCATCGAAAAAGTAGCCGGTCCAATCCCCTCGTCAATATATAAATTGTAATTTGATCATATGATCATACAAATTTCTCTAGATGTTTTGTAAGATTTGGGGTTTATATAGATAGAATCTGTCTATTGAAACACTCAAAATACTATATAGTGTAATGGACAAGGGCTCTACCACTGACAGACCTAGGTTAAAATCTTGGCTTTTCCTGTTCAGTAAGCCAGCACCTATTCAGTAAGGAGTCCTTGGGCTAGTCTCCCCAACACAGCTGCAGCTCAAGCGCTTGATGCCACCAGGAGAAAAGCGCAATACAAATGTTTTGTCTATATGGGGTACCTTTACTCCATTGGGGGGAAAATGGCTTTCTTTGCAGAATCTCATGTATTGACTTTATTTATTTTTCCCCTTGCTCACCAGGTGAATTTCTACAATGACCACACCAAGCTGATTCTAAGTAAGCCGCATGATGCCTATCTCCTCACATACATAAACCGGGACAGAAACTCTCAGACGTTCCTGCTCAGCTCCCTGGTGGAGGGTGGCTGCAGCCTGGACATGTACCATCGGCTGAAATACACCCTAAAACTGCTGCAACAGAAAGCTGAGTCCTAAACCTGGAGCACTCTGTACTACCATCATACGAGGAGGATGCTGGACTCTGCACCTTCATCAGAACTGATGGACAGATCTTCACCGGAACTGATGGACAGACCTGGAGTGTCAAGAGGCTTCAGTTGTCTTACTGGGTTCACGTTTTATATGGATGTATGAAAGTTTTAGTCAGTCCAAGAGTGGTGTCTGAACTTTGATCCTCTCTTCTACAATCCAATAGCTCTTTAGAGCTTTTTGGTGCTTCGGTGGAAATTTCTTCTAGAAACTGTAGGACACTGAACTGCCTTCATTTATGTTCTATATATGCCAGCCTGGACTGGCACTTATAATCACAGGAAGATCCTCACTTGCCATATCATGCTGCACTTGCGGTTCTCTCTACTGTCTGAGTTGTGGGTAAAACACCCTGGCTCCTCTTCACTCCTGGACTGGTACACCAAAGGGATTTTATTCCTTAGACACTTAGCAAGAGTCCCAGCAAAATGCTTGTCTGTCTGTACAGCTACCCCAATGTCAGAGCTCTACACAGCAGGGATTAATGACAGTGGGTTAAACTATTGACTTGCTGCCTTTAAAGATTCTGAGCTTTCTTTGTATTGTGGCTGTTTAAAATGAGCCTTCACCCTGCGCCCCCCCCTCCCCTCTCCACTGCACAATGGTGGCAGCTGCCCTTTTCAGCCCAGTCAGTTTATAGCTGAGCAGCTGTTCCAGAGTGAAGTGTCCCATTGCTGAATGGGATGTCCCCACCTCTCTGCTTGGTGCAATATGTAATATACTGTGAGTCCATTCACCAAAGAGGCCCTGTAACAGGATCTCCAGGGAGAGGCTTTATCATCTCAAAGTTTAGTGGTAGCAGATCTCCCAAAATCTCTTACTTTTTCTTTCTGGGATTTCTAATACAGGGTTTTCCCTGCTTTTTGGAATTTCAGCCTTGGGGCTATAGTATGTCAAGCTTTGTAGCGGCTTTAGCTCTCCGGCTGCAGTTGCTAGTAATGTTGTCATTCATTGTAGTTGATAACAATGAAAATCTAGCAGAAACCTGCAGCTATAGACTTGTGGTTGGCTATAAATTGTCATTTTATTGCCAGCTTAAGGTTGGGGTTGGCCTCCTTATCTGTTAAAGAATGTGTTCAAAGGTTCTGTTCAACAACTGAAGCTTTCCCTTCTGCCTGACCAGTTCCAACCAATGGTTATGCACAGCAGCATCTCAAATTGTTCTGTTCCATTCTTAGCTAATTAAAGGAGAACCTTTTTTTTTAGGTGGCATTGTCTGGTGCTAAAGGCTGCCAACTGCTTCCAGAAGCTAGGTTTAGTGGAAGATTTTTTTTTGATCATGCATGTGTTGATGGTACATCTTATTGTAGCTTCAACCAGTCGGATCAGGTACCAGATACTTGCTCTTTAGATAGGTTCTCTTTAAACATTTACATTTGCTCCTTGCCAGTTTCAGTTCCTATACCCTTCTTTGTTGTAAAATTTTTGGAAAATGGGCACGTCTCACTCTTTACACTAATTTACCAAAGGCAAATTTGAATTTTGGAATTTGCTCATCTAAGCAAAACTTTATTTTTGTTTTCTCACAAAGGTGTAACACAAAATATTGTCCTGTTTATCAGACAACCTCCTCTTACCAAAGACCCTTCAGATTGAGTGCTCCTCTGAATCAGAATGCTGTTGCACACCTGAACAGTGTTATGGGCAGTCACAGCACTTTCATTTGTGCCCCGCCCCCTCCACAACCAATCTCTGAAAACGCTACGCTGTGGGGCTGCAAAGATGGCAGCTGGTTGCCCCTCACCCCCTTCCTCGTGAGAAGCCTGAGTGTTCAGGCCGTTACTTGAAATCTGCCTTGTTTATGGTACGAGGCCTGCATCTGTTTTGCAGGTCTCATGAAGCTGTTTTGGTTCTTCCATTCCTTAATTATAAGGTTTATTTATGTTTTATTTATAAAGAATGTATTTATTTTTAATGTATTGTTTTCCTAGGTCACGTTAATCGAGCAGAGAAAGTGAAATAAACCATTTTTATACAAAAACAAATAAATATGTTCTGAAAAACGCATCCTGTGTGTTGGGCATGTAATGTAAATGCGTCTAACAGTATGTGCTGACTGTGTCCTGATTGCTGTCCCACTGATGTACTTGCCAGACCTGTTTGCCCTGAGGAAGGCCCCTGTGTCTTGAAAAGCTGGCTCTGTCTGCATTAATAATTTTATGAAAATTGATTTGTACAGTACTTGCTAAAAGTAGAGTAGAATCCCTATATAGTAAAACTCCCAAGGTCCCGGGAAAGTCATTCACTATAATCCGGCCATAATCGAGCACATAGTATACTATTACTGGGTCTTAATTCAGTCAGTTGGGAGCCCTTTCTTTATTTCATTACTTAACTTAATGACAGTATGTTTAGGCTGAAGTTCCTCTTTAAGCAAGCAGACGGTGTGTAAGCTAGGTCAAAGTGCTCAATATGCAGGGCTTTGCATACAATAATCACACAACCGCTTGCACAGGGAGCAGGTACAGTGCTGATATATGCTATTGCCGCACATTTCTGTGCAGCCTGGATGATACTGTAGTGTTGCAGCCATGCACAAGCCAGTCAGATGGACAATTCTCTCAGTAATCAGGCAGCCGCTTACACACAGGAAGCTTGGGTCTCACTGGCTGGTGCTTTTGAGGTATCCACATTGGCCCAGATTAGTGTGCATATGGTGAGATCCATATAAAGTGTGCTTGGTGCCACATGAAAAACTCATATTGGCCCCATGCTCCTTAGTTACGCCACTGGGCACCAGTGCCTAGAAATAGATCAGTCAAATTCAGCTGCTGAATTTGGACAATTTCCAAGCTGCATAAACTTCATCAACTCTGAATTATTTGCCTCTCCTTGGCCAGTGTTTCTCAAACCTGCCCTTGTGACTCCAAATGTGCATGTTTTGCTGGCAACCTCCCCTATGCACAGGTGGGGTAATTAGTGCCTCAGCTAGGTGGATTCCATGTAGCTGCACCACCTGTGCATAGGTGAGGTTGCCTGCAAAACATTAGAGAACCAGAGACTAAGCACCCTCATGTATTTTATTACATTTATCAGTGGGAACATGACAGTAAACACCTATCATGCTTTAAGTTTTATTCTTCTCCGTCTAATCTGTTATCAACTGTGATAACAATCCACTGACTGATTCAGTCTAGGTTTGACCTGGAATCATTATAGCTCAGTCACTCTTCTGTGGAGTCTTTTCAAGCCCAAGCCTGCCCCCTCCTGGCTCAGATTTCCTACTCAGAGCTGTTGACATGGGAGGGGCTGCTGCTGCCGAGAAAGCTCTGAAACAGACAAGTGTCTGCGTTGTGCAGCCAGTCATTATCTACTGTATGCAGTTTCATTTCTATGAGAGACTTCCTACAGGCAGCCACACAGCATGCCAGAATAATAAAGTTGAAAGCACACAGATGAAAGCCTGCAGCAGCCCTGCTTGTCTATAGTCTCATAGAGGCTAGACAGCACATCCAGAAAAGCTTATAACCTGGAAGCAGAAGGGATATGAGCTGGTGGCCATATTGGATATTTCCTGGAGCAATAATGGATAAACACTCAAAGGCACACCAGAGTGGCGAAATTATCAGAGCATTTATTCTTTACAAGCTATTGACCGATAAGTTTATTTTGTGTGAATTGTTCATCTCTGGTTCCCTTTAAGGGCCTGTTTCCACTGGAGTGAATCTGCATGCATTTTAGACAATACAAGTGGATGGGTCTGTTTCCGCTTCAGTATTTCTGAGCGTTTTTCTGTGCAGAAAATCTGCATGGTAGATCCCGCAGAATTCGCATACCACTATGCGATTCGCATACACTGTAATAGGAAATTCGCATGTGTTTTCGTATGAATTTTACTGTGAATTACCAGGTGTTTTTGCATAAAAGCACACAAGCACTGTCATGGTTAAATTAGCATACATACTAACATATGCGAAAGCCTGCAAATTCTTGGTAAAATTCGCGTACACGTGCAAATTAATTTTGCATTTTCTGTGACTAATTCGCACCGCACAAGGTGAAACAGGCCCTAACTGTTGGAGTCGTGAGGACAGGCTTGAGAAAAACTGTTCTATGCCAGTGATCTGGCAGTGAACTTGGCTCTCCAGCTGTTAGACACTAAAGCGGAAAAAATAGTTTGCGTATGTGTTGTACAGCTAATGCTGGGCATACACGGCTCGATTCTGCGCTCTATTCTGCACGCAATTCTCTTACCTTCCGCTTTTGTCTATGCAGAATCGTGCACGGAAATTATCGGGCGGGTGATCGGACATTTCGGAATTTATCTATTGAGCCATCTAAATTGCTCAAAATCCAGCCGTGTATTCCCAGCATAACAAATAAAACATTAGGAGCAGAGACGGAAGTCTATTTCCAGTACAGGAAGTTTAAGTCAGTTATCTATGCAAAGGAGCCATTGAGCTCCACGACTTGAGCACCAAACACATAACAGCGATCTTTTATGCAGCATAATTATCACATTTTTTAAACAACCAAAAGTTGCCGTGACGTAGATCAGCAATCCCCGGCCTCTGATTGGCCGGGGATGGCGCAGGACGGACTTCCGTCCTGCGCATTACTGCTGAAGAGAGGGAGGGAGGGCGGAAATGGCTGCAGAGGGGGGCTTTGAGGAGCCCCCCCTGCTACTCCGTAATAGCTGGCGGCGATCAGACCCCCCCCAGCAGGAGATCAGACCCCCCCAGCAGCTTATGTGAGTATATACAGTAATTATCCATATTACATAACCAATTCATACCGTGTTTCCCCTAAAGTAAGACATCCCCTGAATGTAAGCCCTAGCAGCAGCCCGCATGACACCAGCAAGTCATGCTCTCTACAAAGCCTGGATACGGTTCTACAGTCCTGTATGTCAGGCAATTTGTGTTTTTGTTGGAGCCAGCCCTCCTGATCTGTCGTGATAAGCATCAGCAGCACTTCACCTCTTTCCAGGACACACGGATTAGCCTATCATAGCTCTGGGGAGCCTGACAGAGTTCTCTGCCTGCAAGAAATAGACTTCCCCACATGATCAGCAGAATTAATTTCTTGAGAGCCAATATCTGCAAACCACAAGCTCTGTGCATGCTGCTTGTTTCAGCATGGCATGCAGTATATGCATCTTGTATAAGAAAACTACCAGTATTTCCCCCAAAATAAGACATCCTCTGAAAATAAGCCCTAGCACATCTTTTGGAGCAAAAATTGAGTTATTTTCGGGCAAACACTATCCTTTGTTTTCACTTCGGTGTCTCTTTAAGCATGCCTCATATCCTTTTTTAAAAGGTTTTCAATCCCTTTCTTGAAGCAGCATCAATCTCCCCACCCATAGGCTAGAGGAATTAAAGGGGGTGGTGGGCTTCATGTTAATGCTGCAGAAAAAAAACTTACTGGCATTCTGCAGTCAAGCAGCACAGGGAGAGAAGAGGTTAACCTGATAGATGCAGGTTGAATTGTGTGGCAGTAGACAGAAGATATCTCCCTTAATGCTGAAATGTCTTGTCCTATGCCTCACCAGGTGGCCAGCCCTCCAGTAAACTGCGCCCCATTCAAATTTTGCAGCAGAAATTGTTTTACAGGACTGTCATTCTGTATAGCTTTAATACAGCTTGTAAAAGTTGTAAAATGACATAACTATTGCTGTCCACTTAGGATTTGCTTGAGTCACAAGCTAAAAGGCCCAGGTAAAAGAACCACTGACAAAATGCAACACACGTATGCATCTGTTTCTGCCCCCTTATTAATCTACACTGCTGAATGACCCATTTCCTGTGTATCTCACTTCTAGGTATTAATGACTTGTCAACCTGTTTTGACTAGCCCATCTCATGGAAGTTTCTCAAGGTCAATATCAAGGACTATTCATATGTGCTGGCCTACCTGCATGCCACAAATCTGGCTGATGGACTGTGCCACTTCTGTTCAGGGAGTACTACCTGAGAAATGTTATGACATCTTGAATCTCCCATGAGGTGGATAAGTCAAAACCTGTCAGAGGTTTAGAATTGTCAGTTTAAAAATTACTGAGTAAAGGCTACAAAGGCACGTTCTTGTGTGTACACATGTATATTTTTTAAATTTTAGCATGGTGTTAAAGATGAGCTGACTGCTCACCGTTTACTCCAGGGTGGCTGGTCTAGCACCGGAACAGTGCTGAACCTATTCATGTGCATTGAAGTGAGCGGTAGCAGGCAATCAGATGCTTCATGTCACACACATCACCCACTAGTAGACAAAAACAACCCAAATGCAGTAGGTTCACTGGCTGAAGTGACAGCAGCTGGTTCAACTGTCTGAGTTGGGCCTCGATGAAACTAGCTGTCAGCAGTAAATGGTGACTGACTAATAGACTTGTTTCACAAATGCATGTGCAATACCTGAAAGTGTTCCTTTACAGGTACAACTCACAGCTGTGACATTCTTGTGTGGAGTTTTTTTTTTGCACTTTTCCAATGACACTTTGTTTGATCGTGTTAGCAGGCTGTGCTCCTCTGGTGGTAGGAACAGTAAAATTGCTGTGCGCTGCCTGTGTTGCACACTTTCTGTAAATCCAATAAACTTCATTTCACTTCTCCAAATATCACTGTCTCCCGTGATATATTTAACTGATTTTTTTTATTGTAATCGATTTATACAGGAAAATTGTGACAATTAACAAGGTTGCCCAAACTTTCACATCCCACTGTATATATACTGTATACAATATATTCCAGAGGCACTTCATTTCTTCATAGCAGTTTGAGTACCAAGCCAGCTTATGGCAAACCAGAACTCTAGGAGTGTGAGGGGGCTACAATGGACCAAAAACTACTCATACTAAAATGCTATGGAAAATAAGTTTACTTTCTTGAAACAGAATGTACTTGCAATAATTCAGGTTGGAGTGAGCTTTGAGATGTCTCCCACAATGCATCACTGCTGAAATATGCAAATCACCCGTTATTGTCCCTGTAAGCTAAACACGCCTCCAGATCCGTTGGAATGCAATGATGTGTCAGGTTGTTTAAATATACAGAGCCATAATAATCCAACATGCATAAGACTGTTTCAGACTGGTTGGTCTTCATCAGTACATGGCATGGATTAATGTGGCTCTATGGGGTAGGACTTGAAACACCCAGTTTCACAACAATTTGAAAGACTGTATGGAGCAATTCAGATTTAAAGTGGTTGATTTTTTTTTTGTGTGTGTGAAAATTCAGTCCTCTCCTTACATTGCAGAGATGTTAATTTCAGCATCACAAAGCGAACATAGTGAATCCAGCGCAGGAGATTTGAATGCAGCCATAGGCCGTAATAGGAATTACGGCTATAGCAGTGCACAGGGAGTAACTTTGGCGCCATCAGAAGACAAAGCTGAAGTTACTTTTAAAACACAATTCGGCTTCCAGCAATTGTATTTGAATTATTTCATTCCCCACCATCCATGGCGGCCTGGAGGGGGAATAGTATTTAGCACGTCCGGGAACTTGTGCAGCAGCAGGATCAGCCATATACCGGCTGTATCCTGCGCCCAAGTCTCCCGCGCCGATTCCTCTCGTACGCAACACAAAGTATTGTACCAAAGAGTGCTAGATGGAGAGGTCCTTACACTGTAATCATTTGGTCAGCCTCAGTTGCACAAGGCTTCATGCTTTCAATTCAAGCTTGCCATTGTTGCAGAGAAAATATAACGTGAAATGGACAGCTACGCAATTTAAAACTGCAAATCATAGCGCCCCCAAGCAACATGCCCCAGTAGTGATGGCCATGGCTATAATAACAAGTGGGGGCCACTATAGCCCTTCTCAGAAGTGGAATGGAAGCAAGGCCTGCTCTACAAGGGAGGTTGTTAAAGTGGATCCGAGATAAACTTTTACTCATTGCATAATTGTGTTCCTTTCATATAGTTTATAGGGCGTTCCTCAAACCAAAACAAAAAAAAGTATTTGGCTTAATACTCTCCCTATAAACTAAACAAACCTCGCCCACAGCTTTTTAGAGTGCCTTGGCACCGTAGCAAGGGCTTATGGGAGCTCAGTCTGGGCAGGAAGAGGAGGTTACGAGCCAGAGATTTCAGAGGCAGAGGGACTGAATTTGTCACATTACACATAGGTAAGCTGATAGCATCTCCAGCCCTCAGCCTGTGACAAACAGAACAGGGCTGCCCTCATTAAATCACAGGAATAAATAATCATAAACTATTGAAGCTGTTTGCAGCTAGATTTGCTGGGCAAACTATCTAAACTTTAGATAAGATATATAGACAAGTTACTTGGTATAGTTAGTTTTCCATCTCGGATCCGCTTTAAGGAGACAAGCTTCGGTCCCCTGTGACCCTGAACCCTCCATGACTGCAGGGACGGTTTTCTTAACAGTTACACAATGACATTAAAATTCAAAATGGCTTGAGTGGAACTGACAGATTTCATATATTTTTAAATAGAAATCGTGAAATCACTTGTGTACTGTACAGTGTGAATACTCATAACATGGAGTGTGAGAGATCTGTCACAGGCAGCTAGAGCCGCTAGCATTAGTGACTCTGCTGTGCTCAGTCAACTGCGTATGACTTGACTTCAGTCATAGTTTTTGTCTTGTAGTGCATAATACAGTGAGAACAACATTTTTCATCTGCTCCTCTCCAAACGTTATTCATAGTAGAGTCCATGTACCATGGCAATGGCAAACAAGTTAGCATTTGAAAATGATGCAGAAGCAAAGTTATCCTGCTGAGGGTCCCACAGGGAGCGGCTGACCACATTGACCCCTTGGCTGCTTTTCTGGCCCAGAAAGACATTGCACACCAGCTTGTACCTGCCTGGGCACTGCTCCTTTATCTTACTGCGGATGATGTCAGACAGGTTCTGTGTCAGTTGGCCGCTGGTCAGTGGGTTGTAGTTTGTGTCTAGCAAATAATTCTTCATAACAGCCTCCAGAACCCTTTTGGCCCAGGTGGGGTTGAACTTGCAGCCTTCATCAGGCCCCATCTTGTAAGTGTTTTCATATCGAATTTCTTTGATGGGTTGATAGAGGGGGAGCCCAGAGAAACTGACCCGCCCGTAGTGGGCCCAGGGCCCCAGAGACAGGCGCTTATTTAACCCCATTGCACAGAGAGAGTTCTTACGGGAGAAGGGGGAGTTCATAGTGCTGATGACTGAGTTCCGGCGGGAATATGCAGTATGGTGCTCCTCAATGCTTCTCAAACGCATCAACGGACGAGGAGACATGTCTATAGTGTGGGAGCTTCTGCGAGTCATGAGGGCAGCCGGCCTGGAGGGTGTTTGGCCTGGGATTTCTCCTGCTGCCTGGGCTAATTGGGCCAGAGACACGTCCGGGAGGGATGAACGATGAACAGCCATTGTCCTGATCTGAAGAAGATACAACAATTCAATGATAAGTTACAAGTTACACAAAAAGGAAAGCTATTACAGTAACAAGAAATTCCATTTTTGTTGACAAAAATCAAAACTTTCAGTTTGGCACTATATGTTGAAAGCTTGAATGATTTACTTTTGTTCAAATCTAAAACAGTCACCTTTGTAAAATGAGTTGCAAAGAAGATACATCTGAGCTTGCTATCAATTTTGAAAATTCCTAAGCCTTGTATACATGCTTATCTTCCTGTCGCCGATCAGTGTTTAAAGGGCCAAACACGCTAGAATTAAGGCGGCGCGCACAAACGAGCGACTGCGCTCATAAAACATTACCTGGCAAAAAGAAAAAGCAAGGAGTTTAAAGTGACACTGAAGCGAAAAAAACAACAAATTGATATAATGATTTGTATGTGTAGTACTGATAATTAATAGAACATTAGTAGCAAAGTAAATAGTATCATATTTTTATTTTTTTATAACATTGTATAATTCTGTCATATTTGCAACTACAAACCACACTCTGTATTTTAAACTATAAAACAAGCAGAGCTATTGACCCTTTGAACTTCCCTGCAGTAAAATCTTATCTAAATCTGCCTCTGATTGTTTAATGTATCAGCGCTCCAGAAAACAGCACTTTAGCCAATTTAAAGTTTGGCCGGAGCACTCACAGAAGCTCTTTTGCATATAAAACTGGAGTTTCTTAACTCTTCCTGTACTGGAAACAATATTATAATCATTTTTTTTGCTACTAATGCTCTGTTTCTTAGCTGTACTACATATACAATTCATTATATCAAGTTTATTTTCGCTTCAGTGTCCCTTTAAGCATTGTTCACACACCAATATTCCAAAATATTATGATGTTTGAATACTGCACGGTCAAGTGGAAGTGACATTTCACACAACATGCATGCTCTGAACAATGTCATTTGAAAGATGAACATACCAACCAACCACTCAATAGCTGCTCAACAGTTGTCAGAATTGATCTCCCAGTCGGGTCAGCCAAAATAGCTCATCATTGTCATTTAACATAGTCTGGCTACTTTTTTTTTTATATACCAATCGTCTTCCAGTATAGTAATATCTGTCATTCATTCGATGTTTCAAATGACTTTTATCCAACGTGTGTACAAGGCGTAAGAAAGCATTTAGCCCTTCCCACACACTACACAGTGCCTTTATAAAAGGGCTAAGTAAAATAGTATTGATGAACAGTTTCTTATTGCAGGCAGGAGAGAGTGGGTGAAAAGACTTCTGTAAATGCTTTATTGTACACTACTTGGGGAAAGAGGGTTGATAGAAGATGGGGAGACTGCCAAGCTGTAGTGCTGGCCACCGAGAGTAAAACTCTCTTTGCAGTGGGAGGAGGTGGGCAGGGTCAGGTGATCTGCTTTGTGTTGGTGAAGCAATTCCCACTCTTCTAACAGCACAGAAGTATAGGACCAAGCCAACCAGGTACTTTTAAAATATATTTGTTGCAAAAACGTGCAATGCAGAAAACCTTTTTGTATTTCTAATTCATGCAAATTTATTTAATGCATAAAAACATAAGTCTGAATTAGAGCTTGAAAAATTCTACAAATAGTGCTACATACATTTCTACAGCTTTCTCATACAAAGAAGCTGACCAACAAGCGTTACATACCAAGTCGTCGCCTTCCTACAAATCAGACAGCAAAGGTCTAATCACAATCCAGACCCCTCCAGAGAGCGATACAGCTTTATGAATAAATTCAGCGTCTGCTCTGGGTATCTGAAGTATCAGAATTAACCATCGAGAGCTAAAGATGTTTAATGAGTTGTGGTTTGTTGCTTGGAAATTTTATGCGTACATTACAAAGATATGGCTTGTCACAGACTGATAACACCACAGCAAACTGTATCTCTGACGTTAACCCGGGGAAAAGATTTTACCAGGCTCAGGTGGAGGCTTAGAGTGACCAGGCGATAAAGTCACTTGTCAATGCTCCAGCCATGTACGTCACGGATGGGCTGGTGAGGATACGGGAGTATGCTGCAAGTCCTAACATGCTCAATGTTTGTGGAGATGACTCCTATTCATAAAGGATTATTGATCTGTCTTCAGATAGATCTGCCCAGAGAATTCTGAGGCTAGGCACACATGAATCCATTTTTTTCCAGCTGGTTTGATCACCATGACATCTATTGCCAGTTTACCCAATCAATTCACTGTTATTTTGGGCAATGTACCAATTGAAAGTGTGATTGGACAGTAAGAGTTCGATGGCTGCATAGCACTGTGCTGCATCGAGAACTACAATTCCGTTTGCAAGGTGCTCTGTAGATGTCTGCAATATTCAGTGGACAGTGTGGTGTAGAAATCAACCATAATTGAATTGATTTACATTCAAGGAGGAATTTATCAACTAGGAATATCAGACCATAATCAACCCATGTATGCCTTGCATCACCTGAAGTGGGCAGAGGACTAAAAGATACTTAACTCCGTAGTTGGAAGCCTCTGGAAGATCCGGAGGCTTCTCTGATTTTCGTAAAGCCCATCATTCTAGCACAGGTTTCCTCTTCATCTTCTGGGCGTGGTGGGCGTGGATGAGTGAAGCCGGACTGGACATCCACAAGTAATATCCAGGCATGCCCAGTAGAATAAATCTGCTTGTGCACAGCTTTTTGACTCCATTCATGCGCACTTTTTTCTACTGGGCATGCACAGATCTTTTGTGCCTATGCCCAGTTTGGATGAGCTCATACACAACCATCATGGTCAGAAGAAACCCATTGGACTCATTTGTGTCCAATAGGTGTAGAGCAGGGATGTCAAACCGGTCCTTTGAGGGCCGAGATTCTCACACATTTTCGACACAGCTCAAATTAATTGATGGAGGAGATAGAGGAGAGTGCCTCTATGGTGCAATACCTTTAATTCGGTTTGCAATTTGCAAAAGAAATGCACATACAAGATTGGAATAATTTGCAAGCATATCTCACATGCTCAATGTTCCACTCCTCAGACATCAACCGTGGCCAGCAGGGGAAATCAACAAGGGTACGTGATGGGTCTGGAGTCCAGGCAAGCTCCGTGTGCCAGGTGATAATGACGACGCATTTTAACACACCAGTGTGTGATCACAAATAGGAAGTGTGAGATAATGCTCATACCCCTCTGTCGACGTCCGAGGAGTGGAACATTGAGCATGTGAGATATGCTTGCAAATTTATGTGATCTTGTATGCAGGGCCGGGCCGAGGCATAGGCTGGAGAGGCTCCAGCCTCAGGGCGCAGTGTAGGAGGGGGCGTAGAATTCATTCAGCTGTCATTCCTAATTGTGTTTGAAGCAGAAAGAAATAAGAAAAGGGGATACATGGCAGTGACTGCAAGCCAGATAACTAGATATTAAGGTGCTGCAGAGGTTGTGGGCCCTGTGGCCCTCTTAGTCTAACAGCAATCAGTGTGTGACAGCTGAGGTGGGAGGGATGGAGAGGCGCACTTTGGTGTCTCAGCCTTGGGTGCTGGAGGACCTTGTCCCGGCTCTGCTTGTATGTGCATTTCTTTTGCAATTTGCAAACTGAATTAAAGGTATTGCACTATAGAGGCACTCTCTTCTCTCTCCTTTCTCTGATGCAGACACTTGTCAAATCCCACCGCTGAGAGAGCTGCATTGGATGCTACCTTTCCTCCTTTCATTGTCTGACACTGTCATTGGAGAACTGATTCACTTTGGACATAATATCTTTTAGTCCTGGTTGTAACATGCTGCGCACATATATTTGTCTATTGTGCAAATTAATTGATGGGTCTGAATCAGGAAAGGTGTGGTCCATCAGGTAGAACACATTCCTCTCTTTCTCAGTCCATCCTAAACACTGGCATGGATCTGGCCCTCCAGGCCTGGAATTAGCCACCTGTGGTGTAGAGGGACCCTGTGTGGGAATAGTGGGATCTGGGGGGATCAGGGAAGCCTCTGAATCATCCTTCCCACTACTGAGGTATCTTTTTTTTTAACTTAACTTCAGGTACCCTTTAAAAGGATCCTTAAAGAGACTCTGTAACAAAATTTTAAGCTTCATTTCTTCTATCCTATAAGTTCCTATACCTGTTCTAATGTGGCCCGTCTTACTGCAGCCTTTCCTACTTGCACTGTCTCTGTAATAAATCTTATCTCCTTTCCTCTGTCGTGTCTGCCTGGCTGAGGCTGGAATATGTGGAATGTGCAGCACTGCTTGTCATTGGCAGAAGCTTTACACAACCCCTCCGAGCTCTGCATGAGTCACACAATAAGCTAGTTCTCAGCCTATGATACTGTGGTTAGAAGCCAGTCTTTTGTTTGTAAACACTGCCTAAACCTGTTCATTACAAACCAGGATTGCAGCAGGGAGTGGCAGAAACAGCACAGAGGGGCACAGGAGAAAATAAGGAATAGAATGGTATGCTTTTTATTGTAAGAATATTAGAGTACAGATTCTCTTTAAACCATCTGAAAAAAAGTTTCACTTACCTGGGGCTTCTACCAGCCCCCTGCAGCTATCCTGTGCCGCGCCAGTCCTCTACGATCCTCCGTTCTCCCTCTGCAGCTTAGTTTTGTTTTCGCCGGCCACTACGCCTGCGCAGCCCTGGCAACACGTATCTTAGCTCACATTGCCGTCTGCAATAGCGCCCTGCGCTCAGAGTTTTTCAGATGTTCTGTCAGATTTTAACTGCCTACTTTTTTCCGCGATAGCAGCCCTTTGAGGATTCTTTTAAAGTGGAACTTCAATCCAGAATTGAACTTCATTCCTATCAGTAGCCGATACCTACTTTTTTTTTTTTACAAGAAATCTTTACTTTTTCTCGAATAGATCACTATGGGCATCTGTGTGGCTGACACAGTGTGATGTCATGGCCATGGCCCTGACAGTTTCTTTTCGAACCTTGTTGCATTGTGGGAAATAACGTCTGTTTCCAACTGGCAAGAATACAGAGTCTGAAGCCCTAAAGAGAGTCTTAAAAAGAATCTGAAGCCTCCAAAAATATCTGGTTTTACTTGTCAGTTTTCTTCAGCATTAAAGCCATAGCTGAAACGCCGCATCCCCTGGCTGAACACTCAATGAATACCCCTGAAATCTCAGGGCAAAATTCCGCAACTTTCCAGGTCATGGATTTTGCTGCCCAGGGGAGGCAGAGCTTTGTGCTGTAGCTCTGCCTCCAGTCGCATCAATCTCAGTGGATCTCTGCTTCTCCCCGCCCCTCTCTGTGAAAGAAGACAAAGTTGTGGGAGGAGGCAGAGATCAACAGAGATTGACGAGAGTAAAGGCAGAGCTACTGCGCAAAGCTCTGCCTCTTCCAGGAAGGAGCCCCGAAATTTGCACCGGAGATTTTGGGGGTATTCATTAAACGTTCAGCCGCGGGGATGCAGCATTTCAGCTATGGCATTAATGCTGAAGAAAACTGACACGTAAAAACAGGCATTTTTGAAGGCTTCAGACTCTTTAAGGTGGCATTAAGGCATTAACGATAACATTCTGATTCTATTATAATATCAATCGAATTGATACATTTTAAGATCTATTCCATTAATTTGATCAAATTGGATAGCAGCTTTACTTCTGTTAGTGGGCCCGAACAATTGGTATTGTGATTGAATTGGAGGATTGATTGTCCAAAGAATCGGAAAGTTAATGGCCACTTTTAGTCTATCTCAACGTTAGTGGGTGTGTTTATAGATAATGGCAACTGACCTAAGAGGGAAATGGAGGCTGCCATATTGATTTCTTTTTAAACAATGCCAGTTTCCTGGTGTCCTGCTGCTCTTTCCTGCATTAGTAGTGTCTGAATCACACACCTGAAACAAGCATGCGGCAAATGTCTGATTTGTCTGCTTGTTCAGGATCTATGACTAAAGCCCGGTACACACTTTCAATTCTGATTGGCCAATCACTGACCAATTATGCCTCCTCCATGTAGTATAAGGGTTAACAAATATTGAATACTATGAATATATTCATATAGGTAAACCCACTAACTACATGGAGGTAGTAAAATTGGTCAGTGATTGGCCAATTAAAATTGAAGGTGTGTATGAGGCATAAGGCCTAGTTCACAGTGCTCAGTTGTGTTGCCCAACTCATTGCCTATACAATTCCATGGGGCTATACACAGTACTATGCTGTAACGGATTGCGTTATTCTAACTAATTTGTTAAAAAAAAGTTTATGTCCATTCTTCATTGCAGTTCACACTCATTATAACGCGTGCATTATGCAACTGACCATGGTGAATCCAGTCTTAGGCTAGGTTCACAGTGCTCAGTTGCATTGCAGAAAACTTACTGCCCATACAATTCTATGGGCCTGTTCACAATAATGGATCGCGTTATTCTAACTTGCTGCAAGCAGGCTCTGCATTGAAGTCTATGTCCAGTCTCCATTGCAGTTCACACACATTTTAATGCATGTGTTATGCAACTGACCACTGTGAATCCAGCCCAAGGCTACGTTCACAGTGCCAACGCACGTTGCGCTGCTATACAACGTGGATAAAACGCAACGCAAAGAAGCAAGTAATGTGTTGCGGTGGCATGCGTTGTAACGGAGGCCTAAAAATGAAAAATTGCATCACAGGTGTGCAACGTTTGTGTCGCACATTTGAGTAGAAAGCCCTTCCTTTTTAAAAAGAGATGTGCGCATGTGCAATGGCTATAATGTAGTGCGACGCAGCGCAAAAATTCAAACATGCGAGTGTTACCATAGACTAACATTGAACGAGTCAATGCATGATTTGCATAAACGCAGAGCAGGATCTGCGTTATTTTTACGGACCCAGTTGACACGCATCGCACCGCATTCACTGTGAACTTCGCATTGACTTTTCATTGCTGTGCGATGTCTGCCGTTAAATGTCCGTCATGACGCAATGGAGCACTGTGAACGTAGCCTCAGGGCTCGTTTCCACTATCGCGAATCTGCATGCGTCCAACGCATGCAGATTCGCACATGTAATGCAAGTGAATGGACCTGTTTCCACTGTAGCGTTTGCGTGGTGCGTTTTTATGAGCGGTGAAAAAACGCACAAAAGAGCCAACGAATTCGCCTGCTAGTGGAATGCATGCGAATCGCCGCTAATGTATTTAATAGGGAAATCGCATTCGTTTTTTTACGCGTTATTTTACGCGATTACGCATGCGATTCTGCATAGGAACCAATGTAAATTAACACAGGCAGTGACATGGTTAAAAACGCACATAGCCTATCCTATGCGAAATCGCATGCGTAATCGCGTAAAATAACGCGTAAAAAACCGCACCTGCATGCGATTTCTTCTGTGGTGGAATCCAGGCGATTCCGCACCGCTACAGTGAAAACAAGCCCTAAAAGTATTTGAGGCAGAGGATCAGCAGGACAGCCAGGCAATGTGTATTGTTTACAAAGAAATACACTCACCTAAAGGATTATTAGGAACACCATACTAATACAGTGTTTGACCCCCTTTCGCCTTCAGAACTGCCGTGGCATTGGCATTCGTGGCATTGATTCAACAAGGTGCTGAAAGCATTCTTTAGAAATGTTGGCCCATATTGATAGGACAGCATCTTGCAGTTGATGGAGATTTGTGGGATGCACATCCAGGGCACGAAGCTCCCGTTCCATCACATCCCAAAGATGCTCTATTAGGTTGAGATCTGGTGACTGTGGGGGCCATTTTAGTACAGTGAACTCATTGTCATGTTCAAGAAACCAATTTGAAATGATTCAAGCTTTGTGACATGGTGCATTATCCTGCTGGAAGTAGCCATCAGTACATGGTGGTCATGAAGGGATAGATATGGTAAGAAACAATGCTCATGTAGCCTGTGGCATTTAAACAATGCCCAATTGGCACTAAGGGGCCTAAAGTGTGCCAAGAAAACATCCCCCACACCATTACACCACCACCACCAGCCTGCACAGTGGGAACAAGGCATGATGGATCCATGTTCTCATTCTGTTTACGCCAAATTCTGACTTTATCGAGACTCATCAGACCCGGCAACATTTTCCATTTGTCTTCAACTGTCCAATTTTGGTGAGCTCGTGCAAATTGTAGCCTCTTTTTCCTATTTATAGTGAAGGTGAGTGGTACCCAGTGGGGTCTTCTGCTGTTGTAGCCCATCCGCCTCAAGGTTGTGCGTGTTGTGGCTTCACAAATGCTTTGCTGCATACCTTGGTTGTAACGAGTGGTTATTTCAGTCAACGTTGCTCTTCTATCAGCTTGAATTAGTCGGCCTATTCTCCTCTGACCTCTAGCATCAACAAGGCATTTTCGCCCACAGGACTGCTGCATACTGGATGTTTTTCCCTTTTCACACCATTCTTTGTAAACCCTAGAAATGGTTGTGCGTGAAAATCCCAGTTACAGAGCAGATTGTGAAATACTCAGACCGGCCCATCTGGCACCAACAACCATGCCACACTCAAAATTGCTTAAATCACCTTTCTTTCCCATTCTGACATTCAGTTTGGAGTTCAGGAGATTGTCTTGACCAGGACCACACCCCTAAATGCATTGAAGCAACTGCCATGTGATTGAATAAATAATTGCATTAATGACAAATCGAACAGGTGTTCCTAATAATCCTTTAGGTGAGTGTAAATATGGCAGTCTTCATAACCTGGCAAGAAAAAAAAAAGGGGGGCAAAATGCCTGATTCCTGTTCACTTTACTTATCAATTTTCTTTAGACTTCATTAGAATTTACAAATGCATTTGGGAATGATATGTTTCCATGAGCCACGTCTGATGCTGTTTATGGTTACATTTAACCTTTCAGTGGAATTTATGATGAAAATAAGATCAAATTATGACTGTTATAAAAATAGTGAAGTGATGTATTCCTTTCTTGTTTTGTCATAATGAAATTTCGTTAATATGGCTGGGAATTTACCATCCACTCTGATCATCATTTTGCTTTTTAAAAAGATTCAGTGAACACAAGTGTAATATATATATCAGTCTGAGTCAGATTTTCAGAGATCTGATCTGGTTTATCGAGAAGATTAGATCATTGTGCAGCTGGTTTGTGAGGAGTGTGGGCAGCTGGGAAAGGAAATCCAGCAAAGAAAATGTATTAGTTGTTCTCATGCAGATGTCAGATTGTTATTGCTGTTTGTGTACTCAGTGAACAGAATCACTTCTCCTTCTGTCCAGGTAACCCCAATCATACAGGAAGACAGAGGTAATATCTAGAACAAGGTAAGGGCTGGTACACATAATGCAACTTTCCATCAGATCGATGGGTCAAATCGATAATTTGACATGTCCGCTCTGCTCCTGACCGATAACAGGATCAATTTTCAGTTCATTACTGCACAAAATTGATCCCGTAATCGATCGGAAGCACACTGGATCTGTGGGAAATGATCAATTCAACCCCTCAATCTGACAGAAAGTTGCATCGTCTGTACAAGACAACTTTTATATCGCGCTTTTCTCCTGCTGGACTCAAAGCTCTTCAGAGCTGCAGCTCCTTAGGCCCCATTCACACTTACAAAACGCAAAACGCTAGCGCTTTTGCTAGCATTTTGCTCTGCCGATTTTTGGCAATAAACGCCAAAAAATTCCCATTCACACTTGGGGCGATTTTCCATGATCGCGATTAGCGGTTCTAGCACTAAACGCAATCGCCGGGAAATCGCCTGAAAATGGTGCAGGATACAATTTTTTGGGGGGCGATTTGCGTTAATCGCCGGCGATTAACACAAATCGCCCAAGTGAGAATGGGCCCATACGTTATTGCACTGGCGCTTTAAAAAGCACTAGCGCTTGATCGTTTTGCAGAAATCGCCGGCAAAATGTTCTTGTGTGAATGGGGCCTTAGGTTCCATGGGCGATCAGGTTCATTAGGGAGCCTTGCCCATAGATTCCTTACTGTTTAAGCCGTATTCAAACCCTGGTCAACTCTAACCTTAATCTAAAGCTTGATTACACCATCCTTTTTGTAAAAATTTGCACTGTTCTTTTTAGGCAGGGCACACACTTGTGATATCATGGGTGGTTTTTAGTGTTTTTAGGGCTTATTCACATTAGGGGCGATTTCGTGGGAGGGTTTAGCGCTGGCAAGTTTAAAAATCGCCTTAAAAGCACTTGTGTAATGTTCGTTTGAGTATTCTCACATAAGCGAAGAGCTTTCTATCCAATCGCAAACGCGGCTCCTGTACCATCTTCGGAGTGTTTAAGATTCAATAGAAAGGATAGGGAAATCGCTAATCGTTCAAAAAAGCGAGTTGAAAAGCGATTTGGCAGTGTCCTTTTAATGAATAAATACATAGGGCTTGATTCACTAAGACAAATAGCACGCCTTATCAAAGTTAACACGCCTTATCAGAGTAGCATAGCGAGTGCTACGAACCCACAGGGGCTCAGGGCAGGACGAGTGCCATTGCCAATTAGCAGGCATAAGTTCGCTGTTACTCTGATAAGGCGTGTTAACTTTGATAAGGCGTGCTATTTGTCTTATAGTGAATCAAGCCAATTGTATTTATTCATTTCCGGGGCAAAGAGTTTACTTTTCAAAGTGAAAAAAAAAAAAAAAACGCTACATAAAAGCTTTTCTAAGCAAAAATCGCTCTCAGGTCTAGTTCACACTGGGCGATTTTTCAGCGATTTGCTGATCACTGGCTATCAGCAAAATGCTTTTGCTAATGCAGTTCAATGGTAGTGTTCACACTGTAACGATTGCCAGTGATTAGCGATTTGCTGATGGTGCATGCAGCATTTTTGAAGCGATTTTGGAGCAATTGCATTTCAATATTATAGAGTCACAAAACGCAATCACTTATAAATCGCTTTCCTGTACAGTGAAAAAACAGCTTTTTGCTGATCGCCGGCGATCAGCAAAACGCTACCAAAGCGCCCAGTATGAACTAGCCCTTAGGCTATTTGCACACCAAGACGTTGCGTTAGGTGCTACGTTAAGGTCGCATAACGTTCACCTAACGCAACCAATGGTGGTGCGGGAGAGGACGGTAGAGTGAGCCGCGTTAGGCAGCTCTATCCGTATAAGGTCTCCCAGAGTGGCGCTGATTGGCCGGCGGGACCACGTGATGCGGAGCGAGACACTCCTCATCCCGTGGTCCCGCCGGCCAATCAGCGGCCGCCAGTGCAGTGAATATTAAGTAGCCATGTGCGCGGCTACTGTAGCTGCATTTTCCCGCCCCCCACTGAGCATGTGCAAACAGTCTAACGCGGCTATAGCCGCTCTAACACCGTAGCATGCTGCACTTTCGGCAGAACGTGCAGCGTTACATGTAACGCAACGTGGGCTGTGTGAACAGCCCACTTGTGTTACATTTCTGTGCGTTGGGGGAGCGTTACAGGCGCACTAAAGTGCGCCTGTAACGTTTTAGTGTGTAAGCAGCCTAAAAGGACTTGGAAAAGCGCTTTCAAAATTGCTCAATAAATTGCTTAGCACCTGTGATAGCGCTGGCGATTTATAATGTGAACTAGGCCTCACTCTGTGATCACGTTTTTTTTCAATCACTGTTTTTCATTTTCATTTGTAATTTTTCATATTGCGGCAAAATACATTAGAGTTAGAAACACATGAAATATGCAGAAAAAAAGGCTTAATCCTGTCCAATTTTTCACCGCAGAGAAAAACGCAAAAACAGGACGCAGCCAAACACAAAGGAATTCCCAATTCAGCCCATTGACTTTGATTACATGTGCGGCGGGGTGTGTTTCCTGTAGTGCGGCAAAACACATGATTATCATTCAAACAAGTGCGCGCTTTGCCTTAGAAAGAACCCCAGCGGCATGGACTGGAAAGAATGAGACAAAGACTACATTCAAAAATGACAGAATTGTAACCTTTCCCCAGTCTATCCAAAAACATAAATACAGTATATGGATTTTTTATTCTGATCAGGATTATTTTCTGAAACGACCTTATATCAAAATATACGTTAATGTAAAGGACTGTTTTAATAAATGGAAATGTAGGAATATTCCCTTGGACATCCTAAAGGACACCTGAAGTGAGAGGGATATGGAAACTGCCATACTTATTTCCTTTTAAACTATACCAGTTGCCTTACGTCCGGTCCTGCTAATCCACTGCCACAAATACTTTTAGCCACAGCCCCTGAACAAGCATCCCGATCAGATTGTCTGATTGAAGTCTGACTGGGTTAGCTGCATACTTGTTTCTGGTGTGCGATTCGGACACTACTCCAGTCAAAGAGATCGACAGGACAGCCAGGCAACTGGTATTGTTTAAGAGGAAATAAATGTGGCTGCCTACTATCCCTCTTAGGTCAGGTGTGGTGAGAGTTATATGGATATCATATCACTTTCACCTCGGGTTCACTTAAAGGGAAACTGAAATAAGAGGTATATGGAGGTTGCTATATGTATTTCCTTTTAAGCAATACCAGTTGCCTGGCTGCCCAGTTGATTCTCTGGCTACAATACTTTAAGCTATAGACCCTGAACAAACCCTGAACAAGCATGCAGCAGATCTGGTGTTTCTGACAATATTGTCAGATCTGACAAGATTAGCTATATGCTTGTTTCAGGTATGATTTAGACACTACTGCAGTCAAGACCAGCAGGGCAGCCAGGCGAGTGGTATTGCTTAAAAAGAAATACATATGGCAGCAGAGGCGTAGCTAGGGTTTTCAGCACCCAGGGACACAGACAGTTTTTGTGCCCCCCCCCCCCCCTCCTCTGGACAAAATGGGCGTGGCCACACATCAGAATGTGGTCATAGTCATGGGTGGAGTCAAAAGTTATTTCGATAGCTATATGTGCCCCCTTACCTCATTCAGATTGCCAGATGTGCCCCCCTTTAGTTAGCCAGATGTGCCCCCTTCACCTTGTTTAGATAAACAGATGTGCCCCCTTTAGATAGCCTTATACTGCTGCTGTTAACGCTTCTGCAGAGGGAGGGAGAGAAGCAGGGGCACTTCAGGCAGCCAGTGAGCTTCATCTCCCGGACTTCGGGGAGCAGTTACTGTGCTGAGCGCCCTCACAGTGCTGCACCCTGGGACATATGTCCCTCCTCGCCCACCCACCCTCTGTATGGCAGCCACCATATACCTCTCACTTCAGTTGTCCTTTTAAAGCTTCCTCTTCCTCATCAATGCAGCTGAGATGAAGAGGTTAACAGCAGGCCCTGTGGGCGAAGTAGCCACTTGCTAGACAAATTGTAAGGGGGTGGAGCACAGGGCAAGCTCTCTCAGAACATTGTACCTTACAGCGCGGGCAGTCTGTCCTAAAGAGCCTAGTATGCCCCTTGGCAAATTCATTCCTTAATGTCCCCTAAAAATATATCTCTATATAAAAGTAAGCACAAATTGTAAACAGTGTTTTTTGGTGCTGCCCCCCCCCCCCCCCCCTTCCCCCAATGCCCAGGTAGCTAGAAGTCTATTCATACTACAACAAGCAGAGAAGTCGGTTCTCTCTTACCACACTAGCTGGCACGGGCCGGGCATGTGTTGCTGGGCTTCTCAGCCAGGCACTGACACCACTCTCCAAGTTACATCTTATATGAACGTGTCCAGGCTCGCCCCCCCCTGATTCCAATGTGCTTTGCCTGGTTTAATCATTGCCAGGGAGAAGGAGACAGATCGATGCCAACCGAGCATGCAGAGCAGAGGAGGGCACTGAGCCAGCACAAATACTGGGTCACCCTGGCAACAACCCATGCTTCCTTAGCTCCTATTGTTCAACTTTTATGTTTCCATATTATTTATTACCGACCTGTTAATTGGAAGGTTGTTGACATTTCATTAAGGGTCCATTGTTGGGGAGTCATGTAATCAGTGCACATACCTATCAGCAACAGGCAAATATCCCACATTCTTGTGAGGTTTGCTTGTATTTTACACAATGGTGTCAAGAGGATCAGCACACTGTACCAAGAAGGCCCTGTACATTAATATTTAGACTGGCCAGTTATAAAAGCCGCATTCAGGGCTGGTGCACACCGAGCGGCTTTTTCAGCGTTTCTGCAGCCGCTTGCGGCTGCGGATCCGCTTGGTCAATGTATCTCAATGGGGTGGTGCACACCAGAGCAGGAGGCGTTTTGCAGAAACGAAAAATGCCGGGGTGAGGCATTTTTTGGATTGCGGGTGCGTTTCTGCCTCAATGTTAAGTATAGGAAAAACGCAAACCGCTCTGAAAAACGCCTGTTCAGATCGGTTTTGCCGGCGTTTTTGTTACAGAATAGAAAAATAACAAAAAGCGTTTCAAAATCTGCTAGCATTTTGCGGATCTGCTAGCGGTTTTTGGTGTGCACCAGGCCTCAGGCAGGAACAACACTTCAAGTGGACCTGAACTCAGAACTTCCTCTCTGCACTACAGTGTGGCCTTTTAAAAGCCACACAGTATTTACTAAAGGGGATTATGTTGAAAGGCCACGTGATATAGCATTGTTTTCTAACCGCCAGCTCCAGAGCACAGTGTATTCTTAAAGAGGAACTGTAGTGAAAATAACAAAATAAATACAAATTTGCATTTTGTTATAATATATTTATAGATTATTTAGTCAGTGTTTGCCCATTGTAATATCTTTCTTCTCCCTGATTTACATTCTGAAATATATCACTGGTGTTGACATTTTTAGTTGTGCTAGGTGATCTGTACGGAATGTTCGTTACTGAGAGTTCTATGCACAGAGGGAGTTATTGCTTGCTTGGCAGTTGTAAAAAGCTGTTATTTCCCAAAATGCGGTTCACAGACAGCTACATTTTCAGGACCATGGGCATGACATCCCACTGTGGGAGGAGTTTCACCACATTATCAGCCATACAGATCCCCTGATGATCTATTCGAGAAAAGGAAAAGATTTCTCTTGGGAAAAGGGGTATCAGCTACTGATTGGGATTAAGTTCAGTCCTTGGTTAAAGTTCCTCTTTCAGCTCATAGCTCTTCCTATAGGTTGGTGGTGACTCAGAGAGGAGTCCCATCCCACAAGTACCAGCAAAATGCAGACAAACAATGGAGCCGATTCAGGAAGCTGCACTGCTATAGCATCACGATCTCCATGACAGCACCGCACTCTAAATTCAAGGCTGCACGTTACGCTCGCTCTTGCAGTGTCCTTAGTTATACACGCTGCTTACATAGCAACGCACGTTCCTTTACGTGCGTTGCTATGTAAGCAACGTGCATAACTAAGGAAGGCATGCTGCGCTGTAAGAGTGAGTGAGCGTAGCGTGCAGCCTTGAATTTAGAGTGCGGTGCTGTCATAGAGCTCGCGATGCTATAGCAGCGTAGCTTCATGAATCAACCCCAATGAGCAAGCACATTTATGACACAATGGCTTCCATTCACTAAGACACGTTCGGTGAAAAATAGGGTTGGTAAAATAGCACATTCAGTGTTTTCCACTCTTCCCCCCCCCCCCCCCCCCCCAAATTCACTTTGTTTTTCACACATGCGGTAATAGTTTGGTAATTTACCAAAATACTGCATCACAATCATTAAGATTTTCCCCTCAGTGAATGAAAAATGGATACATGTGGTAATACTTAGTGAATTAAAGCCAATATTGCCCAAAACATAGGGTCAGTTCTCCACTCCTCTTTTTCCCATAATCCTACTCTTCGGTCCGAGGAAGTTTCCCCCAATTTTTTTTTTAACTTACCTGGGGCTTCATCCAGCCCCTGGCAGCCGATATATTTTATATTTTTATACCTTCTGCGCTTGTGGTCACGCACCAGTGGCCGGGAGCGTTCTGCGTAGGCGCAGTAGTTCTGCGCCTGTGCAGAATGCTCCAGGCCACGTGAGTGCGTGCGGCACGGCTGCATGTTCATGCAGGCACAGAAGATGCTGACCTGGCAAGGTCAGCATCTCCAACGGAGGGGATCCGGGACACCGGAGCTGCAGCAAGGGACATATCGGCTGCCAGGGACTGGATGAAGCCCCGGGTAAGTAGATCATTTTTTTAAAAAATTTCCTTAGATGTGTCATTTAATTACTATCATGCGAAGTTCCAACACTGCCTTGGCTATTTCTGGTTCATGTGGAATGGCTACAACTTTGCTAGTTGAATTTGAGATATTATTTCTCCTACCCAACCACTGCTAATCTATTCTTCCACCCCTCATGCAACCACTGACCCTCAGTTACCACACCACTTCTCCTGACTCCCATCCTGTATCTTTCTCTTTTTCCCTACTCAGTCACCACTTCTGATCTTCACCTAACCACCCATCTCCACGCTTCACTCCCCATGTCTTGACTCCCACTTATACTCCCACCCTGTGCTCTGTCCAACAGGCACATATTTGCTTGCACAGACACAAAAATGCATCTGCAGTCATAAACTTAACACACACATTGTATCCTCCTGTATTCAAAAGTGGCACATAACCCCAACCACATGTATGCAGGAAAGCTGGCATCTCTGTGTGTAAACTCCGGATCATCTCTTGGAGATTTCCAAACACAGAAGACGGGCTTTCGTGTACCTCTGTGAATGTGGTTTTTCTTGATCTTCTCCCAGCAGCTTTCCATCACCTCATGGCCTGTAGGTGACTAATAGCCTCTAACCTGAAGGGCAGCTTATCTTCACCGTGATTTGGGCCCTTAAGCTCCATCAAGACACTATTGTCACCTTTTCACCTGTAGGTTACATTGTGACTTGACCTCTACTGACAGGACCGGATTTCTAGAAAAAAAAGCCACAAAGGCCCAGGCCTTTGACGGGTGCAGCCCAAGGGAGTGGCTAGACATGGAAGAGAAGGATGCGTACAGATAAAACAGGCTGGAAATTGAGATCAACACATGGAAGTGGAGAGCGGCTGTCCAACATGAAAGAGAATGCATGGAATGGGGTGGGGGTGCTGCTGCACTTGGTAGGGGAGCCACAAAAATACTGGCCTAGGGGTGCTAAAATTATACCCAGCCATGGCTGTGATTGCTAGAAGCTAAACCTCAACTGAAGCCAAGAAACAAAAGTATTCAAATTATGAGACATGTCAAGTGTAACAGACATTTCCTATTGTTTGAGGTCTATTGCTTGCGCTTGCACCTTGGGCTGTTCTCTATAATAATATTTACTGCAGGCAGGCAGCAAACATTTATTCAGAATAATGGGCAGATAATTCTAATTCCATTCCGTTCTAGGAGATCTGAGCCTCCTGTAGTAAACATTTCCCCACTCACCCATGGACTCCCTATAGTATATATAGGGCCTATACTACGAGCAGATGTCTGTTTCCACAGTTATACTAGCACCAGGAAACCCCACTTATTAAATTTTTTGCCAGACTTTTGCAAGAAGGGTCAGTGGTAAGGAGGGGCTGACCCAGACATTTCGCCACTTTCGTAACTGCACGTCCTAAGTGAACTCTGTACATTAAAAACACAACAATACAGCACATATGCAGTTGAGGGTCACAGATAAAGCCCCGATGCTACTCTGAACCAGATCATCTCTTGATGGCATACATGTGTAATCGACCCCAGGGGGCACCTGTACGAAATGTTAGATTGACGCCAAATTGTGTATTAAGATTCAACATTTATTGAACAGTCTCGAACTAAACTACTGGCATAACTTTATATTGACCTGCCCCAGTGCTGCTTCGACAGACCATTTTCAAAATGAAAATGTAGCACCCAAGGCAAGATGCTAGCCGTATGAGGGGCTTTGGATGCCAACATGGGGCCATATGGTCATTTTGCTGAGGGGTCCCATGGCCTGTTGCTGCACCCCACCTCAAACTGACAATATTTCAATCAGAAATGGTCACCGTTGTTCTCCTCTGGACCGGAAGGCAGTGTGCTCTTGTTTTACTGCTTACAATAATGCACATTTGAAGCTCTGAAGGGCCACATCAAATGGCAAGGAGAGCCGCATTCGGCCATTGTGTTTGACACCTGACCTGTGGTCTACAATGTATAGACTGACAAAGGCAGCAAACAAGACAATAAGCCCAACTTTATCAACTATAAACGGTCATGGAGATGCCAATAATTCCAACTGGCATGCAAATAATAAAAGTTGTGTGCAGCTTGGAATTGGGCTATCCAAATGCACTTTCTGACTATTTTGATTGACCCAATTCCAAGCTGTATTCAGTTTGTCCATTTTACCATCAAATTACCTCCCCACTATGAACCCACCCTGTTCACTTACCTGCCCCTCCATCCTTGTTGTAACCCTACTGTGTTCTCTTCCACTCTACTTACATATATTACCTACATTGTATGTCTCCTCCCCACTCTTGCACTCCTCAGTTATCCGCGTACGTACAAAAAGGGCGCCCAGACAAAAAGGGCGCGGGGTGTAAACGCTAATTAACAATTAATCATTAATAGCGTTTATAAAAATAGTGTGCTATATTTCGTTTACAAATAATGTTTAACAAATTTATAAATCATTAAATAATGTTTATGAAATCGGCAATTGTGAAAACTTTAATCTTCCCTGTTTCAAAAGTGAAACTTAGAATTACGTTTATTAAAATAACGATAATATATGATTAATTGTTATAATTGTATATTATTGTGAATAACCTTAATTTATGGTTTGTTCTTATAATAAAATCTGAAAATATTCTTTATAACGATGATATAAATATAACTACGTTCGTAATAAGTGTTGTAAAACATTAGTAAATATTACTAAAATTGTAGTAAAACTATACCTAAGCCTACTCTCACACAGAACCCTCCCTGTACCTATCCCTAACCCCTAGACCCCCCTGTTGGTGCCTAAACCTAAGACCCCCCTGGTGGTGCCTAAACCTAAGACCCTCCTGTTGGTGCCTAAACCTAAGACCCCCCTGGTGGTGCCTAAACCTAGGACCCCCCTGGTGGTGCCTAAACCTAAGACCCCCCTGGTAGTGCCTAAACCTAAGAGCCAGTGGCGTAGCCAAGGAGCTGTGGGCCCCGATGCGAGTTTTACAATGGGGCCCCTCAGGCACTCTATACATAACAATTGATACGGCGCACCAAAACCTGCCAATGGCAACTACAGTGTCAGAGGTGCAAGAAGGGGATGGGGAAGAGCTTGTTAATGTTTACCACTACTCAATGTATATATAGAAGTGATTATTATGAGCACAGGACCAATAGAGAACTAATACTGTAGTTGAGGGAGGGCCCTTCGGGGCCCCTCTGGCCCAAGGGCCCCGATGCGGTCGCTACCGCTGCACCCCCTATTGCTACGCCCCTGCTAAGAGCCCCCTGGTGGTGCCTAAACCTAAGACTTCCCTGGTGGTGCCTAAACCTAAGACCCCCCTGGTGGTGCCTAAACCTAAGACCCCCCTGGTGGTGCCTAAACCTAAGACCCCCCTGGTGGTGCCTAAACCTAAGACCCCCCTGGTGGTGCCTAAATCTAAGACTCCCCTGGTGGTGCCTAAACCTAAGACCCCCCTGGTGGTGCCTAAACCTAAGACTCCCCTGGTGGTGCCTAAACCTAAGACCCCCCTGGTGGTGCCTAAACCTAAGACCCCCCTGGTGGTGCCTAAACCTAAGACTACCCTGGTGGTGCCTAAACCTAAGACCCCCCTGGTGGTGCCTAAACCTAAGACTCCCCTGGTGGTGCCTAAACCTAAGACTCCCCTGGTGGTGCCTAAACCTAAGACCCCCCTGGTGATGCCTAACCCTAACCACCCCCCTTAGTCATCGCTTTATTATGTGCATAATAATGTTTTACAAATTGTGACTCCAAAAAATATATTGCAGTTTACATTACGTACTGATCGCTTTATTTTGTGAATACATTTTTAAAAACAGTAAGGGATAAAACTTTAAACAAAAAAATATATTGCAATTTACATTACGTACTGATCGCTTTATTTTGTGAATAATGTTTTAAAAACAGTAAGGTATAAAACTTTAAACAATGTTTTAACTAGTTAAATAAGATAAATATGTTTAGTATTTTTATAAACGTTATTCGGCACTAGTGCATTTTATAAACGTAAATCACCACAAGCTCAGTTATAAATCATTAAACATCTCCGGGCGCCGTTTGTAAACTTTATTTAGCTCCGTCGCCCTTTTTTCCTGCTTGGCGCCCATTAAACGTTATTTATTATGGGAGTGAAGGGCGGCGCCCTTTTTGTCCACTAGCTGCCTGCACCCTTTTTTCCCAGCTCCCAGTTATCCACCCACATCCAACAGCTATGTGTCTGTGCTACAAATTATCACTGCCTGACTTGTACTGCGTCCAACACGCACATATTTGCTTCTGTAGTGCTGAACCAGACATGCATAGAGCCCTGATCCCACCCCCCACAGCATGCATGCAGCAACGATGGCATCTCTGTGGGTAATGTCAGGATCTGCTCTTGGAGATTCCCTAGCACCAGGGGCGTAGCAATAGGGGGTGCAGAGGTAGCGACCGCATTGGGGCCCTTGGGCCAGAGGGGCCCCGAAGCGCCCTCCCTCAACTACAGTATTAGCTCTCTATTGGTCCTGTGCTCATAATTATCACTTCTATAGATACTGTGAATGGTGGTAATCACTAACAAACTGTTCCCCATCCCCTTCTTGCACCTCTGACACTGTAGTTGCCATTGGCAGGTTTTGGTGCGCAGTGGCAATTGTTATGTATAGAGTGCTTGGGGGGCCCCACTGTAAAACTTGCATCAGGGCCCACAGCACCTTAGCTACGCCACTGCCTAGCACAGAAGACAAGCTCCAGTGTACCTCTGTGAATGTGGTTATTCTTGATGTTCTCCCAGCAGCTTTCCATCACCTCATGGCCTGTAGGTGATGCATAACCTCAAGGGCAGCTTATCTTTACTGTGATGTGGGCCCTCAGGCTCCAGCCACTAATGGACAGACTGAAAAACCTCCACTCATCCATGATTTGCAGGTCTGTCACATTATATGTCACTCGAGAGGAGCTGTCAGTTTTCTTACATAATGAATTGACCTCTACTGGTCCAGCCCTTGTGACCCAGTTATGGCTGTAATTCTGTTAGATATGAGTCTTGGGAAGTAACATTGCCCCACCCTTCCATACACTTCCTATACTACAGGCAGATGTCTGGCTACACAAGTGGTTATGCTAATGCCTGGAAACCTGCATACAACAGTTTTCCACAGACCCTGAACAAGCCTGCAGATCAGATTTTCTGACCAAAGTCTGACTGGATTAATAGCTGCATGGTTGTTTCAGGTATATGATCCAGACACTACTGCAGCCAAAGAGATCAGCAGGACTGCCAGGCAACTGGTATTGTTTATCCACTTAAAGAGGCTCAGAGGTCAAAATAGTAGTAGAAGCGATACCTACCCGGGGGCTTCCTCCCGCTCTATAAACACGTGGGAGTCCCTCGCCATCCTCCTGCGGTCTGCAATTCAGTCAGCCCCGGTAACTTGCCCAGTCGCGCCCAGTCTGGGTCTTCTGCGAATTCACAGACCTACTGCGCCTGAGCAATAGACTCCGACTGATGCTACTGAGCAAGTTACCGGGGCTGATCGCGGCTGAACAGCAGACCGCGTGAGGACGGCAAAGGATTGACATGTGTTTATGAGGCGGGAGGAAGCCACAGGTAAGTATCGCTTCTACTACTATTTTGATCTCTGGTTATCTTTAACCACTTGCCGACCACTCCATGCCGACCGGCGTGCACGCAGCTGCAGCCCCAGGACTGCTCAGCACCAATTGGCGTGAAGTCCTGGGGCGGGGCTTTGCAGGAGATCGCGCACGCCAATGTGCCCATCTCTGCTCCGTCATCAGTCTACCAGCGGCGATTGCCACTAGCAGTCTGTTAGAAAGCGAAACCGCCATCTATTTACATCATACAGCGGTGCGATCTACAGCGCTCTACTGTGACACGGCTGTCCCCCTAGGAGGCTCAGGAGCGATTGGCTGTCATAGGCTGATGCCTATGACAGATAATCGCTGTGATTGGCTGGCGAGGGGAGGGAGGGAAAAAAAATAATTAAAAAAGGGCAAAATAATTTAAAAAAACAAACAAAAAACAAATAAATAAAAAAACAAAAACAATGCAGCAGCGATCAGAGCCCACCAACAGAAATCTCTGTTGGTGCACAGAAAAGGGGGGGGGGGGGGGTAATCACTTGTGTGCTGAGTTGTACAGCCCTGCAATAAGCCCTTAACATTGCAGTGGCCTAAATTGTAAAAAAATAGCCTGTTCACTAAGGGGGTGTAAGCCTACGGTCCTGAAGTGGTTAAGGCAAAATGGACATTTATAAATTTCCTATTTGTTCACTAATTGGTGCACTAAATGTCCATTTTGCCAAAATGCATGTGTCTGCAGGGATGCATGCACACTGGAGCACACATAGCGGTTTTAACCAGAAACGGTTTAAGATGAAATGGGGGATCTAGGCAAGATAGTTTTTGCCAACTGCAGTTTTTGCCAACTGCAGTTTTTGCCAACTGCTGATCATCACCGGTCTTTTTTAGTAAGATTTGGTGGGAGCTAGCATCCAACAGGCCCCGAGACTCTCTCCAGGCTCTAGGAAACTGTCTAAGTTTGCCTTGTGTCTGATCCGGCTCTGGTTTTAACCCCTCAAAGGAGAAGCGTTAAAGAGGAAGTTTAGTGAAAATGGGAAAAAAATAAATCAATACACAGCAAAGTGGAAGTTGGAAAATAGAAGAGATCAAGAAATTATTGATATTCACCATGTAATTTGTACATGTACTTTGATCCACAATCAGCCTGCACATCATCATCTTTACTACTGGCAGACAAGAAAAAAACTACACAGCGCCAACTGCCGTTATTTATAACCACACCACTAGCATAGCAATAGACTAAAAGGATTTTTTTTTTCATGTCTATACATATGCACAGAGGGAGATACTGGTTGCTTGGCAGTTGGAAACAGCTGTTATTTCCCACAATGCTACAAGACTCAGACAGGAAACTGCCAGAACCTAGGTCCTGACATCACACTGTGGGAGGGGTTTTACCACAATACCAGCCATATAGACAGGGGCGTAGCAATAGGGGTTTCAGAGGTTGTGACCGCATCGGGGCCCTTGGGCCAGAGGTGCCCCGAAGGGCCCTCCCTCAACTACGGTATTAGCTCTCTATTAGTCCTGTGCGCATAATAATCACTTCTATAGATACTTTGAATAGTTGTAATCATTAACAAACTGTTCCCCATCCCCTTCTTGCACCTCTGACACTGTAGTTGCCCTTGGCAGGTTTTGGTGCGCCGTATCAATTGTAATGTATAGAGTGCTTGGGGGCCCCATTGTAAAACTTGCATCGGGGCCCATAGCTCCTTAGCTATGCCACTGCATAGACCCTCCTAATGATCTATTCCAGAAAAGGTAAAGATTTCTTGTGAGAAAGCGGGTATCAGCTACTGATTGGGATGAAGTTCAAGCCAGTTCCTCGTTAAGTGGTTAAAAGGGAATAAATATGGCAGCCTCCATGTCCCTCTCACTTCACATTCCCTTTAACCAACAAACAATAAGTAATTAACTAACCATAACTGATTAATATTCATAAGCATAAATTCTGCCTGACCACTATGGCCCTGACAGCCAATGAATTAACTTCAAGTCCCCCCCTCCCCCACATGGGTAACGTACCACATAAAGATAGACCGTGACACTAGTGAGGGAGGTTGGGGAACCTCCCGACTGGCACAGTTGGACTCTGTGTTATACCCCACAAGCTCACCCAGACATGTGACATGAGACATTTTCTACTCCCCAACAGATCTAAAAATAGCTGAAAAGCTAATGAGGCTCAGCAACTACCATTGCCATTCTTCAGAGAAGGGAGAAAAACAACCACCCCCCATTTTGGCTGCCACCATTCCTTATGTGGCCTCACTAGTTGCTCCTGACGCTTACATTTAGGTGCTCTCATAACAAGACTATATATATATATATATATATATATATATATATATATATATATATATATATATATATATATATATATATATATATATATATATATATATATATATATATATATATATATACACTGTACAGCGCTGCGTAATATGTCGGCGCTATATAAATACTAAATAATAATAATAATAACTGCACTTCTTAAGTGAACTCTTTAGGTATTAAACCTAGAGGTGTAGTTAGGGTTTTCAGCACCGGGGGATGTAGACAGGTTTTGCTGTACATGTATAGCCATATGTGCCCCCTTCCCTCAGTTTAAATAGCTTAATGTGCCCCCTTCCCCAATTCAGATAGCCTGATGTGCCCCCCCCCCCTTAAATAGCCAAGTGTGCTCCCTTTAGATAGCCAGATGTGCCCCCCCCCCTATTGATAGCCAGATGTGCCCCCCTATAGATAGCCAGATGTGCCCCTCTTTCCCCATATAGGCAGATGTTGCCCCCTTTAGATAGCCAGATATTCCCCTCTTTTTCTGCTGCTATTAATGCTTCTGCACTTCTCTGTAGAGGGAGGGAGAGAAGCAGAGGCACTTCAGCCAGTCAGCAAGCTGCATCTCCTGGACTTCGGGGTGCAGTTACTGTGCTGAGCGCCCTCACAGTGCTGTACCCTGGGACATATGTTCCCCTTTGCCTATCCATAGCTACTCCTCTGATAAAACCATGGTAATAAAGCACATAGAACAACCCCAATGCTGCACACCACATTCTTTTCCCTGCTCTCACATGCCACTCCCTCACGGCATGCATGTGTTCAGGCCCATAGCTTTAAATGCTGGTTGTTTTAGACGTTTATAAATGTAAATAAATGAGTCCTTCCCTTCATGCACTCACTTGACAAAAAAATATGTCAAGTTTTGACTATAGCTGATAATCATATTGTAAGGGTTCATTCACATATGGAGTGTTGCTGAGAGGTGTACCAGTGCACAGCACAACACAGCCCTAGTCAGTGTAATGGGACAGGCACCTCGTGTGAACTGGTTCTATTGTAACTGGACCTTCCTTCACACTTACCTTCTGACCTCTGAAAATAGCAATACACTATAGTCCTGGTTATATGGAAATCAACTAACCAGCAATCTCAACCAACCAGCACTAATTGACAGCAGTACTCCCAGTGGTGAAGGATCATCTCAGGCTGTTTGTGGGCTCTGTTGAACTTAAAAAAATGGGTTCTATGGCTCCCTCAAGGTTAATATACTTTGAATTACTGTATTTTAACCTTTAACCACCGTAGCGTTACGGACAAGCTCAGCTCGTCCATGAACGCCGGGGTGGATAGCTCCAGCTAGAAGCGGTCTTTTTTAAAAAAAATATTTTTTAAACATGCAGCTAGCACTTTGCTAGCTACATGTTGTATCCAATCACCGCTGCTCCCCGACGATCTGCCGCGAAAGAGGCCCCCCCAGTCACTCAGCGCAGCCTGGCCAATCACCACCAGGCTGCGCTATGGGGTTTAACGGGACTCCCCCGACGTCATTCCGATCATTGCCATGGCGACAAAGGAAGCCCTAACAGAAAATCCCGTTCAGAGCGGGATTTCCTGTTAGGTATGATCGCCGGCGGCGATCGGAGGGGTGGCGCAGGGATGGGGCAATCATGTAGCTAGCACTAGGCTAGCTACATGATTAAAAAAACAAAATAGGTTAAAAAAAACCCACCCGCGGCCGAGCGCCGCAAAAAAACTAACCGCCAGGGTGGTTAATACAGAGTACATGGAATGTATACAGAGTGGGGTACTGTATTAGTTAGGCCTATTTTTATCATTGAGTCTAAAGTAACCTGAAAGCACACTTATATCCGGCATCAGCCGATCCCCGACGGATCCAGATAACCAAAACTCTACTGTACTAACCCTATAACTTTCAGGACTGTAAAGGTGCTCAGACATTACTCAGTTTTGCGGCCCGATCGACCTTCCGATTTGATCAGTTTATTGAATTGGAAGAGAATCTGTGCCGCAACATGGCAGCTCAAATGGAAATCAATCAAAAGGACTGATCGGAAATGCTGGTGAAATCGGTCGCAAGGGTTCAATCAGGTGCACAGCGGTAATGACGTTCAATATATGGGCAGCACGATGGCATAGTGGTTAGCGCTCTCGCCTTGCAGCGCTGAGTCTCTGGTTTGAATCACAGCCATGTCAACATCTGCAAGGAGTTTGTATGCTCTTCCTGTGTCTGCATGGGGTTCCTCTGGGCACTCCGGTCTCCTCCCACATCCAAAAAACATACAGATAAGTTAATTTGTTTCCCCTAAATAGGCCCTAGACTATGATACATGCACCACATGAAACAAACATACATAGACATATGACTATGGTAGGGACTAGATTGTGAGCCCCTCTAAGTGACTGACAAGACAATATACTCTGTACAGCGCTGCGTAATATGTCAGCGCTATATAAATAAATATTGCGACAATTGTCAGACCCCTGGCCGGTGTCCCCCCAAGTGTATTAGTGTCACACCCATGTGCAGTGTTACAGTCTCACCTCTCCACCGGCGCTCCTCCAATGCTCTACATCATGCGCCGGTTCCACGTAACACTGGCGCTTGTTGTAACATCACAATGTGCTAACACTGCTAAGTACAGGTGTTTGCTGTAATTCCGAACACTAGAGGTGGCCAAGAGTCAAGCCGGTGGAGAGGCGAGACTTTACACTGGGCACAAGCATGGGGGGGGGGGGGGGGGGGGGGGGGTGATGGCCTGGCAGGCAGTGGCAGGATGAAATGCTGAAATGTATTGGAATCGCTGTGCAGTGTGTGGCCAGCCAATAGATCCCTCTCTGGTCAGATTCATCAGAGAGGGATCTCTCTAATGGTTGATCTGGTCATACATCGATTGAAGTATGGCCACCTTATCAGGCTAGTATCAAGAGGGTGCCATGTTTCATTACCATATGCTGGGGGCCCCAGCCCCATCTGTCTTCAGGGACCGTATGCAGCAATCCTGAGACTGCAGCTGTCACTCCCACAAGAAGACAGGGCTAGGCAGACGCTGTGACATATGCAGCTCACAGATGAATCACAGGCTGCGCCTGTCTGCATGGGGCAGTCATACCTGGAATGTTTATCCTGTCATTGTAATGGCCGACATCTCCTAGCAACAGCAAAGAAAAATGCTTCCTACCTTCCTGACTGCATTACTCACACAGGTTATACATACAGAGCCTATAAGCTGGAGGAGGAGAGGTGAAAGCGGATTGTCTCTACTTCCACTTGTCTTAGATACAGTGTAAATGTTTACGGAAAGGATAGTAAATACACAGAACAAACCACTAGTGATAAAAATGCACAGCGACTGAACGCTGGGAAAGTATCACTTCAGTCACACATTCCAATAATGAAGAGAACAGAGGATCAGCATTACCACATCACATAGGGGGGTGTGCACAAAGCATCTGTAAGGCCTTTTTCAGATGAGAGGCTGAATTGCAGCTTGTCAAGCAGTTCAGTTCCATCTGTTGCCCACAAGATCTTACAGAAGAGATAGCGGCACTGCAGCGCTGGACCAGATAGACTTCTAGAGGCCTACAAATCTGTGCACAGGACCTGCCCAACCAGGGCCGGAGCTAACATAGGAAAAAATGGGCAATTGCCCCAGGGCCCCAGAGCCTGTAGGGGCCCCCAAGTTGTCCCCACCCCATCTTCTTCTAGCTCCCCAGGGACTCTGCAGACTCTGTTAAGTTGGGAGGTGAAAGGGGGGGGGGGTGGTCAGCAGCCAGCTCAGGGGCCCAGGAGGGAAATTTGGCTGCAACAAAGGGCCTCTAATGACGCTTTTTGGTTCGGGGGTGTCTGTTGGGGGGCCCCCAGGCTAATTTTGCCCTAGGGCCCAATTGTTACTTGAACCGGCCCTGTGCCCAACCTACATCTCTGAGCTCGTCCACAGATATATACCTGCCCGCCCTCTCCGGTCCTCCAATGATCTCCGCCTGACTGCCCCACGCATTTCTCAATCCCATGCACGCCTACAGGACTTCTCAACAGCCGTCCCACCCTATTGAACTCCCTTCCACCCCCCTCAGGCTCGCTCCTTCCTTCAACACCTTCAAACAATCCCTCAAAACACTTTTCTTTAAAATGGCCTACCCCCATCTACCACACTTTAACTCTCTCAGCTGAACACCTTTTCCACATTCCTACCTTGTGCATCTCTCCCCCCCTTTTAGATTGTAAGCCTTTGGCAAAGTCCCCCCCCCCCCCCCCCCCCCCTTAGTGTTTTCTCCTTGATCTTGCAACCCCAGTCAGGACACCCTTCCCATAAACTAATTTGGACTTGAATTGCTGGGTCTCTGTAAAATCACATGATCATGCATCTAATACAGTTTGCATGGACAACCTTGTGCTATGTTGTATAACCGTTTGCTACCTCTCTGTCTGTCACCCCTTGTTTACATTGTATGTATCCCAGCACTGCATAAAATGTTGGTGCTTTATAAATACAATAAATAATAATAATACAAGTCACAAGCTTTCCACAGAGTCAATAGCCACAGACCTCCATATTAAAGGACACCTGTAGTCAGCATTTAAAAATAAAAAGAGTTAGATTGATACCCTAGTAGAGGAAACCTCTGAATAGTCCAGAGCTTCCCCGATCTTCCTACACCCCTCCTGTGTTGGGACCCTCTAAACCAGTGATGGTGAACCTTTCAGAGGCCGAGTGCCCAAACTGCGACCCGAAATCAACTTATTTATCACCGAGAGCCAACATGGAAATTTATATTGAATACTGGCTGCCCGGCCCCATGTGATCCCCGGCCGGGCTGGGACCAAAGGTAGGGACGCCTCTAGCCATTTTGTCACTCCAGATGAGAGAACCTACACTCCCCCAATGAAAATAATCGCAATGAGGAAATGTTTCACCATAAAATAATCATAAAGCAGCAATCTTTCACCAGAAAATAATCGTAATGCAGCAAGCATTCACCAGAAAATAATCATAATGTGGCAATCTTTCACCAGAAAATAATCGTAATGCAGCATGATTTCACTAGAAAAAAATCATAAAGTGGGCAGCGTTTCAACAGAAAATATTTGTAATGCAGCATGGTTTCACTAGAAAAAAATCGTTAAGTGGACATAGTTTCAACAGAAAATAATCGTAATGCAGCATGGTTTCACTAGAAAAAATCGTAATGTGGCCAGCGTTTCAACAGAAAATAACCGTAATGCAGCATGGTTTCACTAGAAAAAAATCTTAAAGTGGGCAGCGTTTCAACAGAAAATCATCGTAATGCAGCATGGTTTCATGAGGAAAAAAATTGTAATGTGGCCAGCGTTTCAACAGAAAATATTGTAACTTGTAAAAAAAAAAAAGGTATTTACTCACCTGGCAGAAGCCTCCTCTCCCGGCAGCAGCGCGCAGTTCCCCGATGATCTATATGCTTGCAGCCAGCCAAAAGTCCCACTCTGAGCCGAGCGGGGAGGGGGCGGAACTTTGAAAAGCATCTCCGTGAATGGATGCTAGTCTTGCTCCACCCCCTCCAGACATGTGACGATATTCTGAATTGGCTGTGGTGGGGATAAAGATTTGCAGCGGTGGCGGAAACAGCACGCGTGCCCACAGAGACGGCTCCGCGTGCCGCCTTGGGTACACGTGCCATAGGTTCGCCATCGCTGCTCTAAACCCTATGGTGTCAGTGTGTTTTATATGTAGATAAGTGTTTTAGAGGTTAAGAATAGACACATACAGTCCCATGTGTTCGGACCCTCTCAACAATCTTTGACATTAATGTCAAAGATAGCTCGCGGCCACACTCACCTCCATGTACAAGCATGGGCACACTGCGCGGGCATGCGGTACCATGGAGCCTCTTGTGTACGGCTTTTTTGACTGAGAATCGATGGAGGGGTTGGGGATGATCACGAAAGCCTCTGGAGAATGTATATACAGTATATTACTTTTTGTTGCTCTTAAAGGAAATCTTAAGGCTGACCAAAAAAAAAGCATTTTAACCTACGTGGGGCCTCTTGCAACCCCCTGCACATGGGCGTCCACACATACGGCAAAACCGGGCATCTGCCCGAGCCTGGCCGCACGCTGCCCCCCTGGCCGAGTGCCCGTGCAGCCAGCAGGAGGGGAGCAGCGCAGAGAAGAGAGAGCCACGGACGTCTCCCCCCCCTTCCCTCACCTTAGGGGGCTCTCTCTCCCTCGCTGTCCCCTCCGGAACGAAGTGTGCAGCGGCTGGGCAGCGGGCGGAACTTACCTCGTCTCGCTCCTGCGCCGGAAGTTCTGGTGCCGCACTCTGGTCTGGATCAGACCAGAGTAGCGGCTAATCCATCCGGCGCGTGCGACGAGAGGAGGTAAGTTCCGCCCGCTGCCCAGCCGCTGCACACTTCATTCCGGACTCCGGAGGGGAGAGCGAGAGAGGGAGGGTGAGCCCCCTAAGGTGAGTGCCCATAGCTCTCCCTCTTCTCTGCGCTGCTCCCCTCCTGCTGGGGCACACATGGCCACTTTTTCTGGGGACATATCCCCCTGGCTACATATACTGGGACATATCCCCCTGGCTACATATACTGGGACATATACCCCTGCCTACATATACTGGGACATATACCCCTGCCTACATATACTGGGACATATACCCCTGCCTACATATACTGGGACATATCCCCCTGGCTACTTTTTCTGGGGACATATACCCCTGCCTACTTATACTGGGACATATCCCCCTGGCTACATATACTGGGACATATACCCCCCCCTACATAAACTGGGACATATACCCCCTGCCTACATATACTGGGACATATACCCCCTGCCTACATATACTGGGACATATACCCCCTGCCTACATATACTGGGACATATCCCCCTGGCTACATATACTGGGACATATCCCCCTGGCTACATATACTGGGACATATACCCCTGCCTACATATACTGGGACATATACCCCTGCCTACATATACTGGGACATATCCCCCTGGCTACATATACTGGGACATATCCCCCTGGCTACATATACTGGGACATATACCCCTGCCTACATATACTGGGGACATATACCCCTGCCTACATATACTGGGCACATATACCCCTGCCTACATATACTGGGCACATATACCCCTGACTACATATACTGGGCACATATACCCCTGGCTACCTGTTCTGGGGACATCTCTACCCCTGGCTACCAGTTCTGGGGACATCTATACCGCTGGCCACCTATTCTGGGGACACCTATAGACCTGGGGCTACCTATTTTTGGGGAACCACTGCTGTCAGATTGAGTGTATTTTGGGGAACTGCTGCCAGGTGAGAGGTGTCTACATATTAAGGGGGCATTCTGCCTATTTATGTGAAAAGTTGTCTATTTATGTGCCTCATGACTGCTGAATTTGTCTTGTTGCGGGCCTCATGGTTACTGACTTTGTCTTGTTGAGGGCCTCATGATTTGTTGGGGGCCTCAAGATTGCTGAATTTGTCTTGTTGGGGGCATCATGATTGCAGAATTTGTCTTGTTGGGGGCCCCATGATTGCTGAATGTGTCTTGTTGGGGGCCTCATGATTGCTGAGTTGGTCATGTTGGGGGCCTCATGATTGCTGAATTTGTCTTGATAGGGGGGGGGGGGGGGGGCTCATGATTGCTGAATTTGTCTTGTTGGGGGTCACATGATTGCTAACTGTGAGACTATGGAAAAAGCTGAATCATCATCATATGAGACAATAGCATTAAACCTACTTTTTCAGATTTTTAAACAGAAAGTGAAACTGGGAGGTTCTAAAAAAAATGAATAATTTTTTCAGGAGTACGATGGATGAAATTGTTTATCTTCACAGTTTATTTTCAACTTAATTTTCCATAATGTTCATGTATGAGTTAAAACGTTTGTATTTAGTTTAAATTGCTGTTGGCAGTTTGTGATAGTAAAGTGACTTTGCAGTTTGGACACTCGACCTCCAAAAGGTTCGCCACCACTGTCCTAATCTAATGTCCCACCATTGCTTAGTTCATGTAAACTTCTCTCCACTCACGACCACAACCACATTCTGGTTCACGACCACACCCATTTTTCGGCGCTACGCGCGCCGCCCCGCTTTTTGCTCCCCACTTTTTGGCCCCTCCTGGAAATTTTTCTGCGGACGCCCATGCCCCTGCAGTCATTTTGTGCCCATGCTGTCCTTCTGGGAGCCTCCACTCAGCAGCGGCGACCCCCTAGAATCTGACTGGCCACGCACTTCCTCATTGCACCCCTGTGCATAGCAGTGTTCTGTGCATGCGCAGTATGGGGAAATTGTCACTGCACAGACCGCTTCCAGCAAGGGTAGCACGACCAGGATGTGCGTGGCACGGGGCCACCATTGCTGACTGGAGGGTTCCACATGATCACTACAAGGGGCTGCAAGAAACCCCTGGGTAAGTTAAAGAGAGACTGAAATCTCAAAAAAAACACATCTTTTTCTATAACTAATGTGTTTAATATGGTTACCCTAACTAAACCGCCGCATTCCCACCGCTGTAATCTATCTAAATCCCCCCTAACTCCCCCCTCCCTCTCCCCTGCAAAATCCAAGACTTTCTTGGTCGTGGATTTTGCTGCCCTGTGTGCTTCCATGTGAGGCAGGGCTACGAGCGGCAGCTCTGCCTCTACACGCATCTGTCAGCGCGTATCTCCACCTCTCCCCCGCCCCTCTCAGTGAAGGAAGACTGAGAGGGGTGGGGGAGAGGTGGCGATCCGGGCTGATAGACAAGCTGAGAGAGCTGCGGCTCATAGCTCTGCCTCTCACGGAAGCGCTGCCCGGATTGCCCCCCAGGGAGTTTGGAGGGATTTAGATAGCGTACAGCGGCGGGAATGCGGCAGTTTAGTTAGGGCTAACATATTAAACATATTTGTTAAATAAAAAGATTTTTTTTGAGACTTCAGAGTCTCTTTAAACTGTTTTTTTCCCCCAGGCTTAAAAGGGACACTTAAGCCAGAAAAAGAATGAGTTTTACTCACCTGGGGCTTCTACCAGCCCCCTGCAGCAGTCCTGTGCCCTCGCAGTCACTCACTAATCCTCTGGTCCCCCGCTGCCTGCTAGTTTTGTTTTTGCCGACTGGCCACCCGTAGCTCTCTCCGCATTCCCGACTGCAATTAGCGCTATAGCGGGCCGCAACACGTACAAAAATATGCGTTACCGTGGTACCTACACATAGATATTCGACAACGCGTATTTTTGTACGTGTTGCGGCCCGCAATAGCGCTAATTGCAGTTGGGAATGCGGAGGAAGCTACACGTGGCCAGTCCTGTCGGCAAAAACGAAACTAGCTGGCAGCGGGGGACCAGAGGATTAGTGAGTAGCTGCGAGGGCCCAGGATTGCTGCAGGGGGCTGGTAGAAGCCCCAGGTGAGTAAAACTCATTTTTTTTCTGGCTTAAGTGTCCCTTTACGTTTCCCCTTCAAGGTCGCCACACACGATACAATAAAATGATCCAATTTTACGGCAATTTGATAAATATGATCGGCTCTCCCCAAATCAAAAGCTTTTTTTTAATTCTCTTTTTTCCCCATTTTTATTGGTCTGGAATGCTGGAGGTTTTTCTTCAATTTTTCTAAATAATATATAATATGGTGCATGTTAGATTGTCAATTTATTAATATACACACCCTAGCATTTTCTCAGCGTTTCCAATCATTTTTATCATAATTAGGGAAAAACATATGTGTGTAATACATAGGTCATATTTTTGAAATGTTACAATTAGTCCAAAAAATTGATTGCAATTCTTAAATTGAACAGATATTTAAAAAAATGTGTGGTGTGTGGCCACCTTTAGAATGGCTGAGCACAGAACTGTGGCAGTCAGAGCACATAGCTGGAGCTGCTAACACAGAGAATGCCTGTGTGAGTGTTCTGGGGTGGCCTCTGAGGCCTCAGCACATGTTAATGTTTGTGTGTTGGATTGTGACCCACCCTTTTCCCATCCACCCTCACAGCAGGAATTTCCTGATAGATGGAGTCGCAGACTGTGGGGAAACTCGGGACTGCAGCTGGGGAAGTCATGCTGAAAGCTCAGCAGCAATAACTGAGGGAGCCTGGCTTACAACTCACAATAGCTAGAGGAGGCAGACCTACAACTCAGCAGTTATATCTGGAGAACGCTGGCTAAAGCTCAGCAGCAGTAATAGCTGGAGCAGCCAGGCCTCAAACTCAGGAGCAATAGCTGGGGAAGCCAAGCCAGATCTGAGACAAGGGAGGCTACAGCTGGTGGGTGGCCCTGAGACCGAGATAGGCAACAGCTAGGGGTAATATCTGACGAGGGAGGCCTGTTATATATGAATAATTGCTGGGAAGGGAGGCCAGAGATTTGGGAGGGAAGTAGTTAGGGAGGGAAGCCAATCCTGAGATTGAAGGGCAATAGCTGCAGGAGAAGGGATTGATTGTGGGCCTCCACAGAAGTTTTAGTGTGGCTAATAGCTGGGAAAAGGAAGCCAGAGACTGAGGGACTGTCACTGGAAAAGTGAGGCCCGAGAAAGGCTTCATAGAAGAAGGGGAGAATACAAGTAACTAAAGGTGGATGGCCTGACACTGATGGACTGTTACTAGGTGAATGGGGGCTTGAGACTGGGGTACTGTGTTTGAGGTAGGGTAACCTGAGCCTGGGAGCAGGACCTGTGACTAACGGACTGCTGCTGTGGAGGAAAGCCTGACAGAGAGGTACGCCTGACACTGTAGGTTGGAGGCCTGAAACTGTAGGACTGTTGCTGGGGAGGGATACTGACACAGTGGGACTGATGATGTGTGGAGGGAGACTGAGCACTGATGGTAGCAGTGGATGCTTGAGTCTGAAGGGAGTGGCTGTGGATGGAGACCTGAGGCTGATGCCAAGGAGGGCTGTCTGAGACTAGAGAGGACTGTTGCTGTGGAAGGTTGCCTGATGCTGAGGAACTCTTGCTGAGAAGGGAGGGCTGAGACCAGGACATAATAGCTATAGGGAAAAGGTCTGAAGTAGGTTCCATTAGCTGGAGTGTGATAGCTATCACAGTATCATGCAGTCTGGGACAGAAGACAGGCTGTAGCACACATGATACAGGAAGCCACACACAGGGAAATAACAGTATATCCCACAGGTAGGGTAACGGATACAAAACACATTACATTGTATTGCGCACGGTTATTGTTCAGCTCCTTCCAGTCACTTTGGGCTCTCTGGTATGGCCAAATCTCCAGCACTAGCCGCTGCTTCAGTCACTCTACAGGGGAAGAGCTCGAGCCTGTCAGCTAACCTAAGGGAGCTCATTAACAACACTCAGTTCAGGTAAGTCAATCATTTTTTACTGAACTTACTGCATCTTGCCAGAAGGAATAGAGCAGAGCTTTTCAACCTGTGGTACATGTACTTTGCTGTTGGCCAGGTGGTACAAGCCAAGTTTGCTCGTCATTTATTTATCTGGCTGTCCTGCCTCCACAAAGTTCGGCTCCCCCTCACTCGCTTGTCGATGTGCTGCCCTTCAGCATAAGGCCTCAGTTCAGTGGTGAAGAGATAGCCAGGTGAATGGTTCACACTGATGGCACGTATATCTCAAATACAGGAAGTGATATCACTGCTCACTTCCTATATTTAAAGTATACCCATGCCGTCACTGTGAAGCGTTCGCCAGGCTGTCTATTTGCTGCAGCCAGGTTACCGCTGATCTGAGGTCAGAACTATTTCACAGGGCTGCACAGTGAGGAGCAAGTGAGGAGGAACCAAACTTTGTGGTGCCTCACTGCCCAGCTCTGGTGAGGGGAGGGAGGCTACCTATATTGAATAACCTATAGATTGCCAAGAATTGCAATCTGTAGGCTAGCAATCTAATTTCAAGTCTTTTCCCCAGCAATGCACGCATGCACAGGAGTGACTCTCTGCTCCAGCAGAAATGGCCAAGCCCGTTTGGGTCCTATCTACTGCACAGGCACACTGGTGGTACTTGAAAATTTGTGTGCGAAAAACTGGTACAATTTGTGAAAAGCTCCGGAATAGAGGACACAGCACCGCGACAACAGGCTGTGTTGCCTGAGAGGACCATGCAGAGTGATGGGTGTGGCAAAGCATACATGAAAAAAGGGGTACTTATCCGTTAGCCGGGCGCATCCGGCAGGTGGCGCTAATTACTATTCCCCCTCCAGGCCGACATGGATAGTAGGGAAAGCTGTAACTCTGGTGGAATTTTGTCGCCACCTAGAGGATGCGCCCGGCTAACGGATAAGTACCTAAAAAGGGGTGCTAGTAGAATTTATATATATAATAGACTAAGTGCCTCAACCTTCAAACAACAAGAAGAAGAAGTACTTTGCATGAGAAAATTTATGCGTGCTCAAACACCAAGTTTAAGGCCTCTTTTCCACGGACTGTTGAGCTGTGTGCTCAGCAAGCAGTTACCAGGCAGCAGCAAGCAGTTACCAGGCAGCAGCAAGCAGTTACCAGGCAGCAGCAAGCAGTTACCAGGCAGCAGCAAGCAGTTACCAGGCAGCAGCAAGCAGTTACCAGGCAGCAGCAAGCAGTTACCAGGCAGCAGCAAGCAGTTACCAGGCAGCAGCAAGCAGTTACCAGCAGGGCTGTGGAGTCGGAGTCGTGGAGTCGGGCAATTTTGGGTGCCTGGAGTCGGAGTCGGGAAAAAATGCTCCGACTCCTAATGAATTTGTAACTGTAATTAAAATAGAAAATATGATAAAATGTTCTATTTCTCAGATAATAGTCATTAAAAATAATGTGTATATATATATACAGTATATATACAGTAATAGCTGTGCTTAGTCCACAAAAATGAAATAAACCAATCAAAATTAGTTACTTGTGCTGCTTCAGTAAAGCAGTCCCCGTATTTTTAAGGTCAGATATACATATCTGATTGTGACTGTATATATGATGTGTACACAGGAATCTCTTATATATACTAAATAACATCTATGCTGTAAGAATAAAGCCTGATGTGTAGCTGTGTCACTAATAGAGATGGTCAACGAGATGGAAATAATTCTGCATTGATGCTGATTTATGCAAATGTATGCACTCCCTTTGCTGATGAAATCAAATAATTTGATATGTTGTTAAAATTTGGTTTGGTGACTACAAATTAAAGGGTAACTGAGACGGATGAAAAGTAAAGTTTTATACATACCTGGGGCTTCCTCCAGCCCCCTTCAGGCTAATCAGTCCCTCGCTGTCCTCCACCACCCGGATCTTCTGCTATGAGTCCTGGTAATTCAGCCAGTCAGCGCTGTCCGGCCGCATGCCGCTCCCACAGCCAGGAACATTCTGCACCTGCGCAATAGTGCTGCACAGGTGTAGTATGCTCCTGGCGGCGGAGTGTGTGCATGCGCACTACGCCTGACTGGCTCAAGTACCTGGACTCATAACAGAAGATCCAGGTGGCGGAGGAGGACAACGAGGGACTGATTATCCTGAAGGCGGCTGGAGGAAGCCCCAGGTATGTATAAAACTTTAATTTCATCTGTCTCAGGTTTACTTTGTTACACAGTAGTACTATACTCTACATATGCACTCCCCACAGAGCTGCAGGGAATCCACTGAGAATGCTGTGCACATTGAACACAGAGGTGTTGTCTGTTTACAATCTCCTCATTCCCCTGCAGAGTACCTGCACATCATTCTTACATGTACCCACACTTACATTGCCTAGGGCCTGATAGATGTTCTTTGTTCCGGTTTGTACCTTTTACAAGTACTCTTACCAAGGACTAGTTTTAGTCTAAGGCTGCTTGCACACCAAGACGTTACAGGCGCACGTTAGTGCGCCTGTAACGCTCCCCCAACGCACAGCAATGTAACACAAGTGGGCTGTTCACACAGCCCACGTTGCGTTACATGTAACGCTGCACGTTCTGTGCAAAGTGCAGCATGCTACGGCGTTGGAGCGGCTATAGCCGCGTTAGACTGTTTGCACATGCGCAGTGGGGGGCGGAGGAGGCGGGGAGAGCCAGCTACAGTAGCCGCGCACATGGCTACTTAATATTCACTGCACTGGCGGGCGCTGATTGGCCGGCGGGACCACGTGATGCGGAGTGTCTCGCTCCGCATCACGTGGTCCCGCTGGCCAATCAGCGCCACTCTGGGAGATATTATGGGCATCGAGCAGCCTAACGCGGCTCACTCTACCGTCGGCTTTTGCAGCACCATACGTTGTGTTAGGTGCACGTTATGCGACCTTAACGTGCCACCTAACACAACGTCTTGGTGTGCAAGAAGCCTAAAGGGAATAAATATAGTAGTCTACATATCCTTCTCACTTCAGTTGTCTTGTAAAATTCCTAAGCGTTGGCAGTTAAGAGACGAATTTCATGTTACATACTATTAATCAACAAAATTGTAATATGCAAATTAGAGGAGTCGGAGTCGTGGAGTCGGAGTCGGTGGAATCCTAAACTGAGGAGTCGGAGTCGGTGGATTTTTGGACCGACTCCACAGCCCCAACGAGCAGTTACCAGGCAGCAGCGAGCAGTTACCAGGCAGCAGCGAGCAGTTACCAGGCAGCAGCGAGCAGTTACCAGGCAGCAGCGAGCAGTTACCAGGCAGCAGCGAGCAGTTACCAGGCAGCAGCGAGCAGTTACCAGGCAGCAGCGAGCAGTTACCAGGCAGCAGCGAGCAGTTACCAGGCAGCAGCGAGCAGTTACCAGGCAGCAGCGAGCAGTTACCAGGCAGCAGCGAGCAGTTACCAGGCAGCAGCGAGCAGTTACCAGGCAGCAGCGAGCAGTTACCAGGCAGCAGCGAGCAGTTACCAGGCAGCAGCGAGCAGTTACCAGGCAGCAGCGAGCAGTTACCAGGCAGCAGCGAGCAGTTACCAGGCAGCAGCGAGCAGTTACCAGGCAGCAGCGAGCAGTTACCAGGCAGCAGCGAGCAGTTACCAGGCAGCAGCGAGCAGTTACCAGGCAGCAGCGAGCAGTTACCAGGCAGCAGCGAGCAGTTACCAGGCAGCAGCGAGCAGTTACCAGGCAGCAGCGAGCAGTTACCAGGCAGCAGCGAGCAGTTACCAGGCAGCAGCGAGCAGTTACCAGGCAGCAGCGAGCAGTTACCAGGCAGCAGCGAGCAGTTACCAGGCAGCAGCGAGCAGTTGTGAGAGTTTGAGAGCCATTTCACTGCCTATTCACAGTCCATGGAAAAGAGGCCTTACCCTAGCAAGTCTGACATTGCAAATCTGGCCTAATTGGCTATTCATGAGGCAATGCTCATGCAAATGCATGCACAAACCAATACCACAAAGCAGTCACCCTGCTACATGCTACATTAGCACTATCCGGCTTAGTGCACACCAGAGCGGTTCGGCAGCATTTTGCGATCCACTTGCGGCTGCGGATACGCTTGGGTAATGTATTTCAATGGGCTGGTGCACACCAGAGCGGGAGGCGTTTTGCTGAAACGCATACTCCCGAGGTGAGGCATTTTTTGGATTGCGGAGGCGGTTCAGAGCGGTTTTGCAGGCGTTTTTGTTACAGAAGCTGTTCAGTAACAGCTTTACTGTAACAATATATGAAATCTACTACACCAAAAACGCTTTACAAAACCGCAAAATGCTAGGTGAAATGCTAGAGAAAAATAAGAAAAAGCGTTTCAAAATCTGCTAGCATTTTGCGGATCTGCTAGCAGTTTTTGGTGTGCTCCAGGCCTCCAGGAGCGCCACGGGGAGGATTCCCAATGCCCCCTTTTTATACAACTGGGGGGACCGCAGGGTCCCAGGCTCTCTCACTGCCTGGAAACCACAGCGGCACCCCGGAGGGGGAGGCTGGGTGGCGTGGACGACCCCCCCCCCCCCCCAAGTGTGGCCAGCGCCGGAGAGAGCCGTCTGCACCCACCTCCCAATATTAAAAACAGGCACTTACCTTAACGTCCATTGCGTTCTGCTACATGCGCATTAATTTGGAGGCACCACATGAGAAAGGAGAGAAGCATGGGTCACCCCGAGCTTTAGAGCTCAGGGCTGGCTCACCTACAGCACTCCAGAGGGGGGGTAGGACAGGCACACTCACTCCAGGGTTCACACCACCGGAGCAAGCCATCCACCACCTGCCTCCAAAGGATACAAACTGCACAAAATGCTTTCCATGAGAAAATTAATGCGCATGTAGCCGAACCCAATGGACGTTAAGGTAAGTGGCTGTTTTTAATATTAGGAGGTGGGTGCGGACGGCTCTCCCCAGCGCTGGCCACGCTTGGGGGGGGGGGGGGGCGGCTGCACCACCCAGCCTCCCACTCCGGGGTGCCGCTGTGGTTCCCAGGCAGCGAGAGAGCACTTTGCAGTATTGGTTTTTTGACCCTGCATAGTTTGGCATGCGAAAGCAAATGCATATTTGCATGAGCATTGCCTCATGAATAGCCAATTAGGCCGGATTTGCAAAGCCAGACTTGCTAGGGTTAAACTTGGTGTTTGAGCACGCATACATTTTCTCATGGAAAGCCTACTTCTTCTTGCTTCAAGGTTGAGGCACGTACTCTATTAGATAGATGCGGCGTATGCTACGACGCGGGTTGGCTAGTAGTGGTATATTTAAAATAAGGATAATACAATATCAGTAAAAAATACCATATTTACTAAAGCTAAAACTATTCTCACACCGAACCCTCCTTCTAAGGTTAACCTTAAAGGGAACCTAAGCTGAGAAGCATATGTATTTTTCCTTTCATAAAAAATACCGGTTGCCTGACACTCCTACCGATCCTGTGTCACCTTCAGTCACAGCCCCTCAACAAGCATGCAGATCATGTGCTCTGACTGAAGTCAGACTGGATTAGCTGCATGCTTGTTTCAGGTCTGTGATTCACACACTACTGCAGCCAAATAGATCAGCAGGACTGCCAGACAACTGGTAATGTTTAAAAGGAAACATCCATATCCCTCTCAGTTTAGGTTCCCTTTAAACACTACCCATTGGCTAATCTAACCCCCCTCCCCCCCAGCTAACTTTAACTTACCCCACTGCCAATCCACTGAAAAAAGATCCCTGCAAATGGGTGCCCTTATAAATATCGGCAATGATGGGAAAATTGGCCGCTTGGGCTGCCGCATTACAAAAAGTGGCTATACATACTTTTACACTGCAGGCGGCCCTGGCGTCTGATATTTTTTAAAGCACCGCAGGCCACCATAGGTGTGGGCACCTATGGCGGCACCCAAACTTCCGCCAGTAGCGGAAGCCATTTTCTGCTTCCACAACACGGCTTTGAGCATTACCAACCATCCCAGACACAGCACTGGTTCAGTGCTTCTGTTATTTGATTCACCTCAGTCATTGCTCTTTTCATTGGGTATATGCCTGTGTCCATGTCACTCTATAGCTGTACCTCCATGCAGCATGAGTGGTTATTTTTGTATCCAAACTTCCCTTAGCTAAGCTCATAACTCTGTTGTTAGCCAGCAGAGGCGTAGCTAGGACTTTCAGCGCCCGGGGACAAAGACTATTAATGCGCCCCCTAAGGTGAAGGCTGCGCGGCAAAAAAAGGGGGGGCGTGGTCAGATAATGTGGGCGTGGTTATGGGTGGAGCCAAATGTACAGGAAGTTAGCAGTAGTGTAAGCAGACCTGCCAAGCATGCTGTTGGATGAAAATACTTCTCCAATAAACATAATGTACTGATAAGCAATAACAGTAAACCAAATAGAAAAAAGCAAAAGAAGTGCAGAAAAGAACTATATTGGTTTCAATGTTTATTTCAACATTTTTTTTTTATAAACCCGTGCCATTGTAAAAGACAACAATACAATTGCATAAAAACACTGGGCTAAGACAATGGTAGGATTAGATTGTGCGCTCCTCTGACAAAGGACACTCCGTGATTAAAGCTTTAACCTGTGTAATGGATACAGCAGTGCAATACACACATAATGAGGAAGAACATTACACCATGGTGGAAGGTTGGGATTGTACTCACCCAGTTGAGGGCTTGAGGCTGCCTGGAACAGTTGGGAAGTCCTGTCCTGGAGAGCCCAGTATCCTGGTCTGCAAGAAAACTGGCTGGAGACGTGGTAGTGCAGAGCTGATGTTGTGGCTGAAGGTCTGGTCTGGTGGTGACAGAAAATTATAAGGGCAGGAATATTTAGAACAGATTGTCTATGCTATATGAATACATAATGATATGGTAACACAGCTATGACTATAGTAGGGATTACATTATGTGCCACTCTGAGGACAGTCAGTGACATGACTATGTACTCTAAAGTGCTGCAGAAGATGTCAGTGCTATATAAATACATAATAATAATATGCGAGGACATTAGCCTATGACTATGGTAGGATTAGATTGTGAGCTCCTCTGAGGATAGTCAGTGACATGACTATGTATTCTGTAAAGTGCTGAAGAACCTGTCAGTGCTATATAAATACATAATATTATGGTAGGACATTTGACTTTGACTATGGTAGGATTAGATTGTGAGCTCCTCTGAGGACAGTCAGTGACATGACGATGTACTCTGTAATGTGCTGCAGAAGAGGTCAGTGCTATATAAATACATAATAATAATAATAATATGGTAGGACATATGCCAGGATTACACTAGGAGTGTGGTAGGATTAGATTGTGAGCTCCTCTGAGGACAGTCAGTGACATGACTATGTACTCTGTAAAGTGCTGCGCAACCTGTCAGTGCTATATAAATACATAATATGGTCGGACATATGGCAGGATAACACTAGGAGTGTGGTAGGATTAGATTGTGAGCTCCTCATTCACCAGAAAATAATCGCTATGTGGTGAGCATTCACCAGAAAATCGCTATGTGGGCAGCATTCACCAGAAAATAATCGCTATGTGGGCGCATTCACCAGAAAATAAACGTTATGTACGCAGCATTCACCAGAAAATAATCGCTATGTGGGCAGCATTCACCAGAAAATAATCGCTATGTGGGCAGCATTCACCAGAAAACAATCGTCATGTAGGCAGCATTCACCAGAAAATAATCAATTTTTCCCTAAAATCGTGCAGTCCTAGTATATATATATGACATGATGATATGTATGCATGTCATATATACACCTTAACCCCCCCACCTCACCTCCTCCAATCAACTATATACCCAACCTGGCTTTCAGCATGTTCCATTAACTGTTTATAGGAATATATGAAATGATTAACTGTTTATAGCCCCCCAACCCCCCCCCCCCAGGCTCACGCTCACCCACCCTCAGTATGTACCTTCCAGCATGTTCCACCATAACTGTTCATAGCCCCCCCCCCAGGCTCACCCACCCTCTGTCAGTATGTACCTTCAAGCCTGTTCCACCATTACGGTTTATAGCCCCCCCCCCAGGCTCGCCCACCCTCCCTCAGTATGTACCTTTCAGCATGTTCCACCATTACTGTTTATAGCCCCCCCTCCCAGGCTCACCCACCCTCCCTCAGTAACATATTCCACCACCATAACAGTTTAGGCCCCCCAGCCAGCCCCCCCCCCCCTCAGTAACATACTCCACCACCATAACAGTTTAGGCCCCCAGCCAGCCCCCCCCCCCCCCCCCCTCAGTAACATACTCCACCACCATAACAGTTTAGGCCCTCCAGCCAGCCCCCCCTCAGTAACATACTCCACCACCATAACAGTTTAGGCCCTCCAGCCAGCCCCCCCCCCTCCCTCCCTAGTCTCACCCACCCTCCCTCAGTAACATACTCCACCTCCACCACAACAGTTTTGGGCCCCACAGCCAGCCCCCCCCCCCCCTAGTCTCACCCACCCTCCCTCAGTAACATACTCCACCTCCACCACAACAGTTTTGGGCCCCCAGCCAGCCCCCCCCCCCCCAGTCTCACCCACCCTCCCTCAGTAACATACTCCACCTCCACCACAACAGTTTTGGGCCCCCAGCCAGCCCCCCCCCCCCTAGTCTCACCCACCCTCCCTCAGTAACATACTCCACCTCCACCACAACAGTTTTGGGCCCCCAGCCAGCCCCCCCCCCTAGTCTCACCCACCCTCCCTCAGTAACATACTCCACCTCCACCACAACAGTTTTGGGCCCCCAGCCAGCCCCCCCCCCCCCTTAGTCTCACCCAACCTCCCTCAGTAACATACTCCACCTCCACCACAACAGTTTTGGGCCCCCAGCCAGCCCCCCCCCCCCCTAGTCTCACCCACCCTCCCTCAGTAACATACTCCACCTCACCACAACAGTTTTGGCCCCCAGCCAGCCCCCCCCCTAGTCTCACCCACCCTCCCTCAGTAACATACTCCACCTCCACCACAACAGTTTTGGGCCCCCAGCCAGCCCCCCCCCCCCCCTAGTCTCACCCACCCTCCCTCAGTAACATACTCCACCTTCACCACAACAGTTTTGGGCCCCCAGCCAGCCCCCCCCCCCTAGTCTCACCCCACCCTCCCTCAGTAACATACTCCACCTCCACCACAACAGTTTTGGGCCCCCAGCCAGCCCCCCCCCCCCCCTAGTCTCACCCACCCTCCCTCAGTAACATACTCCACCTCCACCACAACAGCACAACAGTTTTGGGCCCCCAGCCAGCCCCCCCCCCCCCTTAGTCTCACCCAACCTCCCTCAGTAACATACTCCACCTCCACCACAACAGTTTTGGGCCCCCAGCCAGCCCCCCCCCCCTAGTCTCACCCACCCTCCCTCAGTAACATACTCCACCTCCACCACAACAGTTTTGGGCCCCCAGCCAGCCCCCCCCCCTAGTCTCACCCACCCTCCCTCAGTAACATACTCCACCTCCACCACAACAGTTTTGGGCCCCCAGCCAGCCCCCCACCCCTAGTCTCACCCACCCTCCCTCAGTAACATACTCCACCTCCACCACAACAGTTTTGGGCCCCCAGCCAGCCCCCCCCCCCCTAGTCTCACCCACCCTCCCTCAGTAACATACTCCACCTCCACCATAAGGCTTAGGCCCCCACCGCGGTGGTCCTGGCTGGGCTCAGCTCACCTAACCTGGGCCTCACGCTGTCTGCGGCCGGCTGCCTGTTTGTTTAGGCCTAGAGATGGCTGGGGCTCAGGGGCCGGTGGGCTGGGCTGGGCTGGCTGGCGGCGCCTCTTCCACTCACTTGCCGGCTGCCGCTCTGCGCAGCGTTCCACTAGTATATGGACGCTGCGCGGCGGTGCGGCGCCGGCGATGATGACGTGTGACGTCAGTGACGTCACTCGCTGAGTGGGGATGGGGGAGTCTTGATCCGGCCCGGCGGTGAGCGGCTGAGCGCTGCGTAGCAGCGCGAATAAATTATATGAATAAAAAAAACAAAACACTGCAGCTGAGGAGCTGGCGGCGCCCTCGGGGACCTAGCGCCCCGGGGCACTTGTCCTACCCCGACCCCCCCCCCCCCCTAGCTCCGCGCCTGTTAGCCAGTATCGTGTTTTGAGAGAGAGTCAGGTGTGGGGAATTGCTGAGATAGACAAGTGTATCGACTTTGCTAAAGCGTGATTGAATTCAGAACTTCCTCTCTGCTCTAAAAGATACGCAACAGCATAATAACCTTTTAAAGAAAACATTTCTTTGTTACAGCTGATACAAATCCAAAAATATATCCCCAGTGTTTCTACTTTATTCTTTCATGGAAGCAGACATATTATTAACATCCTGTGCTTTCAAATTAGCTTATCTGCCATGGCAGTCAGCTGACACAGGGGAGAAATCAAATTACAACTTGTGCTTAGTCACAGATGAGGGGTAATTGGACAGGCTAAACTCTCTAAATACATACAGGGTGCATTTCTCTCTGTTTTCCTTCTGTCCTGTGCAAGAGTTCAGATCCACTTTAAGGCCTAGTACACTTTGGCAGGTTTCACACCATAATCCAGCGTTTGCGGTGCGTGGCGCCTTTCACACCACATCGTAACATCAAAAATAGGCCTTCAGGGAACACCGCGCTATTCCCTGTCTGGCCACCGGCCAAGCAGGAAATTATGCACGCTTGCTGTCACTTCCTGGTTCGGGGATGTGGAAGCACATTGTTAAAATACACTTCCGCGCATGCCCAACGTCGCATTGGTATATCTTTCAAAATCCACGCGTCGCCATATACTAACATGACTTCCAGGCCAATACAGATCGCCGCAAGTGGACACATCACTGCAGCGCTAACGTAGTTTTGGACCTGCGTCGGGGAATGCGGCAAGAACATCACTTCCGTCACGCTGTACCACGGAAGTATGAAAGTCTCCATAGACTTCCATTGCGTGGCAGTGGAGTGTTGTAAAAATACTGCACCGCCCCAGTGTGAAAGGGATGTCACATCAGCAGTTAACTCAACCTGTCAGGCAATTACCAATTACTTGTCAATGATGATTCCTGATCATTTATATGGAAACACTAAATCAATGTACACATGGAGGTACAGACTAACCAGCGAGCTCATGGTGACCCAGAACTCATTGGAGTGTGTAATGTACAAATATATATGGTAGTTCAGGATCTTCCAACCAATTAGATTGTTCTTATTTAGTAGGTGATCTGATACACAATGACATTTTAGCTATTTCTTTTTTCTTTTAGAAATATTTTTCTCATTGTGTTTAAGTACACTATGTTCACAGCCTGACCCACGTTTCCCTCCTGTCAGCAGTATGCTTATGGCAAGCAAGATCTTAATGAAATTTCAGCCACCCTTTCCCCTTCCCCTCCCGCCCACTTATTTGTTTTTTCCTTTGCAACAACCTTTGTGGTTTTGAGTTCTGTGAAATCTAAAATAACAATCAGCAGAGAAACCGATTTACAAGGTGGGTGGAAAGTTTTTTTTGGATGACACACATTCATGTCTGTCCCCTTCATCTACTTGTGAAAGCAGGTGACATCAGCACCCCCCGACAGAGGCGCACAGACCGCTGCAGCAGTGCAGGGGTTAAACAGGTTTACCTAGGCTGAGTCATTCAGCCACCTCAAGGAAGAATAAGGGGGTGCACTCACGTCAGTGTTGCCCTAAATCTTTGTAGATATAATTAAAATCCGTTTCAAGTTTTATTTAGCAGTGTGTTTTCTTTAGATAGGTGTCAAACGTTTTGGGTGCATTCATACGATTCTTTAAACTAACAGCACAGCTTAATGACCGCAACGGGAGGTAATAATCTTCAGCGCATGCTATGCTGCCATACAGTGGCGTAGCTAAGGAGCTGTGGGCCCTGATGCAAGTTTTACATTGGGGCCCCCCAAGCACTCTATACATAACAATTGATACGGCGCACCAAAACCTGCCAATGGCAACTACAGTGTCAGAGGTGCAAGAAAGGGATGGGGAGCAGTTTAATGATTACCACTATTCAAAGTATCTATAGAAGTGATTATGAGCACAGAACCAATAGAGAGCTAATACTGTGGTTGAGGGAGAGCCCTTTGGGGCCCCTCTGGCCCAAGGGCCCGATGCGGTCGCAACTTCTGCACCCCCTCTTGTTACGCCCCTTCTGCCATAGCGTGTGCTGTTAACTTGCGCTATGCTCCAATTGTTCATCGAGCGCTCCACTGAATCCACCCTGAGTCCCAGCAGGTCCAGTGGTTCACCGTATTAAAACACACTTTCTACAGTGCATTTCTGCTTGACGTGTGTGTGTGTTAAAGACCACATTAGCCTAGCAAACTTCCTGTTATGAAGAATTACATGCAAAGTGCACGTTGCATTATGCCCACGTTGAAGCACAGGTGTCACACAACCCGCATAGTGTGAACTTAGTCTTAGGCTAAGTTCACACCAGGACGTTGCGTTAGAGGGGGCGTTAAGGTCGCATAACGTCCCCCTAACTCAACGCCTGGTGGTGCTGGATCTGGACGTCAGAGTGAGCCGCGTTGTGCAACTCACTCTGGCGTCAGTGATGCCGTGATGCGCACTCTTGTGCGCATGCGGCATCACGTGGTCCCGCCGGCCAATCGCCGCACAGAGCGGCTGCTCCAGGAAGTAAACACTGCACGTCATAACGTGCAGTGCATATTAATTAGCCATGTGCCTGGCCGCTCTCCGCTCCTCCCCAACATTACTGAGCATGTGCAAGCAGTCTAACGCGGTTCAGCCGCGTCCAAAGTACTGCATGCAGTACGTTGTCTTGTGACGCAGCGATACAATGTAACGCAACGTCCGCACTGTGAACAGCCCCATTGATTTTTCATTACTGTGCGGTGGGCTGCGTTACAGGCTGCTCTAATGTGCGCCTGTAACGTCCCACTGTGAAACCAGCCTTAAGGTGCCCACTAATAATACAATCTTTTTTTATACAATCTTACCAAATCTATGTCATAGATAAAGGGTAAACTCAGTGAAATATACTTTGAATGGATATTTCAGGTAGTCCCTCATATTACATAGAAATAATGTTGGTGTTTGAATGGGAACATTGTTTCAAATTCACCTCAATGCCACACATCAGCACCATTCAGCACTGAACCGCGGACAGGGTCAGGCAGATTTGGATGCTCCCGACAGCGGGAGCATGATTGAGAACACTCGCGGCAGGGGCAGTGGCTGGTGATCAAAATCGAAACTTAGTCACTGAAGGGGACTGGAGGATCATTCCATGATGGCACAAGCAAGGCTGCAGGGGGCTGGTAGAAGCCCCAGGTAAGTGAAACTTTTTTTTTTTTTTTTTATATTTTTTTTAGGTTCACTTTAGTTTCCCTTTAAGTGGAGTGTAACTACAGTCTGCAATGTAAAGTGAAGCATTCTGAGGTGTCTGCTTTAAATTTTACTAGTTTATGCAGAAGGGGACTTCTGTATAGAGAGAAATACACAGCAGGCACACAGAGAGGGAGGGAGAGAAAGAGTCTCTCTCTCTCTCTCTCTCTCTCTCTCTCTCTCTCTCTCTCTCTCTCTCTCTCTCTCTCTCTCTCTCTCTCTCTCTCTCTCTCTCTCTCTCTCTCTCTCTCTCTCCTCTCTCTCTCTCTCTCTCTCTCTCTCTCTCTCTCTCTCTCTCTTCTTCCCCCCCCCCCCTACACAGGCTATCTGAAATCGTCCTGGCAGCAGGAGGGGTGGAGCTACATTCTTCCTGAGTGTGCTCCTCCCTTCCCTATGGACTGCATGTGAGAATAAGCAATGTTAAAGCAGTATCGTTTTCTGCTGTTATGATTTGGAGTTATCATATACCTTAGGGAGCACTGGCTCTTTAGTAGTCGGTGCCAAAGAATTGCATGCTGGGGGTTCTTTTTATCTATAATATATTCCTCCTCTTCCCTTTATTTCCCTGCCCGATCACAATCTGTGGTGGTGGTGGTGGTGCCGCTCCCCCCCTGCGCATACATTACCTGCTCCGCCGGCGCGAGTCCCCGCTGTCACTGCTGTCTTCTCCGCTCTGGTCTGGTGTGGTCTCCGGCATGCTTCACTTCTTCCTGCCCGGCAGGAAGTTTAAACAATAGAGCGCCCTCTACTATTCAAACTTCCTGCCGGGCAGGAAGAAGTGAAGCATGCCGGAGACCAGACCAGACCGGAGAAGACAGCAGGGACTCGCGCCGGCCGGAACAGGTAATGTATACCCGCTGTATTGCGTCGGTCGTCGGGCATTCGAACGCTGCTATCGACGCACTCCCGACCCGCCGGCGATCGAGAAAAATCTTCCGCGTGCACGGATCGACGGGAGCGATCGATTTCAGACGGAAATCAATCGTTCTGCCAGCTGTGTGCGCAGCGATTTCACAGCCGATTCGATCACTGTGATCCAATCGGCGGGAAAATCGTTAGGTGTATGGGTCCCTTTAGTGAGTTCTGGTGGTACTGAAGTCTTCCCTGCCTGGTCTCTATACTTTGCACTGTGGTCTGGTAGGCGCAACTTGTCTCTCAGTCACATGGGGTATCGACTTTAGGGGAAGAGCATGGTGTCAGATTGGGGCATAGAGACTAAAGGAAGATTGGAGATCTGCCAGTACACAGCAACTGATATAGTGGAAAAGGGCCCTGAGGCTTCCATTTCTAACTAGATCTAGTCAGAACTGGAAAGATTGATTGCTAGAAGAAAATAATGAGTTTCTAAAGAGGAACTGATGGCAGGGTAAGTATGTGGTATTAATTAGCAAGTTCACCATGTGTTCATTTTAAATAATTTTACTCGGATCAGGTTCCCTTTAAGTAGAGTGACCAGACGTCATAGAGTAGAGTGAAATAGACGCCGTGCCAGTTCATTGCCCGCAGCCCCGCTCCAGCCTGCATAGTGTTCCGACACCGGCAGGCGAGCAGGGCTATGGCAAGATGGCTGCCGAAGCCCTGTACTGGAGACTATTTGTGTCTCCAGTACAGGGCTTCGGGCGCCATCTTGCCGTAGCCCTGTCAGCGCGGGAGACGAGCAGGAGAAAGGTGGTCCCGGTAGCAGCGTGCCAGAGGCCGTAAACTTCTGCCAGGTGAGTAAATGCTTTCTTTTCCAGGTGAAATTTGCTCCCATTACGTTTCTTTTCTGGTGAAATGTTTGCCCGCATTGCGTTTCTTTTCTGGTGAAATGTTTGCCCGCATTGCGTTTCTTTTCTGGTGAAATGTTTGCCCGCATTGCGTTTATTTTCTGGTGAAATGTTTGCCCGCATTGCGTTTATTTTGTACTGACATGTTTGCCCGCATTGCGTTTATTTTGTACTGACATGTTGCCCGCATTGCGTTTATTTTGTACTGACATGTTTGCCCGCATTGCATTTATTTTATACTGACATGTTGCCCTCATTGCGTTTATTTTGTGCTGACATGTTGCCCGCATTGCGTTTATTTTCTGGTGTCCGGGGTAACTGTTACTGCATTTATTATTTAATGGTCATAGATGGCTATGTTTGCTGCTTTGTGGTTACGGTATACTATTAGCATCACACAGTTTCTGCACACCCATGATGCAAAGTCTCGTTTGTCCACATCATGGCGTAAACACTGCTTTTTTATGCCTCGCTGTTACATCATTACGTTAGCTCTGCCCATACAATGTCATGGCCACGCCCATTTTTCGCCGAGGCGCAGAACCCCCCCCCCCAGTCTTCATCGCTGCGCGCTCCTCAGTCCTCCCCACTTTCTCCTCCCTGCCCCCCCCCTCCCTGTCCCAGGTTGGACCCACAAAAATCTGGTCACTCTACTTTAAGGTGCAGACGCACAAAATGAATGCCACTTACAGAGATTGTGATTCAATCCCTCAGGTGGAGTCAGCGTGCTGCATAAATGTTTTGCTAGCCTACAGGCAAGCTACATGTACTGTTGCTATGGAGCAGGTAGGAGGGACAAAATCCGCTATACGACATGGAAGGACAGGTGAGTAGAATTGTGCCCACGACATAGATGATGTTGCTCCTGATCTCTTGGCGATGTACCGTGGAGATTCAGGGGCTGTCGTACAAATGCTAGGTCCTCAGCAGAGGCTGCTCTGACCAGCCCCCTTTGCTGAGAACCATCTTGTATGTGTACAAGGCTTCAACCAAAGTGCTTATTGACAGGTGCACTTTGCACTTTAAATGTCATTGCATCTTTTTCCTAGACAATGCCCTAGTTTTAGAGTAATAGGCATTTTTTCTTTTTGTCACCACTCATGGCTTATCCATCTTTTAACCTCCCACCCCACACGAATGCTCGCCCTTGACCTTTACCACCCACCCATGTGCAAGCAGTGAAACTCTGCCATTGTTTGTAGAAATGTTAGCACAGCCACAAGGCGGCTGAACCTGCACACAAGACGTGGGCGTCAAGATAAACATCTGAAAGAAGCCTCTGAAAGTGACTGTTTGTGTTGAGAGTGGTAAGATGACGCAGGGGTTTGTGTCACTGGTTGTCACAGCAGAATTCCACAGGAGCCCCTAAGAATAGGCCTGTCACTTGTAACAGCTGTGTGTGTTTGTATTGTTCACATACATACAGTATACTGTAAGCTATATTTGTAAGACAGTGGTGACGTCTCATGCATAGAATATAAATGTAATGCAAGAAATCGTACATCCCCCACGGGAAACACCGAATTATAACAAAGGTTCCTCACAGGGACTGACCTAGAGGGGAGCAGCACCTGCGATCACCGGGGGCCCGGAGCTGTGGGGTCCCAACTACTGGCCTCCACTTCCTCCAGTACAGGGGATTATAATTCAGCTCAGGTGCTTGTTGTGGCTACACTTGTTATGGGTTTTTGGCACATCCCCTACTCTCGGATAAATCGATGGTACTGCGCGGTTATGTGGCGAACCGGAAGTCGTGTAAATCTATGGCGAATCGGGGATTGAAACAATGGTGGCGGTGCGGCGCGCATGTGCGGAAGTGTATTTTTTACAATTTGCTTCTGTGCAGTTCCGTATTTCCGAAACAGGAAGTGAGCGCAAGCGAGTGAAGAGAAGTGCGGCTGACGGAGAGATAGAGAGCGCACTTCTCTTACGTCAGACTGGCCGAAGTTACGGGACCTGGTACCGGAGCTGGAGAAGACTGAGGACGGCATCATGGGAGCGATCCGTGGTTATGGGGCTGGAGGAAGCCTCAGGTATGTATAAAACGTTTATCTTTTATCATCTCTGGTTTCCTTTAACCAGTACACTATCCAGCCACTGTAAAACTCATACTGGGGCCCATAGCTCCTTAACTACACCACTGTCTATTCCTAACACTGTGTTTGTTCTGTATGTGAAGCTACAGTTGGGCTTCTGGTCACAGAGTTACCATCAATTATTAACCATCATCTCTACAGTGTCAGCGCACTGACCCCCTGGACAGGCCAGTAGGAGGTAGCCCAAGCCTCTCCACAGTTCTAATTTCCTGGGGTCAGTTTTTGTCATTTGTTATATAATCTCACTGAAGACCAGTGGATCCAGTTGTTTATAACGTCACACTAGCAAGATTCCATTTGTACCTTTGAGCTTATGAATCACAATACAGGTGAATGGAGGTTTTTTTCATAGAGAACTTCCAGCCACAGTTGGTTATTATTTCATGGTTTGCTCTTTCTCAATGAACTATATGCCAGGAAACTACTTCCCTTTGTGCTTCACACGTGAGGGTGTATGCTCTAATCTGCATTAAGCAGAATAATGTGCGTAATGTCAATTAACTTATCTGTATGTTTTTGGGATGTGGGAGGAAACCGGAGTGCCCGGGGAAACCCATGCAGACACAGGGAGAACATACAAACGCAGATGTTGACCTGGCTGGGAATCGAGAGCGCTAACCACTACACCACTGTGCCACTGGTGAGATCTCTGGGGCATTTTTATTAAGACCAGTGCAAAGAAAGTTGGATCAAAAGTGTGGCACCTGGATGGATGGACAGACCAATCCAAACCTTTAAATCTGTTAATGGCTACAAACTCATTGGTCGCTGTGGTCAACTGCTCCACTATTGCTCATTTTTTTAACATGCATTGGTTTTGATAACTCTGTCCCATGGGGTATATGCACTAAACAGTGTTAAGCAAAATAACGTTTTACCGCATGATAATTACAGCAAAATGCAGATCTACCGGTATTACATGCAATGTATTACGTAATTCTGCTTAATGCAGTTTAGTGCATATATCCCATTGTTCCTTAGCTGTTAGGTCAGTATGCCCCTGCAATTACTAAGGGCTCCCTCTCTTCCTGCTTTATATTATGGAGACCGGAACAGGAGGTGACTAGACGCCCCATGGTGACAGGAGACACCCAAAACTTCCGTACGGGTGGGATCAGAATGGAGCGCTATTATTCCTCTTATAAGTGAAATAACACTTCTGGGCAGAATTTTCTTTGATAGCAGAACTAAAGTAAAAACCAGATGGTCATACAGCATATAGCAAAGTTAGAATAGTAAAAAAAGGTTCTGTCTTGTAGATGTTGCCTATAAGGGTTGTTGGAATATCTCCTGAAAGTTCGCTTCACCATTGTACTGCAGTGGGGTTGAGATGGACACCCTGTAAACACACACAGCTATTGTGATGGACAAGGGCATTGCAGTACTGATCTCTATCCAACAGAAGTCATTCAGCACTGCACAAACATGTCAACAGGCATGTTTCAAACACATTTTCAGCCAATGTTTACAAAACACAATGGGGTCGATTGACTAACCTGTACTGTACGCATTACACAAATAGTGTAACACAGGCAGTCGGCACACTGTATGTTACAGCTACTACAAGCATTACTGCTGATTTTAAGCTCATGTAATTGTCACAATCTATACGCAGTGTGCTTAAAAGGAACCCGAGATGAGGGATATGGAGGATGAAATGTGTATTTCCTTTTAAATAATGCACATTGCCTGGCTGTCCTGCCCATCCTGTGTCTCTAATACTTTAAAGGACACCTGAAGTGAGAGGTATATGGAGGCTGACATATTTATTTCCTTTTAAGCAATACCAGTTGCCTGGCTTTCCTGCTGACCCCCTGCCTCTAATACATTTAGCCATAGACCCTGAACAAGCATGCAGCAAATCAGGTGTTTCTGACATTTTTGTCAAATCTGACAAGATTAGCTGCTTGTTTCTGGTGTGATTCAGACACTACTGCAACCAAATGAATCAGCAGGGCTGTCAGGCAACTGGCATTGTTTAAAAGAAAATAAATATGGCAGCCTCCATATACTTCTTGCTTCAGGCATGCCGATCAGATGTCTATGGCAAAGCAGTCAAGATTAGCTGCATGCTTGTTTCAGGTGTGTGATTTAGACCCCATTGACCAGACAGATCAGCAGCACTGCCAGGCAACCGGTATTGTTTGAAAGGACATAATATGGCAGCTTCCATCGGTCTCACACCTCAACTTCCTTTTAATGCAACCTCATAGCGCGTGTTACGCACTGTCAGTGTGCAATACAGTTTAGTGAATCAGGGTCTACGTCTTTCAAAGGTAAGCTCTGAAACATTGCTAGAATAGGGATTTTTCTATATGCTGTATTATACTGACACCTCTTCCACCATCCAGCTCATACATACAGTATTCCTATCGGTGAAGCTGGTCTGGGAATTATGTGGGAGTTATGATGAAGTGCTGTGGCCAGAGGTGACACCACCTCTCCTCCACTTCATAAACCTGGTTTTACAGCCCAAACCAGAAGCTAATTGCAGCCACCATGAGGAGGTTTCTCAGCTGTCTCTGTTTATGGACAGCTTGTGAAGATTACATCTCATCTCCCCCACTGTCTGCAGGAAGCCGGTATTCTTCTGTTTTTGTTGGACTACAGCCTGCCACTTGTGATTATTTTTCACATGAGGGGATAGCCCTCACTGGGCCTTATACAGTACAGTGCGGTCGGGGCCAGTCTGACGCAAGTGAAGTGCGCTATTTATGTATCTGTCCAGCAGGCGCTGTAGAGATACGTAGAGCGAGAACTTCTCCTGCGTAGACTGGCACCGACTGGAGGAAGTAACGGGACCTGATACCGAAGGCTGAGGACAGCGGCGTGGGAGTGATCCGTGGGGATGGGGCTGGAGGAAGCCCCAGGTATGAATAAAACCTTTACTTTATTATTACAGCTCTGGTACACTTTAGCTTTCACATTGGACAAAGCGTTCCAGAGTGTTACATTAATGCATCTGGGAGCTTCGTAACATCCAGCCGCGACATTAAATTAGAACTACCGCCGCTAATCAGTGTCTAACTGCAACTCTCCGACATCACGCCTCAGGCCAATAATGCGTGCAGGAAATCGGCTCCTGCACGTGTTTGTTAAAGTGAAAGAACCCTATCCCTTAGTTCCATGTGTGTTACTGTATTAACTGGTAACGGTTGGCGTTCCATGCATTACCATAGCAACGCGTGCTAACCAGATACTAAGGGTTAACGGGCGGTGCTCCCTTGGCGGTAGTAGCTGTACATTTGCGATGCGCAACCTGTGCCCAGCAACTTTATCATACTTTACTGCATCAGGCCCATTACTACCAAATAACATTATCATTCATTTCTGACTGAAAATCTGCCTTTCTTGCTGTAGTTATAAAAGTTTTTCCTTGATATCCATTGAAATTTGCTCGTTTACTTTACGGTACAATATGTCCCTCAGATGTGAGCATTTGATCGGATTTGCAGGATCGTTAGTAATCAGAAGATAATTCTTGATTTTTCCCCATGAACGGGTCAATTAGGGCACTTTCTCTCCATAGATAAAATCCAACACTCCTATCAACAATATTTTTTTATTCCAATCAACCGTACAATAGTTTCACTTTCCTCCACACAGTGCATTTTTTCTTTAGTCTATAGGGCTATTGATTGCAGTGTGGCGAGTCCCATCAGTATAATGCATGAACTTCAGTGTGTTAACCCAGAATTGAGGCATACTTTCATTGTAAAGTATGCTTCACTGTGTGGTCACACTGCAACGGTACCATGTGGGCAACCTTTTGGGACTGTTGTGGTGCAATTGCAGAGCAATCACTCTGCACTAGATTGTGTCAAGTATGAAAGGGTCCTAAATGTAGCAATGAAACATGTTTTGGGTGGGTTTTTTTGCATTGTTTCATAATATTCTCAATGGTGTTTGCCAGACTGCTGACTTGTGACCCATCATAGCAGTCCAAGTGCCAGCTGTATTACTTAGAAATTGCCAAGTGTCTCACCAGCCCCCTCTGTCATCATGGACTCAGAGCAGTCTTCTGTAAGATGCCTCATGGAATCCCTAGTATCTCAGTTTAGCGATGCTGTCTGTGGAATCTGGTTCTAGTGGTTGCAGGAACCAGAGAAGCTTGTTCTTCCACAAGGCAACAGCTGTGCATAGATGACCTATGGCCTGCCCTGAGGTCTCACAACAGTGATTGTCCCAGGAATGGTAGTAACCCCGGAAGATGGGGGAGTCCTGCTCTACTTCATATTTTAAGGCTCTTCTTTCCTCACATTGTAAAGAAAATATGTTGTACATGTGAATAAAGTAACCAACCAGGTTTCATGTTACTGAAGCAAGATCTGTGAGTAATGGATTGTGATGCCGTGATTGGTGCTTTCACTGGATTGTTGCGTTCTCCACATTGCTCTACTGACTGAATTCATCATAAAACACAGTAGAGGCAAAAAAACATTAAATAAAAAACCCAAATAAACCTGTACCTACACAATACAGCCTAACTCTTCAATGAACCGAATTAGTCAAAAGATCCTTCAAGTTTGTTTTAAATGTTATATGGTATAATCTCATTATAATAAACTCTGGTATAGTAAACATTCGGGTATAATAATCTACCTCTCCAGGCCCGGCCAATCTCCATTATAAGTCTATGGGAGCAACGCCTGGTATAGTAAACTGATATAACAAAACTTCTGATATAGTAACCATGTTTTTTGGCCCCTACCTCACGCTGACTCTTGATATAGTAAACAGTGCGCAGTGAATGCGTCATATGTCAGTGTGAAACCCATGGTCTGCTGCGCTCTTCAGGCTGGTGCTACAAGTTGTGTGCTACAAGTCCCACCCGCGAAGGTATCGGAGCCACAGGAAGCGAGTGGCTGCCCCTATTCAGTGATGGCTGCAATTTCTAAAGCCTCATCTACACGGTACAATTTTCCATCAGATCGGATCTATTAGATGAATCTAATAGATAATTTCCAATCGGATTGCGTTAGATTTTTGCAATAGATTTTGGGTACTTATTAGTGCAAAATCTATCACAAAATTGATCTGAAACAATCTGGACGTCTACACACGATGCAATTTCTTATCAGATCACCGGTCGATCTGATGGAAAATTGTACTGTGTAGATGAGGCTTAAGGAGCTCTGGACACTCTACCAGCAATTTATCCAGTCTGACTATACAACCCTAAGGTATACTTCAAGTTTCTGGGAAGGTCCTTGACGGTCGCCACACTATGGAGGGGAACGTCTTAGGCCTAAGGAAAGGGTGTAGCCCTTTTGGTGTAGTATCGTTAGACTAGTGGGTTAGGTAATAGTGTGGGTAATAAATACTCACAAAGGTGGGTTACCCTGATGCAACCAATGACAATCACATGCGGAAAAAACACGTTTCCGCTCGGTGTACTGGAACACTCTGGTACCAGGCGGTCGCTCTCCTCCTGTGGTCCTATATACTGGAGGATAGTCTCCCTGGTGATATAGTAGCACCTCAAAGAGGTGAGGGATACGGAGGAAAATCGGTGGAGGCGCCCTTAATCTTATTAACAAGCTATTAGCGGAGAAATGAACTCAAAAACAAAATTTCAAATAAAAAGAGGTATCTTACCTCATCAGAAGACTCAAATAGGTGGAAAAGGGAGTATTTTTATTAAAATAGGGGGTAAACTGTAGACAACGCGTTTCACGGTACACAGCCCTCTTCAACAGGTCAATAAACAGAAACCGCAATTGCCAGCCTCATCTAAACTATATGTTTTCTATATGCGCCCCCGCACTGCACGGCTGGCATTTGCGGTTTTTGTTTATTGACCTGATGAAGCGGGCTGTGTCCCGTGAAATGCGTTGTCTACAGTTTACCCCCTATTTTAATAAAAAAGACTCCCTTTTCCACCTATTTGAGTCTTCTGATGAGGTAAGATACCTTTTTTTTTTTTTTTTTTTTTTTTTTTTTGAAATTTTATTTTTGAGTTAATTTCTCCGCTAATAGCTTGTTAATAAGATTAAGGGCGCCTCCACCGATTTGCCTCCCTAAGGTATACTTAACCTTGTAGTCCACCAAATGTGCCTGCAGTGGGAGGACAGAGTTGCTCCTTTGCAGCAGAGAATGTGCCAGGGCATGCCGGGCCATTTATAGGACAATTTCTGAAATAGTAAACTTCTGATATAGTAAACCACTAAAACCACTTTTCTTGGTCCCTTGGAGTTTACTATAACGAGATTATACTATATGTAAATTTATAAAATTGATACCATCAAACTGATTTTTCTGCAACAAACTAGTTCTCAAGACTGGACTGACTGGACATTTATGTTGTTGAATTACATGTTAATATTCATTATACAGTAAAGTCCCCGGGATCTGGCACAGGTAGGTACAGTATGTGTTTCTGCCGATTGTGACCAACCTAAAATTAATACTGATACCCCGCCCCCAACCCCCAGTAAATTAAATACATAGCTCAGTGCAGCAGAAACAAACCCTCTGAGGGGCGGTCTACCAGTTTTCTTCACTCCTGTAGCTGCCAGCTGCCTCCCCTCTGCACAGCTCTGATGTGTCACATGACCCGATGTGGGTCAGGTGACATACCAGGGAGCCATACAAGGGTGCTGCTGAGCAGCTGGCAGCTGCATGAATGAAAAAAAACATAACGACACCCAGAGGGTTTGTAAGATTTTAGCGCTGCACTGTGCTCTGCAAACGTAGAGAGGCTGCGCCCCCATTCTCCTCCCCAGGCATGCTGGTTGCTGCCTGAGTTCCGGATAACCAGGACTTTAGGCCCGGTTCACATTAGTGTTTTTTTGCGGATCGGAACCGGAGCGTACACTGTACAAACGGAACAGATGTGAATGGATCCAATTCACATGTGTCTGTTGGTACGGATACGTTGCGTACGTTCCGGTCCACGGATCTAAAAAATGCTGCAGGGCCTAATTTTCCGGAACGTTCTGCCCAGCGGAACGGATCCGGACAAAAAATACTGCAGCATTGGGGCAATGGGAAACGGAAAGTTTCTTCACACTAGTGAATAAACGTACCGTACCACGGGGGATGGGGGCATGTGCCGACGCAAATCTAGCGACGGAGGGTGAGGGAGGGTGCAGCAGCTGGGCGGGTGGGTGAGGGAGGGTTTATGCATACCTCTTTTTCAGTAGTAGCCGGCGGTAGAGGCTTCCGTCGTCTTCCGCGTCATGTGACTAGTGCTGTGTAGTCATAGCGGAAGAAGAGGAAGCCTCTACTGCCGGCTACTACTGAAAATTTAGGTATGTATTTGCTGAGTGAAAACTGGTCCGATCAATCATTGATCAGATCCGTTTTCACTATGTGAACTGGGCCACGGACTAAGCCATCCGGATCCGGTGAAGCGAAGACCACTCACCGGATCCTTTTGGCTCAGATCGCTAATGTGAACCGGGCCTTACTGTATATGATTATCTAAAAGAATGAGATGTGGTACATGATCTTCTGAGGCATATATAATAGGCAGGTGTGATGGGTTCTAAATACAATTATTTGTTGTGTTTCAGTGATGTTTCATTTGTGGTGGGGAAGGAGCGACAAATGATCCACGCTCACCGCTGTGTCCTGGCGTGCCGCTGTAAGGTTTTCCACAGCATGTTCACCCACCAGCTGCAGGGAGTACAGAGTCCCCAAGAGTTACAGATCCCCTTTGTCTTGGCGGACATGAATCCTGAGGTCTTCCTGGCTGTGCTAGAATTCATCTATACCAACAGTGTGACCCTCACCAACCAAATTGTGAGTACAGAACTCCACAGACTGAAGTGATTATCCTGTCATATAACCTATGTTAAGGAAGGGATACATCAGACCGATTGCTGTTGCCTTAAAAAAATCAACATACTGTGTAACTCAAATATACTGTAAACCAGTTTGAATATAAATTGAGCTCCCCATTTTAACCTGAGAGGAAAAAATGTTTGGCTCGAATATAATATAAAGCTATGGGTCCCTTACTTCCTCACTGTCACTCCACTAACATACTATGTCTGTCATTTCCACTGCTAGTGTCGCCCCTGGAACCAGTGTTGTGGTCCCCCTTCACCAGTTTGCTGTATAGAGAAGCAGATGTGTCCACAGTATTAAAGAGGAACTCCAGTGGAAATAATGTCATAAAAAGTGCTTCATTCTTACAATCATTATGTATAAATGATTTAGTCAGTGTGTGCCCGTTGTAAAATCTTTCTTCTCCCTGATTGACATTCTTACATTTACCACATGGTGACATTTTTACTGCTGGCAAGTGATGTCAGTGGAAGGAGAGGCTGCCTGCTTTTTTGGCAGTTGGACCCAGCTGTAAACAGCTGTTATTTCCCACAATGCAATGAGGTTCACAAACAGGAAACTGTCAGGACCATGCTCCTGACATCCCACTGTGGGAAGGGTTTCACCACAATATTAGCCATACAGAGCCCCCCAATGATCTGTTTGTGAAAAGGAAAATATTTCTCATGGGAAAGGGGGTATCGGCTACTATCCAGTATATGTAGTTATATGTGCCCCCAGTATTAGGTAGCCCCCCCCCCAGAATAAGTAGACATGTGCCCCCAGTATAGGTAGCCAAGTAAGCCTCCAGTATCAGGTAGGTGACCCCCCCCCCCCCAGCACACACCTACCAGTATAGGTAGCCAGATGTGCCCCCAGTATTAGGTAGCCAGATGTGCACCCCCTGCCATATTAGAATGCCCCCCCCCCCCCCCCCCACTTGGTATGCTCCACTCACAACTCTGCATATAGGGGGTTGGGGGCTATATGCTGAGTTGTTGGCAGAGCATGCCTGTGCAGTTATTTACTCACCTCTCTGCATTTTGATCTCTCCTCAGTCGTGTCTAGTGTCTCCTCTCTATGACTCTAGTGGCATCATTAATGGAAGAAGGGCTGCAACAATGGTGTGTTGGGCTAGTTTACCTGGCAGTATTGCTAACCCACTGCTTCTAATACCTTAAACATAGACTCTGAACATGCATACAGATCAGATGTTTCAGACACTACTGCAGCCAAATAGATAAGCAGGACTGCCAAGCAACTGGTACTGTTTAAAAGGAAATAAATATGGCAGCCTCCATATACCTCCCACCTTGGGTTCCTTTTAAGCCTGGTACACACATCAACTTTTGATTGGCCAATCAATGACCACTTCCATGAAGGCCAACAGATGTTGAATTCTATGAACAGATTATGTGGGTAAACCCTCATACTCCATGGAGGTGGTAAAATTGGCCAATCCTTGTCCAACCAAAATTGGATGTGTATGCACTCACAATGCAATTTTCTGACAGATTTATTGTCCGATCGATTATTTCCACCATATCCAATCTAATTTCCTATCGATTTTTCATAGAAATGAATGGTAAATCGATTGATAAAGCAGTCGGCAATCAGATTGGACATGTTGGAAATAATTGATCTGTCAGAAAATTGCATCATGTGTACTCTGCATTAGGGCAGATCTGGCTGAGTGAGGGGACATTGTACACAGTGTACTGGTTGCATGATGTCACTTATGGCTTGAATGTTTACTTGCATTTTTCTTAAGCAGTGTTTGTTTATTTCATGCTTTTGTCAGATGCTTTGCGCACTTCCTCTGTGTTACTCAATGCTGCACCAGGAAGTGGTCTGAGTGCCAGTTCGGTGTTATGAATCGGGGTGACCGCACACTGTTGTGACACTTACACACGGCTGTGTATGTCTGTGCCGTACAGTGTGTGCCGGCTGGACGTGTGTCCATCATCCGTGTTCTGAGATGTACCTGTCAAGTAAACACGACAGAGCTTCCTACATTGTGGCCTGATAGCAAAATGATTGACGTTAGTGAAACCTCTGTGTCTGTTATGTGGAACTAGGCTTTAAGAATTAAAGGGAGTGTTAGGTGAAAAAAAAATGTGGCCAGTTACTTACTTGGGGCTTCTTCCAGCCCCCTGAAGTCTTTTAGATCCCTCGCCATCCTCCTGCGTTGCTCCGTTTCCCCAGTGCCCCCCTCCGTAAGCTGGGCCAGTTGCCGCCCACTGCGCATTCTCGTCGCCAGCCGAACACCTCCTCAATCATGCGCAGTAAAAATGTTTTGCTGCAGCACAAAATGCGATGGAGGAGGCGGGTGGCACAGGGCTACATATGCAGCGTTTCGGAGGGGACAACAGAGGAATAGAGCATCGCATAGTAAAGGAGAGAAACCAGTAGGACTTCAGGGGACTGAAAGATGCCCCAGGTAAGTAACGACCCACATTTTTTTTTCACTTAAAGAGACTCTGTACTAAAAAAAAGTACACCTGGGGAGTACTTACCTCAGGAGGGGGGAACCTCTGGATCCTATCGAGGCTTCCCCCCCCGTCTTCCGTCCCACGGTGGTCTCGCTCTGGTCCTCGGAATGCACAGCCGACAATTATTCAGTCTGTGCAATATTTACCTTCCCGGGTCCAGCGGGGGAGCTGTTGTGGCTCTCGGCTCGGAAATAGGCGGAAGTAGCCGATCCCAATCGGGTCTGCTCTACTGCGCAGGTGATTTGCGCCCAGTGATGCTCATTCCGGGTTGAAGGAGGAAGTGTTTGTAGTCACGTGATGTGCGTGGACTGCATTGTGGGAGGCGCCAGGGACGGACGAAGAAGACGTCAGACAGGTAAGATTGGGCCCCCCCCCCCGCCCTCCCCGCACAGGTTTACTGGGAGATATCCAGATAGCAACTATCCGGGTGTCTCCCGGATCCGGATTTGAGCATCACTGGGCGCAAATCGGCCTGCGCAGTACAGCGGACCCGACTGGGATCGGCTATTTCCGAGCCGAGAGCCGCTACTGCGCCTGCGCTGGAGCCGGGAAGGTAAATATTTACATGCCTGCTGTTTGTGGAGCTCTATCGAGACCACTGCGGGACAGAGGAGGACGGAGGAAGCATCGATAGGATCCAGAGGCTTCCCCCTCCCAAGGTAAGTAACCCCCAGGGGCATTTTTTTTTTCATACAGATTCTCATTAGTTTCCTTTAGGCTCGGCTCACAGTGGGACGTTGCTCTGAGTTCCGTGTATGACAGGACCGCAACAAAACGAAAAAGTCACACCGCACGTTATGCAACCTTTAGGTGACATACAGTGAAGCATAAGGTCAATGAAAACTGCCTCTGTTAATGCGTGCGTTATACAGTAACGCACTGAATACAGTGCATTGGGATACTGTAGTATGTTGGGTTGCAACGCACTGCATGCACAGTGAACGCTCCATAGACTTGCTACTGCAGTGCTACTTTCTGTGTTAAGCTGCCCCCAGTTGCACTGTAAAAGCACCACTGTAAATCTAGCCTTAGGGCTCATTCACACTAGTTAGTGAGTTGAAATGCATTAGAATGCATGAAAAAAAAACTCATGAATTGGTTTATTTCTGTGAGTTTTAATCACACCCGACAAGTTGAAATGCACAGCAATTCACTGTTGTAGGCCTGGTGCACACCAAAAACTGCTAGCAGATCCGCAAAATGCTAGCAGATTTTGAAACGCTTTTTCTTAATTTTCTGTAGCATTTCAGCTAGCATTTTGCGGTTTTGTGAAGCGTTTTTTGGTGTAGTAGATTTCATGTATTGTTACAGTAAAGCTGTTACTGAACAGCTACTGTAACAAAAAACGCCTGGCAAACCGCTCTGAAGTGCCGTTTTTCAGAGCGGTTTGCGTTTTTCCTATACTTCACATTGAGGCAGAAACGCATCCGCAATCCAAAATCTGCAGCAGCCCGGGAGTATGCGTTTCTGCAAAACGCCTCCCGCTCTGGTGTGCACCAGCCCATTGAAATACATTACCCTAGCGGATCCGCACCCACAAGCGGATCGCAAACCGCAGCAGAACCGCTCTGGTGTGCACTAGGCCGTAGTGTGGATGATAAAATAAGTCTATGAACTTTCATGTAAAATACACACTATGGGCAGTGCGTCAAAACTCGCTGCAACTCACCGTGTGAATGAGCCCTTAAAATGTTCCCCAGGTTGTCTGTCATCTTAGTGCAGGAAAAAAATGTACCGGTACATTTTGCAGCTGAAAACCTCCTTGTAATAAGGCTAAATCAGATCAGAATCGTATTACATTAGATTCCCGTAATGCAGATAAAAGGACTATGGTAGGTATTTATTATTATTTATTTATTTATAAAGCGCCAACATATTCCTTGACGCTGTACAATGTAAGAAAACAAACAAGGGATACATAATGATACAGACAATGATATACATCAAATATGAACACTGATACAAAATACAGAACTGCTGATTACAATAGCAAATTTAACATGATGACTAAAATGTATCAATGTCTAACAGAGTGCAAGCAATTAAATTAATAACATTCAATGACACAAAAGGGTGAGAGCCCTGCCCTTGTGAGCTTACAATCTAAAGGAATAGGGGGAAACAAGAGGAGGGGTAGTATACGATAAAATATATAGAGGCAGTGTGTTTTAAGATGCCTAGTAGGAGTGCAATTTGGTGTTAGGACAAAGGCATTGGAATTGCACTGGCAGGCGGCAGACAGGAGACTGACCTGCTCGACAAACGCGCAGTTCAAGCGTCCATCTGAAAGGGGCCTAATGCTGGATTTTCCCGTCGATTCCCGTCGATTCGTTTATTTCCAACATGTCCGATTTGGATTTCGATGGATCGTTAGGTCGATTCGCCATACTTTGCATGCGAATCGACCTAACAATCCATCGAAATCCAAATCGGACATGTTGGAAATAAACGAATCGACGGGAAAATCGAGTGCGCGAACGCACCGTGTGTATCTTAAAGAGGAACTTCAGCCTAAACAAACATACTGTAATTAAGTTACATTAGTTATGTTAATTAAAATAGATAGGTAATATAATCTCTTACCCACCCTGTTTTAAAAGAACAGGCAAATGTTTGTAATTTCATGGGGGTAGCCATCTTTTTGGTTGAAAGAAGGTGACGGAGTATGAGACACAGTTCCAACTGTCCTGTGTCCTGATCACCCCTCCCAGTTGCTAGGCAACGTGAACAACAACATAGGAAATACCATCATGCTTTGCACAGCATCAGGGGGAAAAAGCCTGGGCAGTTTTCTTTGGTGGGGCAGAGCTTAGCTAAAAATGCAGCTAAAAATGAGACTTCTATAAGAAAAACAAAGTTTTGATGCTGTGAAACTGTTAAAGAAACACCAAGCCTTTTCAGTTCTGCTGAGTAGATTTTTAGTCTGGAGGTTCACTTTAAGGTGCTGGACACCAGGCAGACACAGAAATGTAGTTCAAAACGAAGTCTGCACACTCCAGGGTGTAGAAAAGTCCAAAACCTTTATTGAGTAATCAGGAACAGCATAAAATGGCTAACATGTTTCACGCTCAGCCCGAAAAATTTTAGCTATTCTGTACCTGATTGCTCAATAAATGTTTTGGCCTTTTCTACACCCTGGAGTGTGAGGATTTCATGCTTCTATGGCTAAAAGTATTAGCGGCAGAGGATCAGCAGGATAGCCAGGTAACTGGTATTGCTTAAATGGAAATAAATATGGCAGCCTCCATATCCCTCTTGCTTCAGGATTCCTTTAACCACTTCCCGACCGCCGTATGTACAATTGGCGGCCGGGAAGTGCACCCCGCAAGGACCGCCGTATTGACAATTGGCGGCGGTCCTTGTAGGGGCATGGGCGGAGCGATCGCGTCATCAGTGACGCGATCCTCCGCCTGGCGCCGCTCACCCGCCGCAACATCCCGCCGGCCATACGGAAGCGCCGGCGGGATGTTAACCCCGCGATCGCCGCATACAAAGTGTATAATACACTTTGTAATGTTTACAAAGTGTATTATACAGGCTGCCTCCTGCCCTGGTGGTCCCAGTGTCCGAGGGACCACCAGGGCAGGCTGCAGCCACCCTAGTCTGCACCAAGCACACTGATTTTTCCCCCCCCCCCTGCCCCAGATCGCCCACAGCACCCATCAGACCCCCCCCTGCCCACCCCCCAGACCCCTGTTTGCACCCAATCACCCCCCTAATCACCCATCAATCACTCCCTGTCACTATCTGTCAACGCTATTTTTTTTTTTATCCCCCACCCTGCTCCCTGCCCCCTCCTGATCACCCCCCACCCCTCAGATTCTCCCCAGACCCCCCCCCCCAGACCACCCCCCCTGTTTACTGTATGCATCTATCCCCCTGATCACCTGTCAATCACCTGTCAATCACCTGTCAATCACCCGTCAATCACCCGTCAATCACCCATCAATCACCCCCTGTCACTGCCACCCATCAGCCAGCCCCTAACCTGCCCCTTGCGGGCAATCTGATCACCCCCCCCCACACCAATAGATCGCCCGCAGATCCGACATCAGATCACCTCCCAAATCCATTGTTTACATCTATTCTCTCCTCTAAACACACACTAATTACCCATCAATCACCCATCAATCACCCCCTATCACCACCTGTCACTTTTACCTATCAGATCAGACCCTAATCTGCCCCTTGCGGGCACCCAATCACCCGCCCACACGCTCAGATTGCCCTCTGACCCCCCCTTATCAATTCACCAGTGCATTAATTACATCTGTTCTTCCCTGTAATAACCCACTGATCACCTGTCAATCACCTGCCAATCACCTATCACCCATCAATCACCCCCTGTCACCCCCTGTCACTGCCACCCATCAATCAGCCCCTAACCTGCCCCTTGCGGGCAATCTGATCACCCACCCACACCATTAGATCGCCCGCAAACCCGCCGTCAGATTACCTCCCAAATGTATTGTTTACATCTGTTCTCTTCTCTAAACACCCACTAATTACCCATCAATCACCCATCAATCACCCCCTATCACCACCTGTCACTGTTACCTATCAGATCAGACCCTAATCTGCCCCTTGCGGGCACCCAATCACCCGCCCACACGCTCAGATTGCCCTCAGACCCCCCCCCCCCCTTATCAATTCGCCAGTGCATTAATTACATCTGTCCTTCCCTGTAATAACCCACTGATCACCTGTCAATCACCTGCCAATCACCTATCACCCATCAATCACCCCGTCACTGCCACCCAACAATCAGCCCCTAACCTGCCCCTTGCGGGCAATCTGATCACCCACCCACACCAATAGATCGCCCGCAGATCCGACATCAGATCACCACCCAAGCGCAGCGTTTACATCTATTCTCTCCTCTAAACACCCACTAATTACCCATCAATCACCCCCTATCACCACCTGTCACTGTTACCCATCAGATCAGACCCTAATCTGCCCCTTGCGGGCACCCAATCGCCCGCCTACACGCTCAGATTGCCCTCAGACCCCCCCTTATCAATTCGCCAGTGCAATATTTACATCTGTTCTCCCCTGTAATAACCCACTGATTACCTGTCAATCACCTATCAATCACCCCCTGTCACTGCCACCCATCAATCACCCCCTGTCACTTCCACCCATCAATCACCCGCTGTCACTGCCACCCATCAATCAGCCCCTAACCTGCCCCTTGCGGGCAAACTGATCACCCACCCACACCAATAGATCGCCCGCAGATCCGACATCAGATCACCACCCAAGCGCAGTGTTTCCATCTATTCTCTACCCTAAACACCCACTAATTACCCATCAATCACCCCCTGTCACTGCTACCTATCAGATTAGACCCCTATCTGCCCCTAGGGCACTCAATCACCCGCCCACACCCTCAGAATGCCCTCAGACCCCAGCCCTGATCACCTCGCCAGTGCATTGCTTGCATCTATTCCCCCCTCTAATCACACCTTGAGACACCCATCAATCACCTCCTGTCACCCCCTAGCACACCTACCCATCAGATCAGGCCCCAATTTGCCCCGTGTGGGCTCCTGATCACTCGGCCAATCCCTCAGATCCCCCTCAGACCCCCTTCCGATCACCTCCCCAGTGCATTGATTGCATCTATTTTCCCCTCTAACCACCCCCTGAGACACCCATCAATCACCTCCTGTCACCCCCCTAGCACTCCTATCCATCAGATCAGGCCCAATACAACCTGTCATCTAAAAAGCCACCCTGCTTATGACCGGTTCCACAAAATTCGCCCCCTCATAGACCACCTGTCATCAAAATTTGCAGATGCTTATACCCCTGAACAGTCATTTTGAGACATTTGGTTTCCAGACTACTCACGGTTTTGGGCCTGTAAAATGCCAGGGCGGTATAGGAACCCCACAAGTGACCCCATTTTAGAAAAAAAGACACCCCAAGGTATTCTGTTAGGTGTATGACGAGTTCATAGAAGATTTTATTTTTTGTCAAAAGTTAGCGGAAATTAATTTTTATTGTTTTTTTTTCACAAAGTGTCATTTTTCACTAACTTGTGACAAAAAATAAAATCTTCTATGAACTCGCCATACACCTAACGGAATACCTTGGGGTGTCTTCTTTCTAAAATGGGGTCACTTGTGGGGTTCCTATACTGCCCTGGCATTTTAGGGGCCCTAAACCGCGAGGAGTAGTCTAGAAAACAAATGCTTCAAAATGACCTGTGAATAGGACGTTGGGCCCCTTAGCGCACCTAGGCTGCAAAAAATTGTCACACATGTGGTACCGCTGTACTCAGGAAAAGTAGTATAATGTGTTTTGGGGTGTATTTTTACACATACCCATGCTGGATGGGAGAAATTTCTATGTAAATGGACAATTGTGTGTAAAAAAATCAAACAATTGTCATTGACAGAGATATTTCTCCCACTTAGCATGGGTATGTGTAAAAATACACCCCAAAACGCATTATACTACTTCTCCTGAGTACGGCGGTACCACATGTGTGACACTTTTTTACACCCTAAGTACGCTAAGGGGCCCAAAGTCCAATGAGTACCTTTAGGATTTCACAGGTCATTTTGCGACATTTGGTTTCAAGACTACTCCTCACGGTTTAGGGCCCCTAAAATGCCAGGGCAGTATAGGAACCCCACAAATGACCCCATTCTAGAAAGAAGACACCCAAAGGTATTCCGTACGGAGTATGGTGAGTTCATAGAAGATTTTATTTTTTGTCACAAGTTAGCGGAAAATGACACTTTGTGAAAAAAAACTATTAAAATCAATTTCCGCTAACTTGTGACAAAAAAATAAAAACTTCTATGAACTCACCATACTCCTAACGGAATACCTTGGGGTGTCTTCTTTCTAAAATGGGGTCATTAGTGGGGTTCCTATACTGCCCTGGCATTTTAGGGGCCCTAAACCGTGAGGAGTAGTCTTGAAACAAAAATGACCTGTGAAATCCTAAAGGTACTCATTGGACTTTGGGCCCCTTAGTGCAGTTAGGGTGCAAAAAAGTGCCACACATGTGGTATCGCCGTACTCGGGAGAAGTAGTATAATGTGTTTTGGGGTGTATTTTTACACATACCCATGCTGGGTGGGAGAAATACCTCTGTAAATGACAATCTTTTGATTTTTTTACACACAATTGTCCATTTACAGAGGTATTTCTCCCACCCAGCATGGGTATGTGTAAAAATACACTGCAAAACACATTGTACTACTTCTCCCGAGTACGGCGATACCACATGTGTGGCACTTTTTTGCACCCTAACTGCGCTAAAGGGCCCAAAGTCCAATGAGTACCTTTAGAATTTCACAGGTCATTTTGAGAAATTTCGTTTCAAGACTACTCCTCACGGTTTAGGGCCCCTAAAATGCCAGGGCAGTATAGGAACCCCACAAATGACCCCATTTTAGAAAGAAGACACCCCAAGGTATTCCGTTAGGAGTATGGTGAGTTCATAGAAGATTTTATTTTTTGTCAAAAGTTAGCGGAAAATGACACTTTGTGAAAAAACACAATTAAAATCAATTTCCGCTAACTTTTGACAAAAAAATAAAATCTTCTATGAACTCACTATACTCCTAACGGAATACCTTGGGGTGTCTTCTTTCTAAAATGGGGTCATTTGTGGGGTTCCTATACTGCCCTGGCATTTTAGGGGCCCTAAACCGTGAGGAGTAGTCTTGAAACGAAATTTCTCAAAATGACCTGTGAAATTCTAAAGGTACTCATTGGACTTTGGGCCCTTTAGCGCAGTTAGGGTGCAAAAAAGTGCCACACATGTGGTATCGCCGTACTCAGGAGAAGTAGTATAATGTGTTTTGTGGTGTATTTTTACACATACCCATGCTGAGTGGGAGAAAGATCTCTGTAAATGGACAATTGTGTGTAAAAAAAATTAACAAATTGTCATTTACAGAGATATTTCTCCCACCCAGCATGGGTATGTGTAAAAATACACCCCAAAACACATTATACTACTTCTCCTGAGTACGGCAATACCACATGTGTGGCACTTTTTTGCACCCTAACTGCGCTAAGGGGTCCAAAGTCCAATGAGCACCTTCAGGCTTTACAGGGGTGCTTACAATTTAGCACCCCCCAAAATGTCAGGACAGTAAACACACCCCACAAATGACCCCATTTTGGAAAGTAGACACTTCAAGGTATTCAGAGAGGAGCATGGTGAGTCCGTGGCAGATTTCATTTTTTTTTGTCGCAAGTTAGAAGAAATGGAAACTTTTTTTTTTTTTTTTTTTTTCACAAAGTGTCATTTTCCGCTTACTTGTGACAAAAAATAATATCTTCTATGAACTCACTATGCCTCTCAGTGAATACTTTGGGATGTCTTCTTTCCAAAATGGGGTCATTTGGGGGGTATTTATACTATCCTGGAATTCTAGCCCCTCATGAAACATGACAGAGGGTCAGAAAAGTCAGAGATGCTTGAAAATGGGAAAATTCACTTTTTGCACCATAGTTTGTAAACGCTATAACTTTTACCCAAACCAATAAATATACACTGAATGGGGTTTTTTTTATCAAAAACATGTTTGTCCACATTTTTCGCGCTGCATGTATACAGAAATTTTACTTTATTTGAAAACTGTCAGCACAGAAAGTTAAAAAAATCATTTTTTTGCCAAAATTCATGTCTTTTTTGCTGAATATAATAAAAAGTAAAAATCGCAGGAGCAATCAAATAGCGCTAAAAGAAAGCTTTATTAGTGACAAGAAAAGGAGCCAAAATTCATTTAGGTGGTAGGTTGTATGAGCGAGCAATAAACCGTGAAAGCTGCAGTGGTCTGAATGGAAAAAAAGTGGCCGGTCCTTAAGGGGTAGAAAGCCCTAGGTCCTCAAGTGGTTAAGCAGCTGTAATCCCTGTCCACCATTTTTAATGATTTTATTTTCTATTTTACTGTAGTGTAATATGCCTGAACATGAGGATTTTCTGTTTGTAATGCAAGCCTTGTACAATGATCAGCCACACTAAAACCACTGACTAAGGCTTCTTGCACACAGGGATGTTACAGGCGCACGTTAGTGCAGCCTGTAACGCTCCCCCAACGCACAGCAATGTAACACAAGTGGGCTGTTCACACTGCCCACGTTGCGTTACATTGTAACGCAGCAAAGTGCTGCATGCTGTGTGTTCTCCGCGGCTAAGCCGTGTTAGACTGTTTGCACATGCTCAGTCATGTTGGGGAGGAGGGGAGTGCGGTCGGGCACATGGCTAATTAATATTCACTGCACTCAGTGACGTGCAGTGTTTACTTCCTGGAGCGGCCGTTCTGTGCGGCGATTGGCCGGGCGGGACCACGTGATGCCGCATGCGTCCAAGAGTACGCATCACTGCTTCACGGACGCCAGAGTGAGCTGCACAACGCGGCTCACTCCAACGTCCACACCACAGAGCACCAGGCGTTGCGTTAGGGGCACGTTATGTGCCCTATAACGTCCCCTAAACGCAACGTCCTGGTGTGTAACTAGCCTAAAGGTAGCGTGAGTAACAATGCCTATATTCTTACAGTGGTACCTGTGATGGGGAGACAGGTATGGAGGCAGCAGGTGTACAGTCACAGCTAGGTGACATGCACTTGCTTGCTGCATAGGGGCTGTGTAGCTATAGACTGATCAGAGAGCCCCTGCAAACCCCTGCTATAATGGAAAGCACCCACATTGGACATGCAAGTATCAGAACATGACCACGAGCAAAGGAAGGGGGTAGCTGGTCTGATGAATCATCCTTTCCTTGGCTTTCAAATTCCCAGATCTCAGTTGTGTAAAGCATCGGTGAGGCCTGGAACCCACTTCAAAACGCTATCGCTAATCGCATCAGAAAGTGAAAAACAAATCGCTCTGCAAAAGCGCTTTACACAAAATCGTAGCACGCAGGTAAATGCCGTGAGGGGGAAAAAAAAATCACAAACTGATGCCTTGGGACTGTAGTACGAGAAGGACATATCTATACCACTGATGTAGTTTGTAACCTGTATAAATTGTTAATTGTATGTGCTGTGTGTCTGTCCTCATACTATGTCTATGCCATGTGTACCATAAGCAATTCCGAGTACGGCTCTGCTATACTTGGCAAAATAAAGTGATTCTGATTCTGACAAAAACGCTGGCCTCAGCGATTGCAAGTTTAGATGTGAACAAAGCCTTAAATACATCTCTGAATGCACCCAATGTGAACTAGGCCTTAGTGACATGACTACAGACTGTGAAGTGCTCTGAAAGATGTTGGTGCTCTTTATATATACACAACAAGTAAAAAATATAGTTTGTTTGGCCATATTGGACCATGATTGTTGGAGTAGAGAAACAATTCAGCTGCAAACAAATCTTTGAACCACCGAGCACGTTTTATGAAAACTGGTCATTGCATCTGTGGCTCAGTCCTCACATTGGTACATGTAATGGGAGCTGGAAATAGACATTACGCCATGTCTTGTGAATTGTTCATCACAACAAATCAGATACAAGGTCAGATATTTCGCAGAAAAAAAAGACGGAAGGGGAAATACAATGGGGTGGAGTAGGGAGTCATCCACAGGACACTTCACCAGCGCTACTATTACTTCCAATGGTTGTCACATCTCTCAGCTCTTGCCGATGTGTAATGTAGCATTACCACATGAACTATAAAGGTCAAAATGGCGATTTCACAATTTTTTGCAGAACATATTCAGTGTTTCTGATAGTTTTGCTATTTCTAAAGTTTCAGTGGACAGTTACTTCACTCCGATGTTGACATATTTAAATATAGTTAGAACAAATGTTTTATTGTTCTCCTTTTGTTTTCAGATAGCATCAGTTGCTAGATGAGCTCTAGTGCAGGTTGAATATTTGTTGGGCACCAAAAGGAACCAAAAAGTCTCCACTTCCCTGAACTGATTCACTATGCATAGTACAATTTTGTGTTACTAAAACAAACTGCAAATATCCCGTCTCATGTGAGTGAGAAATAACTCCCATAATGCATCACTTTGCTATAGCAAGCGAATATGCAAGACCAGAGGAGGACTGCGACCATTTGGCTTGGGAGGCAAGAGAGAGGCTCTTGGAAAAGGCTCAGCAGTGAGCCCGGTTGTCTCTGAACTTCCCCTTAAATGAGTTATAATTCTATAGTTTAGCCCACAGTATGGCCACAGCTTTGTAGTGCTTGCTAGCCATTTAGGGAGGCAGGGATCACCTCTGACAGAGATCAAGGGCCCCTTATGACTGCTGGTTAATACTGGGAGGCACTTATGACTGCTGGGTGATTCTGGTGCCACGTATGGCTGCTGGCAGATTTTGGAATCCACCTATGACGGCTTTCTTATATTGGACGCCACCTATGACTGCTCTCTAATACTGGGAGCCACCTATGGCTGCTAGCTGATATTGGGGGCCACCTATGACTGCTCGCTGATATTTGGGGCCACCTATGACTGCTCGCTGATATTGGGGGGCCTCCTATGACTGCTCACTGATATTGGGAGCCTCCTATGACTGCTCGCTGATATTGGGGGCCACCTATGACTGCTCGCTGATATTGGGAGCCACCTATGACTGCTCCCTGATATTGGGGGCCACCTATGACTGCTCGCTGATATTGGGAGCCACCTATGACTGCTCGCTGATATTGGGGGCCTCCTATGACTGCTCCCTGATATTGGGAGCCACCTATGGCTGCTAGCTGATATTGGGGCCACCTATGACTGCTTGCTGGTATTGGGAGCCACCTATGACTGCTCCCTGATATTGGGGGCCACCTATGACTGCTCGCTGATATTGGGGGCCTCCTATGACTGCTCCCTGATATTGGGGGCCACCTATGACTGCTCGCTGATATTGGGAGCCACCTATGACTGCTCGCTGATATTGGGGGCCTCCTATGACTGCTCCCTGATATTGGGGGCCACCTATGACTGCTCGCTGATATTGGGAGCCACCTATGACTGCTCGCTGATATTGGGGGCCTCCTATGACTGCTCGCTGATATTGGGGGCCTCCTATGACTGCTCGCTGATATTGGGGGCCTCCTATGACTGCTCGCTGATATTGGGAGCCACCTATGACTGCTCGCTGATATTGGGAGCCACCTATGACTGCTCGCTGATATTGGGAGCCACCTATGACTGCTCGCTGATATTGGGGGCCACCTATGACTGCTCGCTGATATTGGGGGCCTCCTATGACTGCTCGCTGATATTGGGAGCCACCTATGACTGCTCGCTGATATTGGGAGCCACCTATGACTGCTCGCTGATATTGGGAGCCACCTATGACTCCTCGCTGATATTGGGAGCCACCTATGACTGCTCGCTGATATTGGGAGCCACCTATGACTGCTCGCTGATATTGGGAGCCACCTATGACTGCTCGCTGATATTGGGGGCCACCTATGACTGCTCGCTGATATTGGGAGCCACCTATGACTGCTCGCTGATATTGGGGGCCACCTATGACTGCTTGCTGATATTGGGGGCCACCTATGACTGCTCGCTGATATTGGGGGCCTCCTATGACTGCTCGCTGATATTGGGGGCCACCTATGACTGCTCGCTGATATTGGGAGCCACCTATGACTGCTCGCTGATATTGGGAGCCACCTATGACTGCTCGCTGATATTGGGAGCCTCCTATGACTGCTCGCTGATATTGGGGGCCTCCTATGACTGCTCGCTGATATTGGGGGCCTCCTATGACTGCTCGCTGATATTGGGAGCCACCTATGACTGCTCGCTGATATTGGGAGCCACCTATGACTGCTCGCTGATATTGGGAGCCACCTATGACTGCTCGCTGATATTGGGGGCCACCTATGACTGCTCGCTGATATTGGGGGCCTCCTATGACTGCTCGCTGATATTGGGAGCCACCTATGACTGCTCGCTGATATTGGGAGCCACCTATGACTGCTCGCTGATATTGGGAGCCACCTATGACTCCTCGCTGATATTGGGAGCCACCTATGACTGCTCGCTGATATTGGGAGCCACCTATGACTGCTCGCTGATATTGGGGGCCACCTATGACTGCTCGCTGATATTGGGAGCCACCTATGACTCCTCGCTGATATTGGGAGCCACCTATGACTGCTCGCTGATATTGGGAGCCACCTATGACTGCTCGCTGATATTGGGAGCCACCTATGACTGCTCGCTGATATTGGGGGCCACCTATGACTGCTCGCTGATATTGGGAGCCACCTATGACTGCTCGCTGATATTGGGGGCCTCCTATGACTGCTCGCTGATATTGGGGGCCACCTATGACTGCTCGCTGATATTGGGAGCCTCCTATGACTGCTCGCTGATATTGGGGGCCTCCTATGACTGCTCGCTGATATTGGGAGCCACCTATGACTGCTCGCTGATATTGGGAGCCTCCTATGACTGCTCGCTGATATTGGGGGCCTCCTATGACTGCTCGCTGATATTGGGGGCCACCTATGACTGCTCGCTGATATTGGGGGCCACCTATGACTGCTCGCTGATATTGGGAGCCACCTATGACTGCTCGCTGAAATTGGGAGCCACCTATGACTGCTCGCTGATATTGGGAGCCACCTATGACTGCTCGCTGATATTGGGAGCCACCTATGACTGCTAGCTGATTCTGGGGCCACTTATATCTGCTGGCAGATACTGGCAGTCATTTATAGCTGCTGACAAATATGGGAGCCACTAAAGGCGTGTACACACGCCTGATCTCTTCAAACGACGGGTCATCAGACCCGCCCGCAGGGCCGGCCGTTCTGCCGACAGTTTCCCTGTGTGTACAGTCTGTCGTACCGGTGTGTTTGAGAACAGCACGGGTGATGTTGAATATGATATTAGAGCATTCATTAATTGTAATACGACACGCGTTGTGTATATGATACAGTGCCCGTGCGGGCTCAAGTACATCGGCAAAACGAAGAGGGCCATGAAAGAACGGGTATTGGAACATTTTGGTAAAATTAGGGGAGGTAAATCCCCTGGGGGTATATATGACCATTATAGGGAGTGCCATGGAAATAATTTGACAGGTACTCTAGTTAAAGGTATATACAAATTGAAGGTATCTACCAGGAGAGGAGATTTTGACGAATTACTATACTGCAAGGAAGCATCCTGGATCTTCAAATTAAAAACCGTAGTACCATTGGGTTTAAATGCAGAATTGGATTTGACTCCTTTTCTGCGGATCCGTCGGTATGATTGACTGTCTGGGATATGGGTGAACCCGCAGTGAATGATAGGTGCCATATTATGAGGGTGCCTTGCAAAAATAGTACAGGATAATAAGAATGAAGTGAACTCTACCTCCTATAGCCTCATTGTGGACGGCTTAATGCACTGTTATGCGATACGGAATTCCGTATGGCTGAATATCCGCGTTCATACGACGCCTTGGTGGTATTTATTGGCTCGTCCTTCCTTCTACTTTGAGGCAATGAAGAGTCTGTAAAAACAGTACAAGACAATAAGGAATGTATTGATCTCCCCTTCCTATAGCTTCACTGTGGACAGTTTAGTGCATTGTTACCTGATGCGGAGTTCCGTGTGGTTGAATATCCCGCTTTGATATGACGTTTTTGTGGCATTTATTAACCTGCCGCCCCTTCCACTGTGAGGTAACGAAGATCTCACTGATCCCTTCAATGATTTAACACACTCGCCCTGTGCAAGCATTCACCATGGACTGATACACTTGTATACAATTGGCCGCCCATCCAGCCGCTTACGGAACGCTATGTTTGCTGTGAGTTTGGAAAGGAGGCGGGCCTTCAGACTGTTTTTAAGTGCACAGCAATGCGCTAAGGCCACACCCTGATGAAGCGTCACACCTGACGCGAAACGTCGGTGGGCGGAGCTACACAGCTCGAAGTTTCAGTCACGCTCCCGCGCGCTGGTGAGCCTGGCGTCCCATGTGCGGCCGGTCTTCCCCCGTCATCAGCCCCTCCGGACGAAAGCTGTTTACTGTGTCCAGAGTAAGATGAACTGTTTGTCGGGGTAAACAGATGTAGAGGACGGCCCCACACCTTCCCAAGCTGCTTCCATCAAAGCACCATAACGAAGTTGCTTGCTATGCATTGGAGAAGTTTATGAGATGCCAGCATTCGCACTTGGTGAGACCCACCCTTTGTTACCTACAGAGATACATGTACTGTGATTTCCCCCGAGATTTGGCCTATTAGCCCCAGTTGCTACAACCATGAATGGGGTTATGAATTAAGCTCTATCATCAGTGGCCTATTCCTGGAGTACAGTTGTTCTGGAGACACGTTTTAAGGGGGGCCCCCGCTAAAAAACATAGCGTTGACATACAAGGCACCAGTATGTATGCGCGGGATGAATGAAGTGTGCAAGTTGAGATCATCCACGTGTAATATTTATATGCATGTGTGAAACCATTCATGTACAATATTTCATTTGAAACTCATTATATCTCGCTGAATTGATAGCTATATAGCCTTTTTGCCTTTGCAATTTTAAACCTTGAACCACAAGTGCCCTTTTCACATGTGCATTTTTGGTGATTTTAATGTGTTTCCCTTTTTTTGATTAATAAATTTTGACACTTTGTATACCAAGGCGGCTGGTAACCCATGTTTTTTCTATAATTGGATTGCGCTGTTTTGGGGTTGGCCCCGCCCACTATCCCGTAGGGCTAGGTGGACAAGTGTCTGGGGAATGCTTGTTTGCCTCTGTTTTCTATATGTAGGTGTACAGTCTGTCGGCAGGCTGATAAGGCTGGTTTTGACCGATCTGCCAAGCGGATCATTCAAAACCAGCCTTATCAGACTGCCAACAGACTGTACACACGGGGAAACTGTCGGCAGAACGGCCGGCCCGCGGGCGGGTCTAACGACCCGTCGTTTGAAGAGATCAGGCGTGTGTACATGCCGCACTGTCACATTGGTGTGGTGGCTGGATTTGTACCAGTGCAACTATTAGCATATGCAGATGGCCCCCTTCGTGGCCCAGGGGGAAAATGCCTCCCTGCCCCTTGGGCCAGTCATCCCCTGTACAAGGCATTCCTCTATATCCCTAAAACGACAAGATATATATCTGGAATTTCTGATTTATAGAACATTTGATCTTTTAATTTTACAGCCTGTTTCAGGCTTCATTTTTGTAGATAGAGAAACTACACCAAGGAAAAATGTCCCTTCCTATCACAGCACATAGAGAATGTGGAGTTACAAAAAATACCATTTATCGCTGGTAGATAAGTAGAGTACAACCGAAAACTCAAGTTTCTTCATCAAGCCTGGTGTAATCTAAATGTAACCATTTCATCTGTAATTTACCCCTCCAGTACAATGGTGTCATACAGCCATACCTTTTCCTGCTTATATTAGTGGCTAGCAAAGTAAACTCCCTCTGTTTGAACTAAGTATCTCATTTTCCTTTCAAAATACATTTCAGGAATGCTTTAATAAACTGAGTGAATCCTTTGTTGCTGAAACTGCAGCCAACATTCTCCATTCATAAACAAAAGATGCATTTTAAGCGGACCTAAACTCAGAACTTCCTCTCTGCTCTAAGGCTTTGTTTACATCTAAAATCAAAATCGATGACGCCAGCGTTTTTAGCGCAAATTATTTTTTTTTGCTTACCTGCGTGCTGCAATTATTATTAATTTTTTTATAAAGCGCTTTTTTAAGCGCTTTTGTTTTTTCACTTCCTGACGTCAATCAGGGCGTGAACTCTTTCACCCGGAAATGAATAAATACAATGCATTTATTCATGAAAGCGCTGGGGAAATCGCTATACAAAGCGTTTTTTTTCAAGCGCTTTGCGATTTCCCTATCCCTTCCATTGAGGCAAGTTGCCCCAAAAAATAGTACAGGCAGCGCTTTGGTGAGCGGATCGGAATCGAACCACTCAGATGTGAACGCTCTCATAGGGAATCTTTGCACAATCGCTTTTAGGGCAATTTTGCAAATCGCTGGCGCTTTAAAAAAGGCAAAAACGTCCTAGGTGTGAACAAGCCCTCAAAGATAAGCAACAGGAATCCTGCAGTGTTTACTTCCTGGTATCCTGGGGGCACAGAAAGGGTTAACCTCCTGTGTTTACATATTAGTCCAGAACCACAACTCCGATCGCATAGTGCAGACACTGCTGACAGCCCTGATTTACACTTGCTGATAAGTTGCAGATAAGGGAGAATTAGACAGGCTGTTCTCTGTAAACACACTGAGGGTGAATTTCTCTCTGTGTTTTCCTTGTCTGCTGGGCAAGAGTTTAGGTCTGCTTTAATTGAAGTATGTGATCTTCTTGTGAGCTGCAGATGACCTGAATGCTTTACCCTGTTACAGGCGCTGGAGGTTCTGACATCAGCAGTGGAGTATGGGCTGGACAATCTCAGGAAGGTAAGCCCATATCTAGTCTTTGTTCCTCATAGCTTTCTTTTAGCCCTGTTGATATCTGTATTAATGTACTTTTTACTCATTACTGGGTTCACACTGTGAGTGCAGACCATTGTGGCCCATGGTTGATTAATTAGAGTAGACCAGTGGCAATAAAATGTCAGTCAAGAGCAGCAGTTGATTTTGTTGGCCCCCACAAGTGAATGAGCTGGACTGCATCACCATTGCTAAGTACACAAGCGAAGCGATACCCGGAGATTATGTGAGTCGTGATGACTTTGCTTATTTTATATCCGAATAATAATCCGAACATTTGTATAGCGCTTTTCTCCTGTCGGACTCAAAGCGCTCAAGAGCTGCAGCCACTGGGACGCGCTCAGGAGGCCACCCTGCAGTGTTAGGGAGTCTTGCCTTGAACTCCTTACGGAATAGGTACTTGACCTAGCCAGGATTCGAACCCTGGTCTCCCATGTCAAAGGCGGAACCCTTAACCAGTACACTATTCAGCCACTGCATTTTCTTATATTTCTTTTTTAAATACTTCTACCACATACACGTTTCATCATTTCTCTTAATTAAAAGTGACCTAATTGACAAAAGTTCCCCTTTAATATTCAAATCTTTACACAATTTTAGCCCTGGATACCTGAAGGATTTCTTGCAACTGTATCACACCCCCACACAGTCTTGGATCAAAAGTATCTAATACCCTTGTCACCCTTCCAGAGTCCACTTCAAAACCTCTGGAGCCAGAGCCTTCTGCCATGCTGCCCCTACACTTTGGGACTCCTTGCCACACCCAATCAGGACATCTTCATCCCTGGTAGCATTTAAAGAAAACCTGTTATGAGAAAAAGTTCCCCTGGGGGGGTACTCACCTCGGTCGAGGGAAGCCTCCGGATCCTATTGAGGCTTCCCCCGTCCTCCTGTGCCCCACAGCGGCGAAAATCCTTCCGGAATGGCGGGGATGTAAATATTTACCTCCCAGGCTCCAGCGCAGGCGCAGTATCGGCTCTCTGCCTCGGAGATAGGTGGAAATAGCCGATCGCTGTCGGGCCGCTCTACTGCGCAGGCGCAAGTCTCCTACGCCTGCGCAGTAGAGCGGACCCGACAGAGATCGGCTATTTTCGCCTATCTCCGTGCGGAGAGCCGCAACAGCGCCCCCGCTGGAGCAAGGAAAGGTAAATAAATCAGTGCTTATCAGCGCTTGTCAGCCTTGTCAAGGGAGGATTCCGGGACACTTCGGGGGAGTCATCTCTGGACCGCCTGCAGCTACAGCGGAGGGGGAAGCCTCATTGGTACCCTGAGGCTTCCCCCTACCGAGTCCAAACCGAATAGCCACCTGTTAAATCTGCCATTTACCAATACAGTCCAGCCTGCAACTACTCGTATTGGTCTGAGACACAACTATATGTCTGGAGTCCTATAGAAGAAAAGTGCTTTACAAATATTATTGTATTGTATTATTGTATGCAAAATGACCACATCACAATTTCCATTTTTTTATTTTTTAGTTATTGTAAAAAGAATACAACTGCTAATGAAGTCCCCATAGCTCTGACTGTCAGATCTGTGTAGATAAGTGTGCGTGTTAATACCTGTGTAGGCATGTCGGTAGTATTATCATTATTAGTAATTTATATGCAGAGCCAACATCGGTGATGACGCTGTATAAATAAATATTTTACAAACAAGTAATACAGATAAAACAGAGTGTGTGGAACACCTTCCTCTAAGTACACATAGGTGGGACAGTCAGTAAATACCGCAATAGCAAGATATGGTGGTGGGACTGAGTCACAAAACGTAGCAACTAATTATCTCACCTTATCTAGGTTCACCATTTTAAAGTGTACCTGAGGTCAAAAAGCATAGAAGAGGGAAGCCTCTGGATCCTGTAGAGTCTTCCCCTTGCTGTCCTCCACCCCCAAAGAAATGCAACTAGAGCTTGTTTGATTATAAATGCGGGCTATGCTCCTCTTCCAGCATGAGCGCGGCTATACTGTACCTGCGCAGTAAGCTGGAGCCTTTCATGCACGAGTGTCTCCATGCAACTGTGCAGGCGGCACGCTTGTGCATGACGGGGAGCCCAGCACAGATCTTCCGGAGGGTCCCGTCAAGTGGAGGAGGGGCAAGGAGGACATGGGAATCTGGATCCAGGGGCTTCCCTCTTCTTAGATAAGTATATGTTTTTTGACCCAAAGTTTGCTTCAGGTTCACTTTAATCACCCAAAAAGCAAAACAGTACCAGTTAATCAGGAACAGCTTATACTGACTGATTTATTTGGTGGGGTGGGGGAGGTGTTCTGGATTGTGCTGAAAAGTTATAGGAGAGATACCGTAACTCATAAATGTTGTAAATAGGAGACAGAGAGGGCCATCACCAGTGTGAGCTGCTGTTGTAAGGAGATGATGGGTGGACACAAGATTCAGATCCCATAATGCAATGCCAGTGTTCCCTGTTCTGCTCCTGCATCAGATGCCTTGGGCCAATGCAGTAAAGTACGGTAAATTTGCTGTGCACAGGCAGCGCACACCCGTTTTACTGTTACTACCGTCTGCTAAGCACTGCCTGTTAAAGAAAACTTGTAGCAAAAAAACCCCAAACCCTCTGGGGGATACTTACAAGGCTTCTCCCGTCATCCTCCATTCTGGCAATCTGCCGCTGCGGACCCCCCCCCCCCCCCCCCCCCGAACAGTGGCAAGGTAAATATTTACCTGCCGCGATCCTGCGTAGGCGCAGTAGGGGCTCTTGATTTGGGCTAAGGCGGAAATAGCCGAGCTTGATCGTATACGCGCTACTGCACAGGCGCGAGTCCTTTGCGCCTGTGCAGGATCGCGGTAGGTAAATAGGATTTGTCTAAGTAGTTTTGGGGGAGCCAGCTCTCTATTCCCCCAAGCTATAGAGGACGGGGAAGCCTCATTGGGACTCTGAGGCTTCACCCTCCCACGATTTTTTTGTTACAGGTTCACAGTGTTTCAGTGCAGGGCAACTTTTCTGGAGTTGAATGCAACACGCCCATTGTTAGTTACCATGAATTAATAGGAATGGAATAAGGGAAGACCATGGTGAAGTTGGGGGTGACGTTCGTCAGTGCCAGTTGGGTGAGAATTGTTTGTGGATTCCCTTCTAGGAGGCATCTGGTCTACCAAAGGGCATTCTTTGCGTGCCTTGGACAGGATGTCAGAATTCCTGTGTGTCAGCATGCATTATATATTATACACCTGATACTCTACAGAGGTTTGTTTATCATCAAGCAGCACCTTAGAGGGGCTCTGGAATGTGGAATTGCTTTGCTTAGTGAGGAAGGGGAGAGGGGATTCTTTGTAGAGAAACCTTATCTTGTCAGAGGAGTGCATGATGCCATCCTGTGTTTACTCCTAGCTATTTTCCCCAGTGTTCTGGGGCTACTGGGGGGAGGGGCTTGCAGAAGAACGATGGAACGTAACACACTGCAAATGTGCACTTTCTGCCTTGTTCAGTGTAAATATGACTTGGGATTAATTCTCAGATTAATTTCTGCATAAGGGCTCTTTCACACTAAGACGTTGTTTGATGCGACGTTAAGGTCGCATAACGTGCCCCTAACGCAACGTATGTTAGTTTTGAAGTTGGACGTTCTATTGAACTGCGTTATGCATCTCTTGATGCGTACTTTTCGTTGCATACTGATAGAACGAAAACGGTGCATGCGTCACAATTAAAAAACAAAAATAATCGAAAACATTACT